>NW_005841849.1:946930-966154 GCF_000455745.1 Alligator sinensis | reverse complement strand
CAGCAGGACTGTACTAAAAGGAAACTTCTTTACTAAATCCAGATGAGGTAGAATAATCAGGGTAAGCTTCTGTACAGTTAATCCTTGCAACTCCCCTTTAACAGAATGTTTCTCTTTCCACCACTTTAAACTGTGAACAATTAAACTAAGCCAACTACATCTACCACAGGTCTCTTCCAAGATCAATTACGAGAGTTTGTAAATGAGGTAGTGGAACCTGGGCAGGTAAGGTAAACACTCTGGAAATGTTTCCCTGGAATTCTGCCCCAAATAAAAAACTTTCAGAGATACAAACAGTGGAAGAGATGTGTCAAAATACTTAGCTAAGATGAGGCTGAAGGTGCCACTGCAGTACTGCCCTTCAGTTAGGAAGTAAACACAAAACTTTTAACTGAACCAACTCATAGCAGTATGGGGCTTATTCTATGTCATAATAATTAAGCTCTTGCTCTCAGGAGCAACATGGAGTATATTTCAACTGAAAAGGCCTTCTACATCTACAAAGCAGGGCTTCATCATGAACAGGTTATCAAGGAGCCAGAGGCAGGAAGAAATTAGATCAAACCACTTCGCTCTGCTAGACAGAAGGAACAGAAATCACGAACCAGCCTGATGCTTGGAAAAATTAATTCTGGCTATGACTTGCTTCAGCAGCACTAATATACAAAGGAAACAAGCTGAGGGAGAACAGCTATGGTGAAACAGAAAGTAAGGTAAAGAAACAATGAGAAGAGAAATATTATGCACACTAAGTCTTTAATGAAAGGCAACAAAACAGACAGGACTGGAAACACTGGGGATATACAAAGGAGTGAAATGAGATAGAAAAGACTGAAAAAAAGTTTCTGATGGTAACCATTCTTCTTGTCCATTACTCAAAACAACTGGAGTCAAGGGTTTGCACTGCTTGGAAAAGCAATAGCAGACATGTAAAACCAAGACCAACAGCTGAATGCTGAAGTTAACTAATTTCAGACAAGAAATAAATTGCACGTTTTTTGTTTTTTTAACAGTGAGGGTAGTTAACAATTGAAAAAATTACCAATGGTTCTAGTAAATTACCCATCACTGGAAATTTTAAAATCAAGATTAGATGGTTTTCTGATATGCTCCAATTCAAACAGGAATTACTTCAGGTAAATTCTGTATCTTATGTTACACAAATCAAAACAGATAAATATAATGGTCCCTTCTGGCCTTATAAATTATGAATTTATAAATGGGGAAAGTAGAAAGTAGCTACATGACTTGACTAAAATGGAGGAAAATGAGACAAGGGAAGGGGTGAGAAAAGCAAAGAGACCGGAGAGATATTTTAATGACTTCAAAAACTGAATCTGCTTTTCAAAGTAGTCAAAAAAGGATACTCTCACTTCCTAGATATGGAATTCAAAAACTTTAGCAGTTCCCCCTTAGCAACTCTTCCTTTTCTTCTCAGCTTCAAGCAACTGCACTTTTGCTGGACCCTATCTACAGTTTCCCTCTCTCCTGATTTACCCACACAAAGAAGTTAAGACCTGGGGTTTAACTCAAAGTAAACCCATCAGTAGGCTCACACAAGCCAGGGCATTTGAAAAATAAAGTTAGGTAGGGAGCCTACATATGTATTATCATTACCACTGAATTACTTATTGGCTACTTTGCAGAAAGAACCATGGCTCTAGCCCAAATGAGCCTATAGCAGTAATCTATTAATCTCAACCAGGAAGAGTTCACTGTTGAAGTTTCAAGCAACGCTGATAGGAGACTGCTTTGAAAAGCACTACTGGAGTTAATAAGGAACGGAGATATTCATCCTCCATTTTGAAGTACATTCCAACACATTACAAAAATGGAATTTGCCCAATAAAACCATTTGAAACAACGCAAAGTGAAGAGAACCAGAGATAAAAAGTTGTTTTAAATGTTTACGTCAATTTTAAGCAGTTAATCATTCAGTTAGATCACTAACTTCAACCATATAAGCTTGCCTGCACTGCATATCGCAGTGAGAGGATGTCATACCTCAGAGTAGTCATCTTAACAGAGAAAGGACAAAGATCTATGCAAATTCATCTTAAAAATATTCCACTTTTTAAGCATGTTCTTATAATTTAAAGAAAAGGGTGCATATGATTCATTGAGGCCTAGACTGTTACCAGACCTAGATTTTTATAAGGCATGGCTTTACTTTGCAGTTCTGCAGCCCAAGCTATTCAGGAGGAATACAGCAATAAAAATAACTGCTCTCTGGATATCACAACAAAATACATACAAAATACTTCTGAGCGCTCGTGTTTTACCCAAAGGCATTTAGTTCTGTAAATATTCTCCGCCCCCCCCCTCTAAAAAAGGGAGCACATGTTTCTCATGATTGCAGTTAAGTGTAAGATGATAAAATGAGGCACTGTTTACAATTTGCTTTGTGCATTGACCCATCGTCCCTACCAACTGGCTATATTCAAGAGACTACATTCTCAAATACCCTTTCAAAGCATTTAACAAGGCAACTGTGAACGTTAAGAGTCAATAGTTTTGAATACCAGGTACTTAACACACATAACATTTCACTCTGTTTACCTTACAATGCCCTAACTATTAGCAATTGTATGCTTATAGTTTATAGCAGAGCAGCCCAACCCTGAACTTAAAGAGTTAACTACCTGATTCGGTTTAGAGTGGTTCCTGGAAACCAGGATTAATGTTATTAGCAGAGTAGAACGTTGTCAGTATTATCAATGGCAAACTAGGTCAGCAAAAATTAATGCTCTGTGCATAGAGGTGGGCTATTTAAGAAAGTTTGTGTTTGTATTGTAGAAAAACAGATGACAACCTGTCCTTTTCTATTGAGCTGTTCTGACTTACTCATGGCAAGGGCTGAGCAAATGTGTGAGATGCAGGCATGGAATAAGGAGGAGGAAAAAAGTCTCAAGACTAATTCAAGTTATCCATTATTCCTCTAGTAACTTCCATACATAAACAAATAAAAGCAGAGCATAACTATATGGTCTGAGAAAGAAATGCACACAATTTGTTCCCCAAACTTGCCTGGATATGCAAAATCTACATTAGACACACCTTGGCCTAACTTTATGAAAATATAATATCATGAGTAAACTGTCAAGTGGTAAGTCAGTGAGTCACATTACAGGACTTACACTAATTACAGGATCAATGAGCTATAGACCAAATAGATGAAAGACATTTTCACCTTTGTTTGAGCAGTCTACAGTTGATGATTAACAGATCAACTACCAGGTGCTGAGAGTCCTACAGCTGGTAGTTACCAATGCAAGCATAAAAATTGTTGAAATAAAACAAGTGATCTTTCTACTGTGATGCATATCCACTAGCAATAGCTTCAGATAAAGGCATGAATCTTTATAATTTCATATATATCCTTATGCCCTGCTGCATCAGTGTAGAGCTGTGGTTCTTAACCTTTTTAAACTCAAGGCACCCCTTAGAAAAGATGCCTGCTCTTAATTTTCACTTGGTTTTTTGACTATGGAACAACAGTTCTCTGCAAATGAAGAAATGCTCTCAAAAAGACCACAACAGAACACTACAGATTCCTATTTGAAATCTCCGTGTTCATCTTATGAAACACGTTTGCACACTTAGTGCTAAAATTGTGTGGCAAGCAGCAGTAACAGGCAAACATTATTGTGCCACCCCTGAAAGGATCTCAGAGCACTTTAGAGTGATGCAACCCCTTGGTTGAGAATCACTGGTGAAGAGGGCAACTCGTACAATCTTGTTTGCCATATCCCTTGCCAACAGCAGTGTCTATTATAGGTTAATTATACATTGCATTTACTTATTGGCTTTATATTTCATTATTTTTAATTGTGTCCCTTGTTTTAAGGGGATTCTAATTTATTTCTATATTTTGCAGACAAACGTTTAACGTTCAGTACCTTAACACTAATTTCCTGTCTGAACTAAAATAGTCCCAGGCCAGAAGTTTTGAAACTTAGCAACCCAAAATTAGGCACCAGTTAGAAGTGGCCTGCTTTTCACCTGTGACCATCTATAGCTGTCACTGAAGCCCATAAAGGCCAAAGATATGCAGCCTAGAAAAGATGTGTGACCCTTATGTTCAGCACCCCAAATGCTGTCATTCTTGTCTCCTGCCTTTAATATTACTTCCTATGGAACTCCACTTCCTCTACATGCTTCCACACATTTCTTCACATCTTTTCTACTGTTGCAGGGAGGATTGGAGATTTCCACCCCCCATCATGAGTGACTGAAATGTATTTAAGCCAAGGAACAGTAATTTATATAAAGACTTATTTTCCATATTATCTACTCCCCCACCCTTCATGTTAGAAGTTGCTTAAGTGTATTCAGCAAAGAGGCCTTTCTTCAATCACCATAATTCCAGTCAATAAGTGAATATGATTGGTACAGTTACAGGCATTTTTTTTTTTTTGTGTGTGTCAGAAAAGTCAAAAACACCTGTAAGGAAATTAAATTACTAGGATGAAATGGCTGATAGCCTTCCTCAACAAAAAAAAAAATAGATAAAAGGAAAGAGCTACAGTTAAAAACTTAGCAAAAGAAACTTCCTATGCTTTAGATTGCCACTTTGATGAAAAGCAGAACTGCAATAACTAGCTGCTAACACAACACAAAATTAAAGCCCATTTTCCACAAAAATTGCAGTGCTCCAGCTGCCTACCATCTACATGAGTACAGGTGTTAAAGCATTTGATCAAAACAAATTTAGGGAGTTAAAATATGAAAGCTCTGTTTAAATGACTAGGCAGGAAAAATTTTAAAAGTAGTCTAATTTAACTTAATCTTATTTTAGTTAATCATTACTACAAAAGCAGTGGTAAATTCCTTTCCAAGCTCTTAAATTAATCTTCTCTGAACTGCAATGTTTAAGCCATCATTCTTTGTTGGCTGTGGTATGCGATCCCCTGCTGGCCTGTCAGAATCTGTGAACATTAGCTGAAATGCAAATATGCAGGTGTGTAAGAGATTCTCTTTCCGTTTTCAGAAGATGAGAACTGATACGATAGACAACAACAACACGAAATCTAGTGCCCCTCTCCTAGCAAACAGATACCCAAGGATGGTCACCAAAGATGGACACAGTACATTCCATATGGATGGAGCTCAAGGAAAAGGTCTGGCTTACTTGAGAGATGCCTGGGGAATACTAATGGACATGCGCTGGCGATGGATGATGCTGGTTTTTTCAGCTTCTTTTGTCCTCCACTGGTTAGTCTTTGCAGTGCTTTGGTACCTACTGGCAGAGATGAATGGGGACCTGGAACTGGACCATGATGCCCCACCTGACAACCACACCATTTGCGTTAAGTACATCACCAGCTTTACAGCTGCTTTCTCTTTCTCACTGGAAACGCAACTCACTATTGGCTATGGCACCATGTTCCCAAGTGGGGACTGTCCTAGTGCTATTGCCTTACTTGCCATACAGATGGTCCTGGGGCTCATGTTAGAGGCCTTCATCACAGGTAATATTCTACATTTAAACATTTTACATGGGACAGGTTCCATCAGCCATGTGTAAAATAGATTTTGTAAAATGCTTTGCTATACTGCGGTTACAGCTGCTTAAGAAAAAGGACAAGGGCCAGTTAAACACTGAAATTTTGTATTTAACAGCCTACAGACATTAAAATTTATGATTTAAGTCTTTTAAAGCAATAAGAGACCTACAAAAAGAGATATAAATAAAAGCATGTTATGGTTTGTACCAGAAAAAAAAAAATGCCGTTCACAACTAACATTTGTGGCAACTCTCCTCACCCTCTCCAATTTATTTTTGTCATTTTTTTTCCTTAACAATCTCTTTCCTCCTTTCATTAAGTTATGAGGTTTAAATCAATTTGTTTTGATACATTCATGAATTTTCCCTAATCTGTTTAAAACTAGATAGAGATTTCAACTGATACGAAGTTTTAAAATACTCTGGGAATAATTGTACTAGACTTTTTAAGCAACACATTTCATTTTGTAAGAAGTTAGCTTACAGCATAGTTAACAGCAATTTTATGAAATTTAACAGCACACAAAGATAAAACACTCTGGCCTATTCAAGAGTAGGTCACCAGCAACCACAAGAAATCTCTCCTGCAAATGCTGCCCTATTTTACAAATATTATTATTTTAAATGAGTTAATACACTGTGGGGGAAAGGTTCTGCTGAAGAAATCTGTGGCACCTGTCATCAGCAATGAGTTTATTTTGATTAAGAAAAGTGAAAATGGTGCTAGTGACTATTTATATGATGAGAAGTGTGCTAGGTTTAGACTAGAACAGATTATCTTTAGTGAAATTACGTCAATCTAATCAAATCTCTTCCTTTTCTCATGGGGCATTTGATCCAGCATGGGGATAGAGAGAACTAATGTGTCCATCGTATTCATAATTTAATCCATTCTTTCCCGTTACATAGGTGCTTTTGTGGCAAAGATCGCCCGTCCAAAGAATCGAGCATTCTCCATCCGTTTTACTCATTCCGCAGTAGTGGTGCACACAGAAGGCAAGCCATACCTTATGTTCCAGGTGGCTAATACGCGCCCCAGTCCACTCACCAGCGTTCGGGTCTCTGCTATTGTTTACCAAGAAACAGATAATGGTCAGCTGCACCAAACCAGTGTTGATTTCCATCTGGACAGTATCACATCTGAAGAATGTCCATTCTTCACCTTTCCACTGACCTACTATCATTCCATCACTCCATCGAGTCCTCTAGCTGGTCTCCTCCAGCGGGAAGCTCCTCACCATTTTGAGCTAGTGATCTTCCTCTCAGCCATGCAGGAAGGCACAGGAGAAACATGTCAAAGGAGGACATCCTATCTCCCCTCAGAGATCATCATGCACCACTGTTTTGCCTCCATGCTAGCACGAGGAACCAAAGGAGAATATCAGATCAAGATGGAGAATTTTGACAAGACTATTCCAGAGTTCCCACCTGCAGCAGACTCTAAGAACCCAAAAAGGACTGACCAGGAAATCCGCATCAATGGACAGCTTACTGAGAGCTTCCAGATCTGTGAGACTGGTCTAACAGAATAGACTATGGACTTGGCAAAACATTTTTTTTTAATTCCATTAAACTTCCAGGTTCCATTTCCAGCCTTCCTTCCTTCAATTCCATCCTGCCATTTTCTCTTGTGCTCTTCTCTTTCCTTTTTCTCCATCTGTTTTGACTCCAGCATGGTGTGTAGAGTTGAGCATAATGTGCCCATATAAACTGAGAAGAGGCTGGATTAATTGCACAGAACAGAAAGTCAGGGACCAAGTACATGTTCTGGGAAAATGGAAGTGCTACCTGCTGAATTCACTAGACTATGAGTAAAACTGCACTGACCCTGAAACAAGAGACTTTCAGACTCTCACAGCTGACCAAAAAACCTAATTAACTGGTATGCAGCAAAGCAGACAGCAACAATACAAGACAAGACTGCACTGAAAATCCTACTGAGGTTATTCAGTTAAAACACACTAGCTCTGGGATCAGCAGTGAAGTAGTTCCAAGATTCTTATATCCCTTTTAATGCTAACCCTCTGGGTACAGTGTTATATAAGTTTTCAAATGGCTGAACATCCTATTAAAAACTCATCGCCAGTTTTTACTGTGGCAGTGAAATGCATTCATGCTATGCTCATTTATTGTGTGAAAACATAAGAACTGACTGCATTTTATCGGCTAAAGGGCTTATTATTGCTAGGCAGGCTTGTGAAGACAGTGAGTGTCAAAAATCCTGGAGTATATGAAAAAGCATGCTGCAGTAGGGATATTTTCAGACTTGGAAACATTTAATAAATTATTTTAGCAGTAGAAAATATATTATACATCACTTTGTGTATTTTCATGTTTCTTGGCAAGGACCACGTTGCCTCATGTGGTCTCAGCTTTGCACATTACATCAAGTAGCTCTGGCACCATACGGCTGCATTATGTCCATCAACAGAGGAAAAATGGCATTTATGCAGAGTTTATCCTTTTTAATATAAATATCTGTGTACACACACAGCATATAGATAGCATCATATCTACAGAATCAGATAGCCGAATCAATTTTTAAAATTTTAAAAATTGGGACCAAAATGCTTTATGCATGAGACTTTTTGCCAGGATTGCCTCATAAGCATACCATAAACGAAGAATTATTCTCCAACATGCAAAAAGAATTCTCATGCGATTAAAAGGACCATCAGTTAAGTTGACTGTGTTCTGCATATTTACAACTTTGCAACCACAGAAATCAGCTTTAAAATGGCTATTTTGTTTTGAGACCTAAAGAGTCAATGGAATACCATCAAAATAAAAGCTGCCATTCAAACTGGCATAAGAGAAGAAGTGCCTCATTTGTTGACCTCCCATATACAAATGGTCCTGTCCTTAGCTCCTGAACAGCTCAGGAAAAAAAGAAGAAGTATTTATAAACTGGAGTTGAAAAGTTTTATTATAAGAGATCAACAGCAGGATAAACGGCCTGAAGATATAAAACGAGCACATTACTGTTTAGGGAAGATTTTTTTCCCTGAGCCAAAAAACATGGGGGTTGTCAAATCTGTAGTCAAAGAAAATGTGTTGGAGAAGCTGTTCTGTCAGATGAGCCTTGCTTCATTTTATTTCCAGAAGCTAATTTCTATGAACGAGACAGCTAAATGCATCTTTCAATATCACTTTTCTGCTGTAATTGCTATAAAAATGTGTTAGGTCACAAGTGGAATGGAGGTCTATACAATCCTACACTATAAGACTTAAATTCTCTGGTCTTATCTAGAGAATGAGTATTTTAAAAATTCTGTCTTTGAGAATTTAATCTTTTTACTCCTAATGTAATCATATTTTAACCCACTGTAGAGCCTGTATAGCAACAAACCATCTAGGAAAACTATACATTATATTGCCTGTGTCTTTACTTTCCATTGTTGGTCCTTCATATGTATTAGAGTTCATTCCCACCCTCATGGCACAGCTAGCCAACCCAGAAGGTGTACAATGTAGTTTTATTTTTTGCTGTACTTTTTTCTATTTCTGTGGCCTACCCCAACAACCTCCAATACAGAAGGAAAACCTTAAAGCTGCAGAAGAGCAAGAAATTACTGTAAAATACTTCATTAACGTAGAAGAATTAGGTCAGATGTATGGGGGAGGCTGCCCTATGTGAAGCAGCTATGCACCATTCTAGGCCACATAATGTTTCAGGCAAATGGATTATTCAGCAATTTGAGAGTGCAGTGATATAGCTCTGCATACATTACGGACAGCAATAGCATTTTGCCTTTCAGAGATGTGGTTATAAAAAGGTAATATAGACATTACTAGAGTGAGAATAGTTCTAACAGGACATATTTAAGTCTTTGGCCTTTTAGGACTGTCCTGATTTGAAAACACTGGTTTAATCCTATTCTTGGAGTAAAGGACACAAACTTAAGGAAGCAAGTTTAAAAGGAGAAAAGAAATGTTGCCACTGTGTACAATTAAGCTTGTGAAATCTACAACTGCATACTGTTAAAGAAGAGCATAAGAATAAAAATTGTATCTGTAATTACTTTAGCTACAGATACATTTTTTGTATTCATGTAACTACAGTAGCAATCCCTCCTGAAATTACAGGATATAAAAATTGTCAGCTAGGGCCAGGAAAACTATCCCTATCACTAGCGCACTGTGAAGATGTTAGGTCTTACTGAAAAATTTGGTGTACTCCATTGCTAGAAACATCATGCTGGTCCACGTCTCAGTTCCAACAGGTACAACTCATACCCCTAGCTTTACTGACACTTTAGTCTATGTGGGAGCCAAGCAGTGATGAACTGGCTTTGAACACATTTTCTAACAGTGAGCAGGAAAAAAAAGAGGCAGGTAGAGTAGGTAGGAATGTTCTAACAGTGAGCAGGAAAAAAAAGAGGCAGGGAGAGTAGGGAGAAATGAAAGTTATATCTCAAGTTATTCTTTTCAATAAGGTTTTTCTTACATGATTGCTTGTTATAAATGTACACACACACCAGACTTCCTGAATGTGCTGTTAGTCAAAATATTTGTCGAAAATGCATCTGTTTAGCACTACACCTACGTGGCAACTGAAGGATTTAAGTTTGGATGCTCTGAAGGAACTGTAGTGGCTTCTGCCTTTTGTGCAATTCTACTTGGTATCATCAAATATGTGACTTGCTCACTGCTGTAGCAAATGGCCTTAACTTCTATGAAGCAACTTTGAACCTTTGTGGCTGAAACCCTTAGGACCTATGGCAATTTCCATAAAAATTCCTGATACACCTCATGCACTATGGCCAAGAATATCAAAATCAAGAATGACGGGTGCTGATCAGTTTGTGAATCATTCTCAGTCATCTGGAAAACTAGCAAAAAGTTTTGGATATCATTTCAAAATAAATGTGTCCAAATGTTCATTTGTCTTTGAAGAAATTATTAATGCATCAATTATAAAAATATTTAAAATTAATTCTCTTTATGTGGGATTTGTATGTTTTTGCTCTTTTTTTTTAATTTCAGGATTAAGAAAATATACTAAAACATTTTCCATGGGTTGCTATAATTTCTAAATTTCCCCCAAATTACAGTTACTCCATGCTGTTTACGTTTCTACTTAGCCATGGTCCTCTGCACAACCACAATATTACGGGATACAAACAGCTAATGATACAAAAGTGAATACCTTGTCTGAAGCCACTTGAAAGCCTTACTGAAGAATGCATAATGGTTGGGTTATAGGGGAAAGAAATTTCTAATGAGATGATACTGTTAGAACGTAACACTCTCTACCAACAGTTTTAATATAGATAATGGGAACAAGGCAACACATACATCTGTCAACATGCCTCAACCTAGAAGCAGAGAAAGCACTTCCTTTTTGGGGTGAGACGTTTGTTCTCCATGCTAGTTTGGTCCTTGACATCTCTACTAAGACCACAGTGGTGTTACTTATATTCATTTTTTGTTATCTCAACATGCCCATTTGAAATTTGAATTAGGACCCTCTTCACCTTGCAAGTCACTTTAGGCAGTTTAGAGAAGAACTATGACTTAATAATAGTTTTTGGTTTACTGACCAAACATGAAATCAAACTAGACCTACAGCATGTGTGCCAGATGTGGCACAGGCAGCTTGTGTGTGGGGCAGATGGGGCATGAAGCAGAATGCAGAGGAGTGGATCGTACAGGGGAAAGGGATCACAGTAGCATTTGGGGCAGGTGCAGGAGCTAATGTGGTAGACTTGCCAAAAAGGCTGGCCCTCACTGCATTATTGTTTTGATATCCAGCCCCTTTCAGTATGGAAATGAAAGGAAGAATATCACAATCCCCCTTCTACCTGGTAAAAAAAAAAAATCCTCAAAGGATCGATAGCCAAATCCACATGAACATAGTTAAACCTCTGAGATTTTTTATTAAAAAGTTTAGAAAACTTGAAATTGGGCATTTATCTGTATCACCTCAAGCTGCAACTGTTGCCTTCCCAGTCTGATCTTGTTTAGTGTGTGAAATCTCACAGAGCAGGAGACTTTCTGCATAAAATGATGTTAATGATTTTGCAGTTACCATTCCTCCCTTTATACAAAATCAAAGACTCAGCAAGGCATTAGAGGGGCACTGTCTTTCAGATGAGATAAAGCCAAGGTCTTGCCCACCTGTGGTTAAAGATACCAAAACATGTTTTGCAGAAGTTGGAGCAGACTCTCTGGCATCATGGCAATATTTCAGCTAGGGTAATTACAATCTGCATACTTAAACTGCTCCTGCCATTTTAATTAGAAGAGATGCATTTCTTATCCTTAAATTACAGGTTGTGCTGCTATGAACTGCTAAAGCCATTGCTGCAATTTCCCTTATGAACAAAATGAATTCCTTGTACAGATATGGTAAAATTGTGTTTTCACATATTTCAGGATTAAAAGGTGCTAAATAAATTTAATGGCATTGAGTTGATTCATTTTTGTAGCCACTACTAAATCTAGTTTGTTCCATCTCTATGTTTACCCTTTACAAGGTTCTCCATTCCTGTAGTATCCTTATAGGGATTAGTTGGGGGGGTTTTAAAAGGTAACAGCATCTTTTACCACCCATCTGCAAATGTGCATGCAGGGAGTTGAGCAAATAGATGGCGTCCAGACGAGCATGGCTGTGAGCTGAGCATACCATACCACACGTTAAGTTGTTCTCCATGCTGCAAAGGAGCAGCATGGAGGGTTTTTCTGACCCCTAGATATCCAGGGGCAAAAAACCTGTAGACAAAAAAAGGAGTGCCACATGCACCACTCAAAAGTGGAGCTGGACCGCCCAGAGCTGTGCTGCAGCTGCCAGCCAGGCTCTGCACAGCAGTATCGCCACTGCTGCAGCCCGGTAGGTCCCCACGACCCCAGGTAATGCGGCTGGGGGCAGCCCAGTGCTGGCTCCAGCGTCCCCTACCACCCCCGGGGTAACCTGCTGCATGCTAGAGGGCACATGGCATGGTTGTTTCCTGGGGAAAACTAGTAGTGGCGCAAGGCATGCTGCCACTAGCTGTCCCCAGGGAACCAAACATCCACACCATGTGTGCGTGTGGCTGTACTGTGCAAGGGCCACTATTAGGTACACAATCCAGAATATTAAAAAAAAACAAGTTGTAACCACCACAAACCAGAGCAGAAAGAGTCAAAAGAGACTATGTTTTTTCAGAAGGATATTAAAGTATGAAGACAATAGAGAAAACAAGTTTTAGTAGAAGAAAGTGTCAAGTTAGAAGTAGACAAATGAGTTCAATGAGTCATTTCTAGAAGCCATGTCTGCTACAGAAAAATGGAAAAACAGGAAGAGTTAAAACCACATGTCTTCCTTTTATTAACTTTGGAGCCAAAATCATAGGAGCTAAAAAAAATAAAAATAGCCTTAAGAAAACACAATGCTAACAACTCACAGTTAAATAGGGCATTCAGAAGATTTTGAAAACCAGAGGGAAATTATATGACATTTTTTAAAGCACCCATCACCAAGGTTACTGGGCATCATTAGAATATTAGGGACTTGGTACCTGTCACCTATAAAAGGGAGAGCTATTCAAAACCTGCTGAGATTCTCCACTGTGTTTTAGTGTAGATGGACCCCTATTCCTCCTCCTTGTCTTTGAAAACCACCCCAAACCACCAAAATCTTTCCCGATTTTAAGCCTCCTATAGGAAGTCACCAAGAAGGGCTTTCCTTTAGGACTGCCCCAATGAAGACTAACAAAAAACTGCTCCTTTCTTTGCCTCATAAAGCTGGTCAGACAATGATCCTAAATGTCAGTGAAAGCAAAGGGCTTTCCAGCCAAAAATTCCTAAGAATGCCCTATTGCCTGCACTAACCGGTATATCCTGTGGACAGAGAACAAGAGCACTGTGGACAACTGTAAGGCCACAGGAAACAAAAATCAGCGAGATATACTGGACAATTAACACTATTTTACACATGCCTCCAAAATCATACTGGAAACACCGAAGTGCTGTTCACAACAGTGGCTGGCTCCAGAGGCAAGTAAAAAGTGTTCCAGCTGAAGCTAAAACAATTTTTTTTTTGTGGCAGCTTTGGAAATAGTTTCATAAGAACTAAAAAGGAATTATAAAGATTGAATTAAGCATGTACCAGGAAATTTTAGGACTTTATTTTGAAGTTATTCTACCAAAAAAAAAAAGCAAACTTTGACAAGTCAGTGAATGAACAGAGCATGTGATAGAGGAACTTGGTTTAAACTGTCTATATAAGTTTTGAATTGAGAAATCACTAACATGAACTGCTTTCCTTTGTTTCATCACTGTAGGAAAAAAATCCTTTTCCCCACTCCTGTCCCCCCACCACACACACTCATGATAACCTTACCTGGATCTTTTCGCCCTGGTTTTTCAAACCGCCTGTCTCCCCTGGAAAGGCAGAATATAAGTTTCAAATACAGCTTTTGAAGCATTCCGTTTATATTAAATGCAACTCTCAAGTTCTCTCACTAGAGCTTAGGGGTACTTAGATCTTTAAGCATTTTTCAAAGAACTCGGATTTGCATCCTAAGGCACCTAAATACACTTGGAAATCTAGACCTAAATACTGAAAAGGCACAAATGGCTAAAACTGACAGAAATGCCATATAAACACTAGTAATATAAACTTTCACCCCATTGTAAAAGTCACTTCCACCATAACTGACAATGCTTCAGGATTTCTAAAAAGATTCAACTGGTATGGATTTTCAAAGAACTTTTCTTAAATGTTCTTATAAAGAAAGAATTCAGGAATGGAACTAGAGAAGGTATGTCAGCAAAATTTTTAAATCTAGGCTTTTCTGTTACCTTTCCTCCCAACTTTGCGATCTGTGCATTTCCCTGCCCCCTCCTCGCCCAAATCCACCCTCTACTTCATCAAAACTTCTTTGGTAGAAACCACCTTCTCCTCGGCCTCTGCCTGAAAAGACAAAAAACAAGAGTTTATAAAAAGAAATTGAGAAAGTCAGATGGATTTCCCATTTCCAACACCCATGTGACCTCACTGTATAAGCTTAACGTTACTAAGATTCTTTGAAACCTGCAAATGCGCGACTCTCCTTCTGCCTCACCAGAATAGCAGCTGCATTTAAAAACATTCACTTAATATTTGCAAGCTAGGAAGTTCAACACAGTAAGTCTACATTTGAAGGCATTTCATACAAGCTTGCTATTCTGATTATATAGAAACAAATGCTGCCCTCCAACATAATGTTAAAACTGCTCATGGGGATTAAAAAAAAATTAACAGGTTACCAAACTGGCAAGCCGGACACAAAGAACAACATGAAGAGTACTCCCAAGAGTGTGGAAAACATCAACTATTATAGTCCAACACACAACACAGTGCACAGAAGAGCTACAAAGAACCTGGGCAAAAGATGAGGAAGAGCAAAGACTGAACAGAAGAAACTTTTAAAATTTAATCCCATCTTCCTGTTCTAAAAAACAACTGACAACTCTTAGGTACCTCTCAGAAAAAACAGGACAGCAGGGATGTTCACTGTTTATGGGCCTGGCTGCTACAAAGATCTGGAAGCCTGGCAACCCAGTTCCTATGGTCATGAGGTATATCTCCTCCTCCTCTCCCTTGTAGGTATAGAGACCAAGTCCCCCTTTTACTTTTACACACACACACGTGCTTATTTTAGCCAAAGAAAGTGTCCAGTTTCTCTAACACTACAGAGATGTCCTGTGTTAGAAGGAACACGGTAGGTGCTCCTTTCTGCAGCCAGAGCTGGTAAGAAAAACCTGAGAGGCAGCGTAGGGTGCATCACTTGTACCTTTGTCCCAGCAGTCACAAGGGCACAAAGGGCAGACTATGGGCACTGCTATTCAATATCTGATTTTTTTCTGCATGAAGCGTATATGCACCTAGAGTGGAATTTGAGTGGACTAGCATTCGAAGACCCAAGGTAATGTCAAAGTAATTTCCACAGAGCTCCAGGAAAATTTAAAAAGCCAGTTGAAATGGAAAACTGAAATACATAAATACAATAAGACAACGAACAGATCAACTAGACTACACTAGAGCATGCATACTGTAATACTGCCACTATTGATAATGAAGGACACCAGTCTTATATTACACTGCAAAAAAGCCAATTTAAAAACCATGAAGCTTATATCATCACTCATTAAAAAAAACCAACAACAAAAACACACAGGAAACACAGATCTAGACTAAAAAAAAAAAAAAAGATGCCATTTTAAAATAAATGAACTAACATGTTTTAATAAACCTGATTTTAAAGAGATGCTATACCTAATGTAAACAGGGAAAAGTTGTATTGGTTTTCTTTGGTCAATCCAGGTCAGTTCTCTTGTGGCTAAAGTGGCCTAATCCCTTTCTTATGAAATTGCTTTTAAATTAAAATTTGGAGCACAAACTGACTATCTTGATGCAGATGCAAAATAACAAAAACACCAAACATGAAACTAGTCTGCTATTTCAATGGCAAGGCTGAGCAGAGTTCAGAAAAGGGATGCAGGCCAGTCCACAACCAAATCAAGGCCACAGATCAGTCCTGTGTACTGCATGCAACACACACCAGCTTTGGCCCAGCACACCATTTCCAGTGCACACCAGGCCAGCTTGGCATGCCACATGCAGCATGTCTGCGCAGGGCCAGCACACGCTGCATGTGGGTCCGGTCAGAAACCCATAGGCTAAACAACAGAGCTTCATGGGCTGGATCTGGTCCACAGGCTGCATCTTTGACACCCCTGCTCTAATACAAAGATAGAAAAAGGTGTAAAACACATGACCTTCAAAATATAGCAACTGGGGAAAATTACTATTTATCAGCATTCTAGTAGCACCTAGAAGCTTCACAAAGATCAGAACCTGTTTTGCTGATTTCTATACATTCATATAGCTCTTTGCAGCAGAGATTCCAGCTCTCTAAACAGACTAAACTGGAATATTATCACCTTTTGGAAGAACAGAGGTGTAGAGATGTTAAGTTATACCAGTGATTCCCAACCAGGGTACGGTGAGATCCTTTGAAGAGTGTCATTGGTATGAGGAGCTAAGTGAGGTGAGAAGCGCAGGCTCAGGCTTGCCCCTGCCTGGCCATTCCTCCACCCTCAATGCTGGCCCCTCTGCAAGGTGGTTAAACTCAATAGATTCATTTTTGAAACAGGATGCCACTCAATTCACTAAAGTTACGGAGGAGTACTTGAGTCTAAAAGAGGTTGAGATCCACTCTGTTTATACTGTAATCTTTGGCTTGGTATCTGTGGCACAACTGAAAACTAAACCAAAAGTCTAACAAAACAGGGACCTAGCTCAACTATCCATATTAAGCAGGAAATAACAACATGCATGCAGCTCTAGCTGTAATACCACAAAAATGTAGAGCATGCAGATTTCTTGTAATCGGGTTGTTATGAGGGTTTGGTATTAGTGACTGCCATAACAGTAGGTTCTATCTGGAAGTAGCATGGTTGCAATTTATTCTCTTGACCCGAAAATATATGAAATAGAATTTCAGGCCGTGATTTGGTCCGGATGCTTCTGAAACAGTAATGCAGAGAGATTACATGGGGGAAAAAAAGGAAGACACCTTAAACAGACAGTATAATTCTATTAGTATTAGTTATGGCTTTTGTTACCTGAACAGGAAAAACAGCTACAAAACAGGAGTTTAAAGTATGTAGTTCAAACTGAGACTACTTAAAGCTTTTCTCATCTGAGGCCCTCATTCATGAACGTTAAACATTCCAGTCCTCAAGCACAAAGCACAGGGCTTAGCTGCACTCCACAGGGAGCTACTCAGAAAACAAATCAATCAGAAAGAAAGGTCAAGTTCAAGTACCTGGATTCTTTGTGCAGAACAACTTTAAAACGGAGAAATGTTGTTCACATCAATACCATACAAACTGTATAGCATGATCTTAATGATGAACCATTTCACAGTCAACATTATTTTGCGATTAAAATGCTTTGAGTTGAATGCTAATCTTATAGTTTAATTATACTTCAGAATGCGGTTGTATCCAAATGTTTACTGAAATCTCCAAAAGGAGCCTTTACAGTAAGTGCTACAAACCAACTGTGCATATTTAGATATTGTTAGAAAACATGCAAGTAAATAGTGGCATACTTCACTATTAACATAACTAATTATTAAATATGTCTTTTTAAGAAAAGATTATTTCTCCCACACATTTAATTTCTCCCTATTAAATCTGGCAAAGTTAGCCAGTCATAGTAAAGTTTTTTGTTTTTGTTTTTTTTTTGTTTTTTTTTAAATATGAAAGTTTCTTGGTAGAACATATCAAATAGATTTATTCTCTGCCAAACACCTCAGAATGAAGGTCTTGACTAAATGTTCTTTTAAAGAACTATTAAACGATTTTAAATTCTGCATGCTCAAGAACTATGATGTTTTAATTTAAGGTTTTACACATCAATTTTTATTCTCCTTCTATAATCTTCCCCATTTTTACACTACTAGTTTTACTACTGGTACCAGGTCCATATATCTACTACCACAAAGTAAACCTCAGTCCGTTCTGAGCTGTCCATCAGGACACATTTGCTGAAGGGCTGACTATGGTTGCAAATTCCACTCTCCGTTATACATGTGTAACTTCAAGGCAGTTAGCTTGCACAAGTGTATCCAAGGGCAGGTTTTCATCAGCAGAAACTTTTTCATGTCTTGTACAGCAAGACAAAAAGAACATAGCTTGACCTTCACAACACAGGTGAGCTTGCAAGGATATCAGCTGGAAAACATTTTTACTCAAAAGTTGAGACGTGTCATATGGAGTCATTTAGTAACAAATCACTCTTTTCTTAGCTGTAGCATTTAGTTGGATACATTTTTTTTTTTTTTTTCAAATCGGTCACATTTTCCAAGCAGGAGATAACCAGGGATCCTGGCTTTCTCTGTTTAAAAATCCCAAATTCTCCGATTAAAACCCCCCACATCCACATTTTCCATGATTAAAATGAAATGCCTTTCTCTCTCTCTGTATATAGCTATCAGTTGAACACAATGTTTTGATATATTTACAGTTTTAAAGCAATCTGGAAACCTATCAGAGCTGGTCTGACCCAGCTGCAGCCATGTGCCCCTCTGTGAGCACAGAAATCTGGGGGGGCACATGCCCCCCCACCCGCCCATGTCACCTGTGCCACCCCACTCCCTCTATGCCCCCCCTGCACCTGTCACGTCACCTGTGGGGGGGGGCTGCTTCGCATATGCACATGTGGCCCTAGCATCCCGCTCCCCCCAGCCCCAAGCCCTAAAACTCTGCCAGCCTGCAAGGGGAAATGTGCTATTTCCTGCACTTTTCTCCTTGGAAGGAGAAAATCCCTGCAAATAATACTTCTTCGACTACAAAAACACTATTGATCTATTACTAAAAACTAGAATGCTGTTCCTGAAACAGCATCAGCCTATTTCTTACCTATCTGCAAAACTAGATGACATTTAGAATGTAAAAGCTAAAGACTAATACTTATGAAAATTCTAATATTATAAAAGCCTTTGTCTGTCTGTCTGTAATGCTTTATTCACACTCTGCTTATCTGACTGAAACAACCAATCAGAGTCCTCTGACAGCGTTTGGCCAGGAGATGGAGTGGTGGAGCGCCACCACGATGGCAGGGACACAAGGGGCGGAGCGGGGCAGGGGAGAGGGACAGTGGGCCTGTTTCCCACTTTCTTTGACCAAATGAAAAGCAGGGGTGGGGCCGGACATGGGGGGGGGGGGGGGGGCCCCACAGCGGG
>NW_005841849.1:944379-946887 GCF_000455745.1 Alligator sinensis | reverse complement strand
GTGCCCCACTGCTGCCACACCCCCACAACATCCCTGAAGTGGGGGCAGCAGGGGGGAGGAAACAGGCCTGGACCCAAAGCAGCAAGGGTAAGGGTGGGGGGAGCAGGCACCTCCCCTCCTCCATCATTCTTGATGGGCAATTGGCTAGTGTAATCTATAAGGAACAAGAAGCAACCAAGATGATAGACTATTAAAACGTTACAGTTATGAAAAAAATGTGTTAGAAGTAAAACAGGATAGAAAAGGTAGGGGTGGGAGGAAAACTCAGATACAGCTTTGTAGGAGATAAGGGCAATTAAAGAGCCAAGAACATGACATGCAAAGATTAAGGAATATTAGAAGGAAAAGCAGGTTGCCCAAATGAGGATGAACTTGATTAAAACAACAAAAAAGAAATGTTTAGGTAATGAAAGTTGTCTGAAAATATTAATTCAGGACCAAAAGGTAGTTTGAAAATTGGTTGGGTAATAGAACTGAAGTGTTAGTAGTGTACATTTCCCTAAGGTGGGGGGAGGGAGAAGGTAATGGCAATCCTAACTTCTATACCTAGAGATACCAATGAATCAAAGGTTAAGAAAAAAACAACAACAAACTTTTACAAGACAAAACTGACTGCAATAAAATAAAACTGCTGAATTACTGGATTAAAGGCATACTTTTACCTCTTATATTTACAGTGGGTACTTACTTAAATACTACCAGTAATTTTAGGGGTGCTTCTTGAAGAAAAGTATTTAAAAAAATACTACTCATTGCAAGTCTGGGCAACAGAATCAGTAAGTATTACCGTGATAAAAAGGAAAGAAACAGAAGTTGAAATGAATAAACCACAAGAAACGTAAAGAAACAGAAGGCGTGTCTACACGTTCATTAATACGCAGTAGTTACTGCACATTTAGTTTATTATTTCCTGAATGAAGTACTATATAATTCCTTACTGAAGTACTAATAAATGTGCAGTAACTATAGTTACTGACCAGTAGTGCCAGCACATGGTTTTTCCGTGACTGTTACTGTGCAGTATCTTATTAGCACGGTTTTTGACTGGCACATAACTGTGCAGTGTTACTAGGTTACCATGCAGTAAGCATCTCGTGTAGACGCACACAGAAGCATAAATAGAAGTGGTCAAAAAATACTGAAATTCAAACTGGAAAAAATGCAGGCTCAAGTCCAAATATGTGAATGCTTCTCAAATAGTAAGTGCTGCATCTAGTGTAAACGTTGAGCCCATTCTGGAGAAAGTAGTCAATAAATATGTTCACCAGGACAGAGAAACCTGGAGAGCAGCAATACTACACGCGCACACACAAGCCATACAGCAAATCAGATGAGTTTTCAATGTAGTAAAAGTCCCACATCAAAGAACAGGGAGGTACAAGCCTCTCTTTCTTCACTTGTAGAACTGTACCTGAAATTTTCAAATTAGTCCTAGTCATCTCAGTTGCAAAGAGATACTGATAAATTAGAATAGGAAAAATATTAAGGAGGAAAGAGTGCAGACTGTAGTGGACCTTAAGTTGTTTGATAAGTATAGCATTTGCATGAATCCACTTGACCAGAGTTTAGGTAGTCAAAGCAGCCAAAGAAATAAGCCAGCAAGAGAATGTCATAAGCAAGCAGAACTTAAGAGATGCAAGAAAGAGAGGTCAAAAGAAATCAGCTAAACAACATTTAAGAGTTCATTCAGTAGTTTTATACCTATTAGACCTGGTTTAGGACAAGACATAATTTAAATAAGGGATGAAAATAGGCATATGAATATTATTTAGGATATAATTTATTAAGGACATTTCCACTTTTGCTAGCCTTATTTAGTAAGTTTTTACAATGGGGCCAGGTAAAGGAGTATAAAAATACCCATCCAGCATCAGAATTTCTCTTTTCAGCCTTGAACAATTATTCTTGTTGAACTGCCCATTTACAGGGGATCCTAAATTAGTACTTCTTAAAAAACTTAGATTTTGAAACTTAGGTAAGAGGGCCTTTTCCTTAATGGGCTGGCCACCTGTTAGAGAATTTTGAAGACTTTAGGATTTAGAGAATTAAGATTAATTTATTTCAAATGTTAGTAAGACTTATTTCTGTACATGAATGAACATTTTATTATTTATCATTTGCCTGATATGCTTTACCTGTACCATTTATTCATTTACATAATATCTACATTTAATTATTAAATATACTATTAACATTTATTTAAATTAATTTTCTTGTGTACTTAGTTTGTGTGGGATTCGCTCCTCAAACTGTCCTTGGTAGAGGGGAACCAATATATTGGTGCCATATTGGATCAGCACCAATAAAAGAAAAATTAACATTATTGGCTACAGGTTGTTTGGGGCCGGTGCAGCCAATAACGTAACAATAAATAAAATATGCCTTTTGGCTGGGGCCCCAAGACGCCATGTGCTTGCAAGCAGCCACATGGCCAGGCAGTGTGGAACGCAGCACCCTGCAGATAAGTCTGTAGAAGGGAAGGGGTGTGGAGGAAGTCGGGGGGGGGGG
>NW_005841849.1:903381-944238 GCF_000455745.1 Alligator sinensis | reverse complement strand
CGCTGCTGGCTGCACCCCCTGGTGTGGAATGGGGGGCATATCCCACCCAGATTTGTGTGTAGGCAAAGGCAGAGGTGGGCTGCTCATTGTGGGCTTGATGCTTTGTGCCATGTTGCCTTACCCCCGGCAACTGTGTGCCAGCCACGGGTCCCCTGACTATCCGGTTCCAGTTCTTGCAGCAAGTTGTGCCTCCCGTCACCAGGTGTGCAGGGGACATGGCATGGCTAGTGCATGGCTCCTAGGACAAAGATAGCATACAAAGCCCCAAGCCTGCAGCAGGCAGCCTACCTCCACCCTCATCCTACTCGGCTTCTGAAAGCATCCCCACACTTAAAAATGGTGATGGTGGTACTTGAACTAAAAAAGCTCATTTGATGAGCTTTAGTTGATGAGCTTTAGTTCCCCCACCCCAGCCCTGGCATTCCATTCACCACCCTGGCTGGGCAGCGCCCCCAGTTCCAGCTCCAGCCCGTGCCCCAGTCCCTCCCTTACTGCGGGGGCTTCAATCTGCACCCCCTTCCCCTCAACAGACTTACCTGCAGGGAGCTACTCCCAACACCACCTGGCTGTGCTCCTGTAAATTGGCTATCGGATCAGTATTGGCCAATATGCCTGGTGAATAATAGGCCAAGAAAATCTCTATTGGTGCACCTCTAGGTTCTTGGTTCCCCAAATACTTCTGCAGGTCAATAGGAGAACCTGACAGCCAGAAAGAAACCTAAATGCATACATATCAACTAAGTAGTGAGTAAGGAGGGGCAAAGGAAGGCAGTATACCAATATGTGATTTTCTATAATTCTATGTGAAAGGAGTAAACAAAGGAAGGAGTGGATCTGGGGAGTTAATAGAAAATTATAATTAGAGGGACCATTATTTTAAATGAGGAAGAACTCCTGGTAGACATGAATAACTTGGAGGATTGCTTTCCAAGGAAGTTAATGGGTCTCCCTTCAGCTGAATGGGGGTGTGTGAAAGGGGCCTATCCTCCTTCCTCCTCAGCTACAGCAGTAGACTCCAGCAAAGAACACACTGTCTCCCTGGGAGCAGAGGCTGGGGGCAGGGTGGGGTACAAAGCACCACTGACTGCTGGAGGACTGTGTTGCGACTTCTCCCAGAAGAGAATGTGCACAAACATTCACTCTCCCAAGAGAAACTCTCCAAGCACTGATTTAACCCTGGTGGTAATTTTTCACCTAGAACAGCTATTTTTGCTATGGGAAAAAAATCCTCAACATCTATAACCTCATGGTTTCTACCAGGAGAGCAGCAACTTGCCCAGGAGAAACACTGTCAAATTTTAAATAAGTCTGTACAGAACACTAGTCAAAAGGGTCACCCAGCACTTGAGGGTATATAGAACGTGACTAAAGAGATATTTCTAAACTCCAGCTTTTAGAACATTACCTTTGGAAAAACAGCATCAGAATTTAAAAGTGAATGGTTTTATCTAGAATGCGTTTAGAGTAGCTGATATCGAAAGATACTGTCAACATAAAATCTGGTAATTTTCAACAGCAGGTTCAAGTAATTCAGGATCTACACCTTACCAAGTCTAACAGTAATGTCTAAGTACATTTCTTTGTTTTAAATAAATAGTGAAGCATAAACAAGTACAAAAAACAATGAATATTGAGGTTTAGTGAATGGCCAGAGACAAAACTATGCACCTTTACTAGTCTCTTTTAGTTACCAGATGCCACTCAGAAAAGCAGATAAAAAGGACACCAGCCCTTTCAACATTTATATTTTACATTCATTAACTGATGATTCTCCTATCTCCAGCTCTGCATCTTTTCTAATACCATCTCATATGCCTGTATAGTCTTCCTAGCTCTTTGAGCCAAGTAACTCCATTCCCCTACTTGAAAACTTCCTTTCACCTTGCTTTCCATCACTGGCCTATAATCAAAATTGAGATTTAACAAAAAATGCACACAGAGGAGGAACCAGGTATGTACGTAACAAGCATTTTTAGTGATGTGGTAATGTGGCAATCCTTTTTCTCTCACACTAGCTTCAGCTCTTTGTCAAAACCTCCCATGTTAACATTTGTAAGAGGAAATACTGCCTGGTACAGTGATTTATCAATTTTATCTAGCTGTATAGTGACAGCTCCTTTATTCATGTTATCTAATGAAAAGTTGGCAGTCTCTCACAAAAACCAGATCTCCCCCTCTGCTGTATTATTACCACTTAGAAAACAGCTCACCTCGACCTCTAGAGGAACTTCGACCTCGAGGAGCCCCTACCACCGTTCCTCCTCCGCGTCCCGTCAATCGCAGGACAGCAGCACTGTTTACAGACATGGAGAAATTTCTCTGCCAAGAAGAGGAGATAAGCCAAGGTGAGATTTTTTTTTTTTTTTTAAAAGCAATCTTACTTTTTTCAACATTTTAGCAGACAAAGCAAACTAACATGATTTTCTGCTATATACATATTACATTCTCTGCAAATGAGCCTGACCTCAAAAGACAAATAAAATCAAAAGACATGGGAAAAAGCTGCTTAAAACATATGGACAACCTACTGAGGGGTCCCATTAAACCTTTTTTCAGCATCACTGCTCCCTCCCCTATACTTATTGTTCTCCTGTTGTTGCTTTTTTCCATGCAAAGTGAAGATGACAAACTTTTGCCTTTAACTGTCACCTTCCTGGAAGCAGAAATGCATGCCTACATATAGGTCTTTGCAGAGCAGGCATGCACCAACCTGCAGCACAGTGCCAAGGGCAGCCCATGTATGACACACAGCAGATCAGGAAGGGGACAGGAAGCACAGCAGCAGACAGGAAGGAAGCAGAAAGCAAAGCAGCAAGTTGGGTATGGAGCAGAAAACAGAGCAGAAATCTGGCAGGGAACAGAGCTGGGAGCAAAAATAGAGCAACAGATCATGCCAGTTAGGGGATCAGAGTAGCACACCAGCCACAAAGGTTGGCCCTCACAAAGATAGTGGTATCTGATAAAGTAACTGAGGGAGTGGGAAAGGAAGCAGCAAACCAATGATTCTTAACCAGGGTACCATGGCACCCTGGGGTACCTTAAGATGCTTTCATGGGTGCTGTGGGGTGCCACAGAATAGTAGCAGCACCATTAGGCTTACAAATATTATTCACAAGATAAACCTAGAGATTTCAACAGAAAACTATAGTTATGGTCCTTCCAACTTCTTGGCAACAGAAAAACTGCTCTATTATTTTTCTGTAGGCAAAAACAAAGTGAAAACTAACAACCGCATTTGCCAAGAGGTACCTCAAGTCTTTCCAGGGATGAGTCAAGTCAAAAAAGACTGAGAACTACTGCAATAGACAAACTGAGACAGACTCATGGCAGTAAAGGACATTCTACAATGGGATGTATGATTTAAATATATATTCCAAGCAAAAGAGCAATTTACCTGCAATTCTTAATTTCAGAAGGCAATGATACATTAGCTTGAATTTCTAACACTGCAACTTCAAGAGCTTTAAATCCATTTAGCCATATTACAAGTGACTAACATGAGTCTACTAAATACTGCTTCTAATATGTTCATTTTTAAACCAAAATTATGCTCTCTTTCAACAAAATTAAAATGACGGTTAAAAGAGGACTTCATTAAAAACATTATCTAACATTAAACTGCTGCCAAAAGCAGCATGGCAAAAGAACAGGCTAGCTGATGAAAGAACAGGTTAGGGACTATTTAGAAAACTGGACATATACAAGTCCATGGGGCCAGATGGGATGCACCTGAGGGTGCTGAGAAAGTTGGCTAATGAGACTGCAGAGCCATTGGCCATCATCTTTGAGAACTCAAGGCGATCAGGAGAAGTCCTGGATGATAGGAAAAAGAGCAAACATAATGCCCATATTTAAGAAAGGGAAAAAAAGAGGATCCAGGAAACTATAGACCAGTCGGTTTCACCTCAGTCCCTGAAGAAATCATGGAGCAGATGCTCAAGGAATCCATCTCGAAGCACTTGGAGAAGGTGATTAATAACAGCCAGCATGGATTTACCAAGGGCTTGTCATGCCTGACCAACCTGATTGCCTTCTATGATTAGGTGACTGGCTCTGTGGACGCAGGGAGAACAGCGGATGAGATACACCTTGACTTTAGCAAGGCTTTTGATACGGTCTCCCCACAACATTCTCACAGGCAAGGCTAAGGAAGTACAAAGGGCTGGATGAAAGGACTTTAAGGGGGATAGAAAACTGATTACTACCCTCTGAGCGGTAGATAATCAGTTTTCTATCCCCCTTACAGTCCATTCATCCAGCCCTTTGTACTTCCTTAGCCTTGCCTGTGAGAATGTTGTGGGAGACCATATCAAAAGCCTTGCTAAAGTCAAGGTGTATCTCACCCCACTATACAGAAAGGATGTGGAGAAATTGGACAGAATCCAGCAGAGGGCAACAAAAATGGTGAGGGGGCTGAGGGACATGATTTATGAGGAAAGACTGAGGGAACTGGGCTTATTTAGTCCAAGGAAGAGACTAAGGGGATTGAATAGCCACCTTCAACTACCTGAAGAGAGGTTTGAAAGAGGATGGAGGCTAGACTGTTCTCAGTGGTGGCAGATGACAAAACAAGCAATGGTCTCAAGGTGCAGCAAGGGAAGTTTAGGTTAGATATTAGGAAGAATTTTCTCACTAGGAGGGTAGTAAAATACTGGAAGAGATTACCCAGAGAGGTTGTGGAAATCTCCATGCTTGGAGGTTTCTAAGACCCAGATAGACAAAGCCTTGGCTGGGATGATTTAGTTGGGGATGGGCATGTTTTGAGCAGGGGGTTGGATTAGATAATCTCCTGAGGTCCCTTCCAACCCTAATTTTCTATGATTTTATGTGCTTGGTGACAGAAACCAACTATGAAGCTAATTAAATGCAGCCAACACTGAGCATCTCTATAAAGTACACGGCCCATACTGGGCAAACAGACTGATGGGTGTGGGTGTGCACACAAACATGAAAAATCTTATCATCACCCAACCTCCAGAATATTAACTGAATGTTAATTGATATACTGCCATCTTCCAGAGTCTGCAAACAGATTGCTATGGCATCTTTGCAGCTGTTCATTCATTGTTAATTTATGACCAAGCAAAAAATTAACCAGGGATTCACAACCTTAGTCAATTTCCTTTTATTACTACCTGGTATTGTTTCAAGCAGCACTATAGGAGGCTACATACTTCATAATAGATCATTTCCCCAAACAAAGAGTCCACGTGATAAAAGACAGGAAGTTTCAGATAAGGCTAATGACAAAGGGCAAAATGGTCATACGCAATGGCATGGCTGTCAATATTCACACACAAGAGCAAGTAATAGTTTTAAAGAAGAGATCTTTCTTCTAAAAAAAGCTTATTCAGGTAGGTTTGGCATGATTAAGAACCCAACTCCAAGGATCAGGCCCCTTGCAGCTCCTTTGCCACCCACCCCTGGCAGACCAACATCTTACAAATCAAGGCTGCAGGTGTTTTTGACACTGCCCAAAACACTGCCGACCGCTGGTTTAGACAGTACAGCTCACTGACATGACTGGGAAATTCATGCGCACTAGGACGAGTAAAAAAGGTAAGTAAGTATGCTCAGTGCAAATTATCTCATAGGACACGCATTCAAACTGTGGTAACCATAGATTAAAAGGATGTAGAAGTCCATTCTAAATACATAGTATCCTCTTCTACTACCAAAGGAGAACTTCAAAAGTGGGAGGGGAAGGAGGGAAGGGGGATTTGGTCTGTGACCCTCTGGGATTTCACAATGTACAGATATGCACTGTGATCACGAGATCTCATATGCTGCATACCTTCCTACATGATTAAAGTATAAAGGATATTGGTACACTACATAAATAATTTTGAATCAATTCTACTAACCTTGATTATGCAGCCATGAATCAGATGCTAAAGGTTTTTTTTTTCCAGAATAAGCTCAAACATGATCACATACCACCATTGTCTCATTCAGTGCATCAGATAGATAGTAACCACTGAGTGGACAGTTACTAAATATCACTTTTTATCTCTCCAAGACATCAGTATTTTACAAACATTAATGAACCAATGTTCACACCACCTAATTCCTCTTGGGGTGTTGTAAAATGGATTGATAACAGAAGGAACTGAGACAAAAAAATTAAAACCAAAATTGTCAAGTGCCAACCAATTTTGGGTGCCCAAATGCTCAAAGCCAGATTTTCTAATATACTTCGCTTTTTATTTTATTCTATGTATTTAGAGCACAGCTCCCACTGACTTCAGTTGAAGTTAATATTCAGCATTTCTGCAATTCAGACCCTTGGTACCCTGATTGGGGGCAAAAAGCTAGGACTACACAGTTATTATCCTTTTTGTAAAAAAAATGTGGGTTAAGTGACAGGCCCCACATTGTATCAGAACTATCAGCAAAGGACAGAACCATGTTTCCCAAGATGACATTTACTGGCCTAGCCACAAGCTAATTCTCATTCTTCCTATAGTCCCTTGCCTCTTTCATGATGCATCTTTCAAATCCTGCAATAAATGAGGCATGAATCTCACAGGAATTAGCCTAATAATTTCATTAGGCAACTGATATACTAACTGAACATTGTTTTTTCTATATAAAAACATACTATGTAACCATGAAATTAAGGCATTCCTTAATTCTGACACGTTCTAAGATGAAAAGTGAACACTTGTCTTTGCAACCTGAATATTCTAACACCTTATTTTCTTATTTTACTTAAATACTAACAAGAAAGCAGAAATTCCATCCTGTGGAAGCATACTGACCTTTATATAGGTCACAAACTTATACCAGTGAAAGAGCACTCCGAGTAAAGCTAACAGAGTAGCTGGTAACAGTAAGGTGTTACGCTTTATGCAGGCCACACATTAAGGGAGACAGAGACAGAGACTGCCAGCAAGTTACACAGCTTACACATTTGGACTCAAGAATCCTGTGCTCTATTCTTGACTCTGCAGATAAGCATTCAGTGGCAATGTGGTCAATCCTGGTCCCTCTTTGCCCAGCATGTTTCCTTGCATGTTGCTCCCACAAACTCTAAGTTTTGTTCCTGTCTCTGTGGCCCCAGGCTTCCAAACACATACATATATACTATGCTCCACCTCATATCTTGATTCTTCTACGCTAGCTGGGCACCGGCAGAGAGAGAATTGAAAGAATAGGAAAAGTTCCTCTGTACTCTCAGTTCTGTTGCCCTGCAATACAGCAACCCCTAGCAGCTCAAAGAAGCAATTTCAGGGGAAATCCTGCTCCATTAAAACACTATAAAGGTAACAAGTCTTTACAAAGCATATACCTTAAAAACCTCTTTTTATGCAATGAAATCTGAACATATTTGCACGAGGACAGCAAAAGACATATCTCCAACTTTAAGAAGATCCTCGTCTCTGAAGAATGGATGCGTTAGACCCTCTCTATGAGGATGTTAAATTTTTAACAATGAGGTTAGACAGCAATAAGCTTTTTCCATTCTTGAAAAGAAATAACACTGTGTAATATAAGATAAATTATTTGGTGTTCTGACTCTGCAAGACAACTCTGCAACCCTCACTGACACTTGCACTCTTACTTCACAGATCATATATTTTTCAGATGGAAAAATTATACACAGAGAAATTACGAGTCACAAATCATTTCTTCAACCATTTCTCTATGTTCACTATTTAAACTGAAATCACTTTGGAATACAAGTACTGTTTCTGTATTTGTAACCTCCACTGATATAATGGAGCTGAAATCTTGGTTGGAGGTTTTGGTGTTACTGTATGATCATGATTAAGGCAAAAGGCAGCAATAAGTAAAACTAAGGCAAACAAGTATTTTTCATTTTCTCCTCAAATAAATACTTAAGCTGTATCACTGTACACTTATATCACTGTATTATATACAGTGATATAATACATGAAAGAGGTAGGACTCCTCCTCCAAAACATCAAATTAAACAGGTCTGTACAGAACCCTTTACTTGCTTTACACAATCATTTTAGTTCATCTCTGAGTCTGATTTAAATACACCCCAGCAAATTATGTACAGAAAAATTCTAAATTATGTGCAGAAAAAAAATAATCAAACACCCACATTTTATCACTAAATCTTTAGCGCTTTACCATTCTATGAACAAAAAATAAAAATGTGACCCAGGAAGTATGATTTTTAAAACTAAATAAAAACCATTAGGACTTGTTATACTGAGATTAGGTTTTCTAATTTTCAGCAAAATTACTCTTTTCTCTTCTTCAGTAAAATTAGATGCTCATTTCTTTTCAAAGTCCAAGCTGAAAGCAAAATCAATTAAACAAAGGAGTGCTAAGAGTCCTTGTGTATGTTAACAAAATTATTGTACAGTTATATTGGGTTCTTCACACAGTACAATACTTGTCAAAGTACCAAAATAAGTCAAATAAATCAATAAAGTAATAATAATAATAATAATAATAATAATAATAATAATAATAAAATAAAGCATCAATAATACTGAAACAAAAAAAGACTGAGTTAACAAATTTATTTAAGTTCCAAGGTTGAATAAAGGAAGACCAGCTCTTTCAGTTTGTCTTCCAAAAGAGAACACCCGTGATTGGAGAGGACAAGCTTGTACAGTGAGTTGCTCCACTCTGCATCAGCTGTGTTTGTTACAGCATTTACGTAACAATCAAATCATATACTAAAAATCAAACATCTACTATACATATTTTAACTGTATTTCAAAAATATTTGTCCTGATTTTTGTGCGTTTGCATATTGTATATAGAAGTGATTGCATAATAGATCAAAATAAAGTCTTACTCTTGTATATTGTGTGGGATGGGGTGGGAGTTTGTGGACAGGTATGTGCGTGTGGGGGGGTTGTGGATAGGTACAGGCCCCCCCACCACACGTCTCCCCCCTCACCTCCCCTCGTGCACAGCCCCCACCAGCAGCAACAGGCCCTTCGGGTGTTCACGGCTACAGCAGGCAGAACCCCCTGGCAGTACGCTGCTCCATGGGGGGCCCAGGGGCTACACATGGCAGCACAGAGCTAGCCTGGCCCAGCCCACTGGTGCACACCTTCAGGCCAGCACTGCAGGCAGGAGCAACACCATCAGGCTGGCTCCATGCCCCAACATGGGGCTTGCAGCACTCTAGCGGAGAGCTGCATGCAGAAGCATGGAGCCGGACCAATGGCACGCAGCTCCCACCTGCAAGGCTGCAAGTCCCATGTACTAACACAGAGCCAATCCGGTTTGGTTTGAAGGCACGCACCAGCGGGCCAGCTAACCCAGCCCCACACAGGCCCCAGGACTCAGCCAGAGCCAGGTGCTACTGGGGGCTCTGCCTGTCGCAGCCGTGAGTGCCCTGAGGGGCCACTGCCTGCAGCTGCTGCCACTGGCAGTGGGGGCTGTGCATCATGGGGGAAGGGGTGCACGCGGCTGGGGGACCACATCCACCCATAAACCCCACACCCAATCTCCACATCCTGCAGGCAGGAGCTTCCCTCCCCACTCACCAGCTACAGCCTGGGAAATTATGCAATATTATATGATTATGGGTGGTCATAATTTTTATGCACAAAATTATGCAGGCACATAATTGCATAATTCCCCAGGGTGCATTTAAAAACCAATTCTGCCAGGAGTCAAGTTTGATTCATCATAAAGATATGTCTGCGTCTCTGTGGCCTCTTATAGTCAAGTTCATCCATGACTTGATGCTTGTTTGAGACAGGAAGGACTATTCTGCTCGAGAGAAATGTGACAGATTGTGGCAACCTGGTTATCTGTGTTAATTTGGGAACTGTTTTGTGGAAATGTTTATGAAAATATATTTGGGAAATTGTGTGGTAATTTGGAAACTTCTTCTGGAAATGTGTGGAGATGAGAGTTTGTATGTGGAAAACTGGGACCTTATTTCTGGAATTGCGCATGGAAATATAGTGATGTTGTGTGGAAAACTGGTTATGGCGTTTATAGTAAAGTTTATATTATACATACCATAACAATTTTTAAGTATAGCTGTTAAACACCATTAATTTTATTTGCACAGTCCTCAACAGCTCACCAAAACTCAGTAAAGGGCCCTCCAGCCCAAATAATTACCCAACCCTGGCACAGAGCATCCTTACTTTGAATCGGGTCTCCTAAAAAACAAAAACCAAACAAACCCCAAAAGAAACAAACAAACAAACGAAAAGCTACTACTTTTTCTTAAATTTGCAGAACCCGCTTAGGAAGTAGGAGAGCTAAAACTCTTGCTCCCTTAATGGCTGAGCTGACTACATCTGACATTTTTATTTTGGATGCATCCTATTGGCTACCAAATTGGAGGTAAAAATGGCACCCATCGCACCGAAGACATGACTAGGAAGAGACCATCACCAAACAGCTCATACTTGAGGGAAGAAACAAAGCAAGTATGCAACACAACTCACTTTCAACCAGGGAACCCGCACAGGGCTCTGGCACTAACCATATAGCTCTTATCTTTAATAGGCGAGCTATGCGTGAGGCCAGAGTATCAAACTCACAGGCTGGATCCAGCCCATGAAGCAGTTTGATCCAGCCCAGGATCACTGGACAGACCCTATGGCTGGCCCTGGCCCCATGTACTGCACATAACGTGGGGGTTGGACCCTGTGCTGGGTATACTGCAGGTAGCAGAGGGGGGTCAGTCTGAGCCACCACATGCAGCCTGTGCCCTGGACCCTGTGTCATGTGCAGCACCAGATCCAGCCCACGTGCTGCAGCCAGTGCATGCTCCACATCCGCTCCAGGAGCTGTAAGCACAGCAAGCACCACAGCTGGCATATGCTGCACAGAGAACAGGCAGCCAGCACAGGGAGCATGCTCCATGCAGCATCCTGCTGGACCCAGAACCAGCATGCAAGGTTGATTGGCAGGGTGTCATATGAAATACATATGCCCAATCCAGTACCAGAAGCTGTGTTCAGCAAGCACCAGCATCTGGGGCCACAACAAGCAGGCTGCACCTGGTGCTGCACACAGCACCAGGAAAGTGGGATGCAGGCTGCATTTGGCACTTCAGACTGACCCCTTGGTGCTACTTGCAGCCACAGCCTCTCTACCGGGGTCTGTGTCAGTCCAGCCTGCAAAGTGGCTCAGGGACATTCATTTGACACCCCTGCAGCAAGGAGCCTCTCATGAACAGTATCCCTGAAAACAAATTACTTAAGATGTTAAAGATTTTTAAATTGATCTGGATCCTCCAGATCTGTTTAGCAAACTTTTTGATAAACTGCTATGAAAGACTGCCCTAGATGGAAAAATTGGAATAAGATGTTATCAAGAAGTAGGAAAAGGAACAGCCTAATTTTTTGTTTTAGCAGGCAAATGAGCTGAGGCGGCAATAATATCAAGATGGGGAGCATTTTAGTAGTGAATGCTGTCAACAATAAGCTATGCTAGCATTCGAATCTTTGCATTTATTCTACTGATCTGAAAATTGTGCACTCAAAAGACTGGGTGCCAATTTCTGTAAGTTTCTGATGATTTTGGATTTACCAAATCATCTGGAAGACGCTTGTTAATAACAGGTAAGCAGAATGCTGTACAAAGAACCCTTAATCCAGTCTAATATTATAAGACGTTGTTTCTCCACCACCACCTTATGTGTAGGGTGCACTCTGGTTGAAGTGCTCAGAATGTGCTTAAGAATTAGACCCCACAAAAGCATGGCTGGAGGTGGTCCCCTCACAGCTCAGTGATTAGAGTATTCACTCAAGATATACACAGACAGCTGAGGTTTAGTCCCAACCTCTAGATGAAGCAATGTAAACCTGCATCTCCCACCTCCTGGGTGAATGCTACACTCATGCAGGGCATTCAGGGATGGGGCACAATTCCCCTGCTGAAACTATTCTACCTTGCACTGATTACCTAAATATTATTTTGGCCAAAGACAGGGAGGGTAACAACAACTGGCTGGAATAACTGAAACCTTGGATTTTGTTCTCATCCAGGGCTCTTTCAGAATTTCACTGCTGAAGCCTCCAAGTATTGAATCTAAGCTTATAACAACTTTGTGTTTTGAGAGGTAAATATAACCTATTATCTGCTACCAATGTTGTAACTCTAGTCACAGACTGGTCATAGGTATACGAGTTCATCATAACAGCTCACTGTTTACATCTTTTACAGATACAAACCTGTTCTTCTTCTGTAAATGGTACAAGTGCCAGTGGTGGCAGGGGCTCCTCCTGTAAAATAGGCAGAAACTCCTTATCCAGTAGATCTGAAGGTATCTGTAGGAAAGAAAAACAACCTGTTAAGAGCTATGCTACAAATGAAATAATGCACTCCAGTTAAACACATTCCAGGGATGCCATTATGCAAATTCTGATCTCCACAAATAAGTAAATGATTTTCACTTTTAAATATCTACCTTTCAATTTTTTGCTAAGTATGTGGGAAACTATCATTACCATATTCATAACCAAGCAAGAATGGTAATTTTACTGTAAACATTTAGTACTTAGATGTTTTGTCCATGTGGATTCAATGGCAGGTGTACTTATACCTCATTTGCACAATATCTGATATTGTTAACTGGCAGTGTTCACTGAGAACATAACTGGTGTCTGACATTTGACAAGGACTCAGTTTTGAGAAGAAGGGAACCTCCATAGTGCAGAACCTGAGGAAGGGAGGTTGGTTCTCTCTCCTTTCAGTCCAGGACGGCTCCTATGCACTCTGCTATCCAAGTTGCAGTACAAGTGGGCTTTTCACAGTTTACTTCACAACTTTCAAGATAAAAGATTTAAGGATTTTCTTTTTGAGCTGATTACCTGCTGAAGGAAACTACTTTGAGTCAGTTCAGTAGAGAGGTCTGGATGACTGTGGAGCTGCTGCTATCTTAGACAAGCAGCCAAGACCACTAGACACTTGGTAAACACGCTTTGTGATGTGGAAAGTCTAAACACTGCACTTTTATTACACGTCCTACTGAAAAAAGGTAGCTTGTATGTGCTAGCTGGATAGATATATGGAAGCATGCATCCAGTTGTTAGAGGGCTGCAAGCCAACACTGAGGCTCTGTGAAAGATACTATGGACACTAGAGCCACTATTTTAAACAGTAAGCAATGGATATATTTGGCGAGGCACCTTGAGTTTAGAACGAGATATTATGTTTTTAAGGAGTTAAACCTCCTAACCCCTGAACGTAGGAGGCACCTCACTGACTTCGGATTTGTAAAAGGCGAGTACCTCTTCCCTCAATGTCTTATGAGAAAGGTTACTGAAGAGTGACTGGCTTTAGAATCAGGAGTCGGTGAGGACTATGAAGCTGACCTAAACCTTGTCTTCTAAAGCACAAATACCTTATTTATTAACATACCAGAATCTTCTCCCCACACACATGGAAAATTAAGGTGCATGTCTTAATGAAATTGCTTCTGAACTGTTTTGGTTCAAAGGAAAAGTCTTTTTTCCTTCATTCTGCCTTCACAAAACAAGGTGCATCTCCCTTTGGGGCATGTGGTACGTGAGTGCAGACAGAACTAGACTGTAAATCCAGCGCATACCTCCCAAAAAGAAAAAGCAGAGGTTTGCCAAAGGAGGCCAGGGCACAGTTCAAGAGTTCGAGCAAACTTGCCACTTGGAACCAGGTACCACACATGACAGTCAAAAAGAGCTGAACGTTGGCATCTTTTTGGGAGCAGCAGAAATCTGCTGAATCAAATGTGAAATTCTTCGCCTGAATGAGCTTGGAAGTCTGTCCTGCCTTCTCTGATCTGGACTGCAACAGCGCAGCAGCCAAAGAAACACTGTGGAATAATTCAAAGACCATAACACTTCATTTACCTTTGAATTCAAAAGGATCTTCAAACAGCGTACCTTTGCTTATTAACTTCTACTGTAACTGAAGATGGTAGCTATCAAGATATCCATGTGACAGAAGAAGTCATAGCACTTGAAGCCATATTTGAAGCATTCCAAGCTGTCTGTAACAATAGCTTGGCAAACAAATTTCTGAGACATTGATGTCCATTCTCTTACTGGCATCCAAAAGCAGTTTATCTACTCAAAAAAAATCTTCTTCCCCTACAAAAGTGTAGCAATTTATTATGGAAACATGACGCTGGCACAAGAGTTAAACTTCCTCAAAATTTTAAACTCTCTAAGTCCTTTTTGTTAGGAAAGAGACGGACTATTCCATCTTCTCCTGAACTGCAAGTGTAAAAATATTTGCACTTTTCAGGATGGACATGGCAAGGACGGTCATATCTTGCATAATTCACCAGAATGGAGGCTGGCACTTGCCACAGAGGTATCTAGAATTTTCTCATTCATTAATACAGCTAAACCTACCTGGTCTGAGACACAAGGTGTCAATTCATGCAACCTCCCTTGGACACTTCCAAAGAAATGTCCACTGGATCGGTCATGCACTTTAATAAACTATGAAAGACCTTACAAGGTTAAAAGCCTCATTCAGAGAGGATGATTGGATTAGTATCAGCACTGTAGGATCTACATATTCTTCCTGATCCTCCTCACTCTGACCTTCATCCTACAAGGTATAAGGCTGAGCCTGCTGAGGTGCTTGTAATGCTCAAGTACACCCCATATGAGAAGGAGATTTTGATGAGTGAAATCTAGAAAGAGTCTGCAGCTTGAAGGCAATAAGATCTAGCTTTCATGCCACAAGGATATGCTGGTATATGAAGACATGAGGATCTCTCTCTCCAAGGCACCTGACATACATTATATTTAAGGTGTGGTTAACAAGTTAAATGCCCTTTAAATAGTAATCCAGCCACAAGTTCACATCAATTTAAGGCTTGATAATAAAGTAAACAAACCACAAAGTTATTCTTCATATAATGTGCAAGAACTTTGTGGCTTGTTTGTATCAGGGCTTATACTGAACATGTAGCCAGTTAGGACTGCTTACGTGACAGATCCTGACTCTCAGCTAAGTGTCAGGATCCAGCATGGGGCAGCCCCAGAGTCTGGAACACAGTTCTCCCCTACCCAACTAGGCTAGGGGCAGAATCAGTCCCTGGACCTGAGATGTCCCCCTTCCCGCACCAAATCCCCAGAAGCAGATGCAGGGAGGAGGTTAGCTTAACATTGCGGAGCATCTTTTTGATCTCAGGTTCAGTATACCCCAGACGTTTAAAAACCACACGGTCCCCATGTGCCAGGATTTTTTTTTTTAAATCACATGTGCTGTCCAGCTCAATCCTAGGGTCCCTGTATGCCGAGACCAGTAAAAACCATGTGTGCTGTCCAGCCGGGCAGCACTCTGTTTGTACTCATCCTGATGCACAGGGTCCATGTGATCAGGCTGCTGCAACCCAATTCCAGGGTCTCTGGGTGCTGGGACTTGTAAAACTGTGAATGCCCCTCAGCTGGAGTTTTGACAGTTAGCTGATTGCTGGCTGGGGCAAGAGACCAGACTAAGGCCAGTTCCAGACCTAGGTGTGGTCCAAGGCCCCAGCTGACAATCCGCTGATTGTGGGCACCTGGCTTTTAACTTGCTGGTGCAGGGGAAGCCCAGGATCATGAGCCCAGGCTCCCCCTGCACTGGCCAGTAAGGTGCCATTGGGATCTAATCCCCAATCCCAAAATAGTACATCCTGCCATGCATTTGTGGGCCAGGACTCTAGTATATCGTTAGAATGTTCGGGTACCAATTATAGGCTTGTTAGGGATTACTAAAAGCACTAGATTGAGTAAGAAAGGTTCTAATGTAATACCACCTTATAGCAAGGGTACATGCCAGATCCAGACTATAGACCCCTATGATCCAGCCCACAGGTCTCTGACTGACCCTGCATGCAGCACGCAGCACACACCGACCCTACTCTGGGCTCACTCTGCACATGGTGCAGCAGGCCAGCACAGGGTAATTGCTACATGTGGCATTCCACTAGACTAGCCCTGTATGCTGGCTCTGGTATAGACAGCCTGGGGCCCAATCCAAACTGGCCTGGGAGCCAGCACACAAGGCTAGTCTGCTGCAGGTGCTGAATACAGATCGTGCCTCACAGATTCTGCTCTGCATGCAGCACCGGCAGTGCTAGGGTCAGTCCACATGCCACGCCAGCGCATGCTGTAGGCAGCACATGGGACCAGACTTGCCTCATGCACTCCATGTGGCATGAGACCAGCACTAAGCATACACTACATAGTGTCTTGCCAGACAAACCCTGTGAGCTGGCTCCAGTGCACAGTCCTGACCCAGCCTAGCGACCCTCATCCAGCCAGCAGGGTTTAATGAGCTTGACGCCCTTGCCTAACAGTTATAAAGGCTGTAGATGCCTGTAAAGACACAGACACTATAGCACCAGACACCATAGTACCACTGAAGAATGGTTTGTAACCAAGTAAACACAGGCACAATTTAATTTCTAACCAACAACCCTGAGTAGATAAATAGTCAAACTAGGTTAACTAAAACTGTGAGAAGAGGAGATCTACAAGATAGCAGATGGACTTTTGTCTCACCATTAGAGGTGAGAAGAAAGAACTGAAGGACAGGTGGGTCTGCTCTGACCTTTATGGTTTAAGTTGAGGGGAGCATATAATGGAATTGCTGGATGCAACATCACCCCTACAGACAATGATGGCCAACCCTCCCCCTCGCCAAAAAAACCCCAACACCTTATCCCTAAATGGGATGTGCATATACTACAGAGACTCTTCCCATAACGACAAATTCATGCATGTATAGACAAACTTTTGCCCCCCTGCTCACCTTATTATCCTTTAGAAAAAGTGCCAACATTTCTTCTCTTCCATAGCGATAATCTGCAAGTTTATACTTTGGCAAAGCCGGAGACAGAGGAGGGGACGTTACACTTCCGCCACTAGACAGAGCTCGCAGCCTACAACCAAGCAGAGGAGGGGGAAAATTAAAAACACTAGACTCAGGCTAAATCTGTTCTGGCTTATCACTGTAAACATTAAATGGTAAGTTCAGATGAATGACAATATCCCCAAACTAGAAACTGATGCCAGTAAGGATGTGATTAACTAAAAAATTAAACTGTCAGGAAAAACTTCTTACCACACTATGGCACCGCATGACCAACAATACTCTGTTAATATAGGAAGAAGTTTAGCTGCGTCACTACAAACAAAGCCATCCGGCAAGTACTAGGAGATGGCATGATTCCACAACTGGTTTTCTACTCCTTGTGTATTACCTTTCCTAGAACTCTACTTTCTTTGATAAGATTTTAGTTTAACTGAACAGTTTATACACTTTACAAAATCCCCTGCAATTACCAGACTATTTTCATGCTTCAATGAATCTTTAGTAATTTCTGAATTCTTTCACCCATTAGCATCTGCAAATGGGTCTCTTCTGCAAATGAGAACTGTATTTAGAGATATAGCCAGTGCCAGCTCATTTCTTAAACCTCTTTTAACAACAACAAAAACAACACAAAAGACAAAAACACTCCCAAGCAAAATTCCCACTCTAGGTTTGATGTTTCAGATCAACGGGGATCAACTGTTCTGGAGGTATGCCACACGTTAGACCCACACTCTGAGCAAGTCCCACCCCAATCCCCTTCCCCTGCCTGATCTACTGCTCTACTTTCTGCTTTTGACTCCCTGCCTGATTTTCTGCTTTGTTTTCCGCTTCCTGCATACCTACCACTATTGCTGCCTGTCCCCTCTCTGATCTGCTACATGCCACACAGAGGCTGCCTACGCCACAGGCTGGCCACTCCTACTTTATATACCGTGGGCAGTATCCTACTAAAATAGTGGGCTGAAATTATGCACTTGTTTCTAACAGAGAACAGTAATGTATATGCTCATGGTCATAAACTAAAGAGAACACAGACTTTAATCTAAGTAAAAAGCCCAATTTTTTCAGCTATGCAAATATTCAGACTTTCAACTGGATTATAGAAAAGTGTACATATTCACAGATCTCAGAGCTATTGTCCTATGAGTTGCATAAACAGCACACATCAGAAAGAGAGCAATGAGAACTATTCTATCGCAAGATCTTCACAGAAGAAAATAAAATTAGGTTCAAAGGTATTCTGCACATTCTTACAGTTAAGGAAATCTTATAAGAACATCAATATGCAGGTCACTTACTAAGCATTTTTTTTTGGTTTGGCACCACCCAATGGCTTTATTTTTAGTGCCATTTGCAAAATCAGTAAGACAGAATTTATTCTCAAGTGCTATGCTCCAGGGATAGGATAGCTCAGCATAACCTTTGAATTTAGGTTCTCTTACCAAATATAAATCAGCTTTGTATGTGACCAAGAGTCTTGTCATCTGAAAAATGAGTTCACAGTTGTATAATGCAGTCACTTGAGATTCAAAAAGCTTTAAGGCCATTATCTGAAATGCCTGATGCCAGACACAGAACTCCAAGTAATTCTAATTCCTGCATTGAGGTAAATTAATTCTTGTTGAACTAGAACACATACTTTGGTAAAACACTGAATCTTGATTTAAAACTTTAGGAGTGGAGAATCTGCTGTATCCCTTGGTCACATGTTTCAATGCCTAAGTACCCTAGACTTAACACTTTTTTGCCATATTTCAAGTTTGACTTTTTCTAATTGTGGCTTCTTGCCTTTGCTGAACATAGTTATAATTATGCCAGATTAAACAGCCCATTAGTATCAGATACCCTCTTCCCTGTATTTATATATGGAGGTCAAGTCAGTTAATCTTCTCTTCAGTCTAGCTAAATAGATTTGAGATCTCACAGTGCTTTTCAGTCCACAAATCATCCTCTAATTATCTGTTCCTCTTGATCTTGAATAACTACCTCTGAGATCAAAAAGGAAACAATGGATGTGGTTTCAAAAGGGCTAACATGAAGCCTGAAGACATAAGGTGGGGAGGGAGACCATTTTCAGATGTGTTTTGCATTATTTTTTATTTTTCTATGGTGGAAACAGAAGACTTGATGTGTAGAGTAAGTCAAAATAAATTAAACTAGAAGTTTCTTCATCAAATAAGCCTCACCAGTAGAGAACAAGTTACAGATTAATGTAGGTTCTCTCACTCCTTTAATCTCTGGATGCTAAGATTACTGACAAGAGTATCAACTATTGCAGTGCTTACTAGGACAGCACATTACTTATTAAGATGACATTAAAACTCCCTTCACATGGAGCACTTGACTTTCAATCACAGACCAGAGCTAAAACTGAACGAGTAATGGCCTACAGGTTCTACATCCAAAGCACTGTTATAATCCATCCAAAATGCCCCTTCTTGCCCAGATGTTGATAAATAAACTCTTCCTAATATTTTTTAAATAAGCTTCACACACCCACAGAACAGGAAAGACTCACCATTCAGGCCCAAAGTTAAGTGTCTGAGTTTCTGCTGCCATTTTTTTCTGTTCTATTCCTCTTTTTTTTTTTTTTTTAAAGTGTTAACCTGAAAGGAAGTAAAAGAAATATTATGAAGACAATTAAAATAATTCCATTCTTCAGAAATTTTTCCTGACAGAAAAAGATAAACTGCAACAGGACTTCCCAGGTACAACCAGAAGAAGGAGCAAATAATTAAGTAGGTTCTTCTACTGAACCTGCTAGAGCTGTATAACACAAGTTAATTTACTGAGATACAATTACTTTAGGCATCAAGATACTTAGTCCCAACCACATTGTCTTCTTGTATCCCTAACTGAATCATGGACAAAAATAGTGAAAATTTGTACAAACAGTCTAGTCTGTCTTCCAAGATCAATATGCAATACAAAACAATGAAACACACTGGCAAATATTTAAGACACTATTACCCTTCTACAGGAAAAAATAATGCTTTATTAGTAGAACTTCAGGTTTCCAATTTAAAAATTGTAATATAAGACTCTAAAATCCATCTGCTAAAGACAACTACTAAACTATTTAAGAGATTTAAATTCCTTACTGCCTTCTTAAGTCTGCAAGAAGACCACACAAATACTGCTGCATTTTTAAGCTCTGTTAAACAGCACAATCTGGCATTAAAACTTCAGCCAGTTTCACTGCTGCTCTTCAGAATCCTGTGGCACTAATGAACTCATCAAGAACAGTCATTAGCAAGGAATCTGTAACTAAAGGGGAATTCACCAGAATTGGTATGAGGATGATGCTATTCAATATTTTCATTAATGACCTGGAAGAAAGGCAAAAACCACTGCTGATGTTTATGAATAAAGATTTGTGCAGTAAATGAAGACAGGGTGATCTGGATTACTGGTTAAAGTAAGACACTAAATAAAAACTTATTGGCTCTGGAGCTGCACACTGACTCTGGAGTCCTGGCATGCTCGGGAAGCAGAGGCAGCATTGAATAGTAGTGGCTCCCAGAGCCTCAATGATGAATTATGGCATTGCTCCGCCAGCCCCACCAGTGCCAAATTTCCAGACCCTTGTGAAGCCCTTTTCTTTGCATATAATGTGCACCCCGATTCTCCCCAGATAGTTTTGAGGTAGAAAGGTGCAGCTTATATGCAAGAAAGTATGGTATAATGTTGGAATAATAAAATGGTGACTTTTTTCCTTTATGGTATTTAACGCAATCAATATTGAAATACTACATACAGATCTGGTGTCCTTTTTGAAAAATATGGAAGGGGTTCTGAAGGAGAGGCACAAAAACAGTTGAGGACTAGAGAAAGTGTGCAAGAGACCAAAAACTAGTCTACACCACAATGTTCTGCTAATAAAATTACGTATGTTTACACCCAAAGCTCTTCTGCAACAGCAGAACCCACCATCTGTTGCTAGCCACTCTAGTTCTTCTAAACAAGCGAAAGCTTCTACCATTATCTAGCAACTAGTAGAAGGCATGTGTAAAAAGCTGCCACACCTCCAGTTAGCTGTAACAGCCTGTGCCTTCCTAATATGCGTTTCATATTCCACCAATACAACTGCTGCAGTGGATGCATGCAAAACTGCCAGAAGCAGATGAAGACATGCATATGCACTCTGGAGATTTGGCCCTGGCAGCTGCTGTCCGCTGCAAGAACCAGCTAAGTGTAGATGAGGCCTAAAAACGCAATCTGATTAGCTCAAGGCATCAAATGTCCAGGTATGCCGCAGCATTTTGGGCTGGAGCCACGCACCCCACCTGCTGCTGCTGTGGACACAGAATGACAGGGAGTGTGGCTCCAGCCAGACAGGGGGCGTGGCTCCAGTCCAAAATGCCGTCTGGCTAGCCGCGTGCCACCTCTCCCCGTTGGCGTCTGGTTGGCCACTCACCACTCTCCCCCCACTCCCCTTCAGTGTACAGCTGGCTGTGTGCCACCCCCTTACCCCCCATCCAGTGTGCCACAGAGTTTTTTTATTTAGGTAAGTGTGCCATAGGGCAAAAAAGGTTGGGAATCGCTGTTCCAGCAGCTTGTGGGGAGCTAGGTGCCCAAGGGAATCAAAACCAACCTGGGATTAAGAAGCAATGAATGAAAAAACACACATGCCAGTCACTTGAGCCAATCATGAGCTGAGCTGTATGTGACACTTGCTTGGGCTGGAGTTCCGCAGTGACCCAGGCAGATGCCTCATGTGCTGGATAGCCCCAAGCCACTTATCTGACTTACCTCTGAATTAGCTGATCAAAAAGACTGGAGTGAACTTCATTAACGTGCGAGAACATTCACAAAGAAAAAGCACCGAGTACTAAAAAATAATTTAGCAAGGCAAGGTATAACTTGAACCAAAGCCTAGAAGCTGAAACCAGATGAATTCAAAACTCAAGTGAGAATTAGTTTCAGTCTCCATCTTATGGAACAAGTATAAAATTTGGCATGGTGGTTGCACTAGCATCTAGGATGTGTTTTTTCCTGTCTTCTGAGTGTTGTCTCGGACGGCCAGAGCCGACTCGAGTTGCGTTAGAAATTGGTCATACGTTAGGGCGGGCTGGTGAATGGAGAGCCAGACACAACTTATTGGTTGCAAAAAACTTTACTCACGCCACTTGCAATCACGACGCAGGTGGTCCGGTCGTCTGAACAACCACACGAGTTGTTCCAGCTGGCGGGGCCCAAGCCAGTTAATCCGTCTGCAATTCGAAGCCAGCAGGGAAAGGGGTACGTCTGGGGTTGCGCTTGGTGACGGGAAGAAAGATCGATAGGTGATCAGTCTATCGATCGGCAGCCGCAAGTCAGATAACTTCAGAGGCACTCTGCAGCGTGCTCAAAGCTCTTCGACTTCGGCGGAAGTCGCGCGGAATTTTAAACGGCTAGCGAGCCAATTACTAGCCGCCACGTGTGAATAATTTAGCACTGGCCAATAGCGGGGCACAAAATTACATTCGAATAGCGGGAACTCTTTGCACCGTGCATTTCTGTGCTGCAAAGAAGAAAAGCATCCTGCAAAGGAAACTGCAAATTGGCGGGAACTCTCTCCTACACGCGGGTTCTCAATTGCAACAGAACACTCTGCCGTGCAAAGGAGCTCTCATGTGGCCAGGAAATTCCAAAGTGCCGAGGCACCAAAATCACTGGGTCGTGACAAATGTCACCAATTTGATGGGTAACCTGGGTGTCAGAGGAGTAACAAGTGGGAGCTGGGGAAACAAGGAGGGCAAAAGGAGCAGGGAAAAGGCTGAATGCGAACAGGGGTAGAAGGATCTGGGACCAGTGGTTTTCAACCTTGTTACTCAAGACTCAAGGTATGCCTTGCAAAATACCAGCTCTATTTTCATTCACATTTTGACTACAGATACAGTTTTTCTGTTGCAGAGAACTCAAAAACCACAACAGGGTTACCACTAGGTACCATGGCACCCTGGCTGAGAATCATTACAGTAGACCAGAGATGTCAAACTCATCTGGCCATGAAGATGATAATGGACCATGCCAGAGACAGCGCAATGCCACATGCAGCACTCTCCTAGTGCCAATCCCCTATGCTGGTGGCAATGCATGCCAGCTCTACTCTAGGGCTTTTGCTGCAAGCAGACTGAAGACTGGACCTAGCACTGTGGGTGCTGCCCCCAGCACAGGCAGCAGACTGCATGCAGCACCCCACCAGACCAGCCTTGTGCGCTGCCTCCAGGGCTGGGCTGGATTGGGTCATGCTGGTGCCAGCAAGCTGAGCTAGTCCAACAGGGTGCCACATGCAGCCCTCACTCTGCACTAACCCTAGTCACCGCGTGCAGTGCAAGCCCTGGAACACATGCTGGATGCCGTGGCCCACAAGACCACCAACTCTATATACATTACCCAAAAAAGCATTTTTTAGAACTAAAATTAAAATATGTTACAGGAGATGTTTGATTTTTAGTATACGATTTTTTTTAATCTATAATTTGTTAAAATTATATCTTCTGAAAGGTTGTGTGTGTACATGGCCCTCAACAGCTCACTAAAACTCAATAAGTGGCCTGCCAGCTGAGTACGTATTAATTGCCCACCCTTGACCTATACCCATTGCTAGAATCACTTTTGTTCCCAATATCCTAGGACTCCTCACTTTTCACAAAACACCGTCATGGATTTCTCCCTGATGCTCTTAGCTTTCTTCTTAGTAAACTAAATTCAAATTTTTGAAATGCTGTAATCTCCCCTTTTTCTGCTTGTTATATATTGCCTTTTTTAAAAAAAAAAAGATCTACCATATTTATTCATATACCAGATGCACTTCCCTCAAAGTTAGCAACTGACAACTGGGATGCATGTCTTCAATGAAAAAAAAACCCTCATTGCAACTGGCTTGGTTAAAAGATTATTTTTTCTTTTTTCTGTCTTCCCAAACCAAAGGTTGTCTTATTTTTAGTTTTTTTATTTTTTTTTGGGGGGGGGGGGGGGGGAAGAGGACTGGAAGTTGGTGGGGAACAACTGGTACATGATTCAGTGAGAGAATTGCTGCCTTGCATTCATCATTGAAGATAATTTTTGCTAAAAAGTATCTTTTATCCCTGAATGGGGGGGAGGGGGGGATTTGTAGATTTCAGATTAACACGCACTTGAACTTCCAATCTGAATTCATATTTTTTTCCAATTAGTTTCATTTCATGCAGGCTTTTTTGCTTTTTTTGGAAAATCAATTAATCTGATTTATGTATTACTTGTTGAAACAGTTTTCTCTTTGTCCATCTCAAAATGTAACTGTCATGACCATTTGTGTGTAAATAATTAAGTTATCTTCTCACTTGTAATGAAGTCCGAAATGAGCTCTCTCACTCATGCTGGCTGTCCTACTATATCATACATTAAGACACAACTAATGCTTAAGACCTCTCACCATCTCTCTCAAGCTGAAGTCCTTCATAACACAATTTTTCTTTCTATACATTACAGACAGATTTTTTTTTTAAATCAAAGTACCAAAAATTTACAAATAAACTTCATAAATTTAACACTTAAAACATTAGCAAAACTTATCTCACTGACAGGGAAACATATATACACATAAACAAGGACTTGAAATTACAACGTAATCACTCTAGCATAACATTATAATACACATGTCCACTAACTGAACATAACAACTGTCACTTTAACAGTTTTATATCAGCAAAAGGATGTTCCTTAAACATATAAGTAGCAATAAAAACCACAGTCTTCTTCGCAAGCCATAAAGGGATAGCACATACACTGTCTTTTCACTTGCTTGTACTTTGCCCCCAGTTATTTTATACCCACTCTAGGTTGAAACAAATGTCTTCAATCCATTCCTTTCCCCTTATCCCTTCCCCTTTTTCTCCCTATATTATTTTAATTCATGTAACCCCAATTGTAAGCACTCTGTTGGTGAAAAGCAGAGCTCCTTGCTGACTAACAGGCAATGGACTTTTCATAGCACTATTTTAATACACGCTATCAAAGCCCTGACTTCCCATGTCCCATCAGTACCCTCAGTTAAACCACACAACACGGGTCTCAAAGGACACCCCTGTACCCCTCCTGTCCTTTTCACAACCAATTCCAGTTTCCCCCATGCCCTTTGGGCGCAAAAGCACTCCCATAAAACATGGAAGACCGATTTATCTTGGCTGCAGAGCTCCCATGGACACTTAGGAGACCTTACCAAACCGTATCGATGCTGTACCTCTCTCACTGGCAAAATTTTCCTTACCACCTCCCATATTAACTCAAGTTCCTCCCTCCACTCCCTCCCTACCACCCCTTTCCATACTCTGCTAACCAGTTCCCTTTCTAGCTCCCCCACATCTGTCACTCTCTCCCTCTCCCTCAAGACCGTAAAAACCTTTTTAGCATCCCCCAAGCCATCAAGGCCCAGTCACTCTAATCCCAGTCCTTTGACAAAATTTCCTAAGTGCGCATGCTGTATTGCATTCCTCCACGCTTACACGCCTTTCTACCTACTCCCATACAACCTGTCTCCTCAAGAACCTGCCTGCCCAAAATCTACAAAAATTCCCAACTATTCCCATACATTACAGACAGATGCTCAATGTATTCTCACTGGATTCAGTTAGCACATGGGTCCACAGGCATTCAGAATTCTGGTTTTAAATTACCGATCATTCTGAAACCGGTAACTGTCTAGAAGAGTAATAACCCAAACTATCACCCACACCACTGTAAAGTAACAGCAGGTTAGAGCCCACTAAATATTTCAATCGCGTATGTCATCCCATCAGATTTCAGCAATGCCAGCTATTTCAGATTTCTTCTCAAGGAGAGCTTCCATTTCCTCTCAATTATTATGTCAAAGCCTAGCATTAGTATACAAGTAAGAAAAAAAACAGCAAACACAAAAACTCTCATCCCATTCTGTGTCACACTGATGTAATCTATTCACAAAACACTGAGCTTGAAGTTGTGCAACGTTTGTCTCCTTAGCAGCCCTGCCTTGCAGTGTCGTTCGGCCGAGTCTACGATCCAGTTTAGCACACAGAGCTCGGATTCTGCTGGCAACCGTGGGAGCACACGCACATACTCAGGGGTCTCACATGGTAACAGCACCTTTTTTTCTGCCAGCAGAGCAGCACCTACTCTGCAAGTGACAGAAGACTTCTGCCACTACAGAGAAGCTACCAGAAAGTACATGTTGACATGTCCCTACTTTCTACTGGCAGTCATGGCTCCTGCCAGCACAGTTGCTGCAGTGGGGCTGTACAGAGCTATAAACAGCCACGTGGGTAGGGATGGTTTGATGATATCTATGTGGCAGCAAACCTTTGCTAGCAAAATCAGCAGAAAACTTATAATGCACAACAGGGGCTGAAAACCTACAGAGCAGGAAGCAATTCTATCCAGGTTTCATAGGTCACACCACTGGTAGTGGGGATGGGGAATTTTCATTAGCTGAAGCAGCGAAGTAAGAACCACTAGCCTACCATGGAGCAAGGGGCATTATTTCAGCCCACCACTCCTAAAGGTTGATGACCCCTGATGGAAATAAGCCCTTTCATACCTTTCTAGACTGTATAGCACTGTACAGTTCCATGTGATACTGCCTCGTTTCCAAACCTTTAAGACCACCAATGGAGACTTGCAACACAACTTCATAACTCTATCCAATCTTGCAATTACATCGTGCATTTCCATTCTACAAAGACTACTCATCAGTATGTTGACTGAGTTCCTTGACAAACTCTGTCTCCTGTTCTGACTATGGAATCACTGATGCCTACCTGACTTCTTAAGATTGCTGAAGGGCCATTTGGTATTTGTCTGTTTATACTGCAAGGTCTTCTCTCAGGTATGTTCCCTTTAACATTGTTCCATTTTTCCAAATATAGATTCGTATTTAGTTCACCAAGTATGATAGTGACTTTATACTTCAGAGATCAGGCTACAAGAGTCCCAGTTCAACACCCCCATCACAACTTTTCTGCCTATTCCCTCTGGTTCCCTTATCACAGATACTTCTACCTTCTGCAACAATAATTTACAGATTTCAGTTTCCTAGACATCTCCCTTCCCAGCCACTAAAATCCTGAAACTTGCACATCCAAACCACCTACCTTGCCCTCTAGTTTGGCCACCACTGTGCATTTCATGAACAAAAACTGTCCCATCTTCCACAGGAAACGTAACAGAGATGATCTTACTCTGCTCCTCTACATAACATACACTAGGAACAGCAGTTGTTCTCTTGTCCTTCAAAATTGCTACCTGATGCAATTATATTCCTATAAAGATGAACGCATGTTCCCACTCCAAACTGAAACTCCTGTATGTTTGTTTGCCTTGATCATCTGCGTGGCATATAAACAAGCAGGCAGTTGAACTCCATCCCCTTACTAATAGTGAAGGATTAACCATGCAGAATACAAACACAGAGGCCAACCAGAACAAAGGGTTGCAATAACACAGACCTCACCAAGACACAGACCCATCTCATCTGTCCTGTTCAGGTCCCAGAGCGCAAGCAACACTCACGAAGAACAGTCCACAGCTACAACTACTGAAATGCCCATTTGTTACATCTGTGCTTCTGCTCAGAAGCAGAGATTGTGTTTGATATGCCCTGTAACGTCAGAAACCACAAAATTCTAGTTTCAAATGGCATAAAGCAGTGGTGTTCAACATTTTAACCTGGTGGGCTGGCTGGCTGGTGCCCAGTCCATCCACGGGCCAGATCTGTCCAGTGGTCATGATCCAATACCCAGAAGGGGTGCAGTGGGGCTCTATCTGGCCATACAGAGGGCAATTGGGGCAGCCCAGCCCCAATCCATCCATTTGGGAGGGAAGAGAATTTGGCCCAGCTGCAGCCTGGTGCAGCAGGGGGAGGGGGAAGGGGTATGACCCAGCCCTGATCCTGCCACGGGAGGCAGGGGGAGGGCAGAAGAATGTGGCCCAGCCCCAAGCTGGCCCCGCAGAGGGAATGGGGCACGGCCTGGGGCATGGCCTGGCTCCAAACCGAACACAAGGCTTCAGAATTTAGCAGTGGGGAAAGGGGTGGCAGTATTCATTGCCACTGCTCCCCCACCCCCAAATTTTCCAACCCACAGGGAGCCTTGTGGTTTGGGTGTCATGGTTCCACAGGGCAGATTTGATTTGCAGGCCGAATGCTGAGCTCCCCTGGTACAAAGTATTCACCTTTAAGCCTAGACTAGTGGTCTCCAACCTTTTTAAGCAGATCACCATTGGCATTTAAAAGCAATGCAAGGTCTACCGTGCACCACCGTCAACCCCCCCGCAGCAGGTAAGTCTGTGGGGAGGGAAGGGGAGGGAGGCAGAGGGAGAAAAAATAATTTGGGGGCGCACCTTCCCAGCAGGTAAGTCCCACCTGGCCCGGGCCCCACTCAACTTATCCCTGCTCCTGCTTCTGTGGCGCTATCCCTCACCGTGGGGGCCTCGATCTAGCCCCTGCCCCTTCCCTCCCCTATGGACTGACCCACTGGGCTGGGGCGCATGCAGGCACTCAGCCCCCCACCCCAGCCTTGGATTGACTCCAAGAGGCTCCAAGATCTCCTGCAAAAGGCTCCAAGATCTACCAGTGGATCGAGATCCACTGGTTAGTGACTAATGGTCTAGAGAGATGGTTAGCTGTGTCAATCTGAAGTCATGCAGAAAACACAGTAGGGATAACACTTTAGACAGTAAATTGGTTCAGAGGCATGACCTTTCATAAACAAAAGCCTACTGCTTCAGATGATATGAACGGACTTGCAGAATGAAAGGGTTTAAAAATAAAGAGGCATGTAGATGCAAAGGAAAAGAACAAAGGGAGAGTGGGAACCACTGAGAGATGCAAAAGGTGGGCTGGAAAGCTCAATACGAGACAGTTAACACACTGAGGGACAAAGACAAACAGCTAAAAGCTAGTTTAGGTAATGGTGTATAAAAACCCATGTTTAACAAAATCCAATCTATGATTTCTTGTTCTACAAGTTCATGGTCAAGTTGGCTTTTTAAGGTGGTTGTTTTTATATTTTTTGAAGGACAGCTATTTTGAGGTCAACAATGAAATGTTTAGGGAGGTTAGTGTTCTGCCATGAGCTTTTGTACATTTCTGGAATTTTGTCAAATCAGTGCCAGTTCTTTTACACAGGGTTTTTCCCATCTGACCAGTGTAGACAGCAGAGGGGCACTGTAAGCAGCTGGTAACATATATGACATTAATAAAGGAAGAGATAAAAGAACGCTGGGCATTTTATTTTGTGTGGTTTGGTCCAGTGATTATATGGTCAGCATTGATGAGGAGGCACATCTAGCATGTGGGTCTGTAGCAAGGCCTATGTCTTGATGAGAATTCAAGTTAAGCTGTCTGTTGCTGGAAAGACACTGTATGAGGTTGGGGGGCTGCCTATAAGCCAGGACAGGTTTGTTCCCCATGGCTACCTTGAGATAGTTGTAAAATTCCAGGAGGGGCTTGGGGGTCATTAATGATGTGTCCAAGGGGCTCAAGCTGGCAGATGTAGATGATGATCAGAGGGATTCTGTTGTCCTTGCACAGGGTTGGTACTGCAGCAGGTCCGAGAAAAAGGTCAGAATCTGGCTGTGTTGAGTGGCTAGCTTTGGGAGTGCACTGTAAATATAGGAAGCCCTGTTCCAGATCCCCAAGGTGTGTATTCTGGTCAGTGGGACCAGAGCAGATACAATTGTAACAGAGCTTGGCTGTAGGAGATGGATCCAGTGATATTTAGCATGAAGGCTGGTGGTGTGGAGGTAGCTGCATCGGTCAGTTGGCTTCCAACACAATGTAGTGTCAAGTGGTCATTATAAAACTCCACAGTGCTGTTAAGATGTGAATTTGCTGTATGGAGTATTCAAGAGTCAGTCTGATGGTGGGGCGGAAACTGTTACAGTACTGGTAGAATTTGCCTAGAGATTCCTTCCCATATGTCCACACGATGATGTCATCGATGTACCTCAAGACTACCAAGGGGATGAGAGGGCAGCTACTGAGGAAGCAAACTTGAAGATCTGTCAAATTATATTAGTATATTGGGGGGGCCATGCATGTGCCCATAGCAGCGCTATTCATTTGTAGGTGTAGTGAGTATCCAAATCAGAAATGGTTGCGTGGGAGGACAAAGTGGGAGACTGATGAAAACAGCAGCAGTACCATCATCAGGGATGTGGATACCTATGGCTTGTAATCCACCTTTACAGGGGATGCTGGCATACAAAGACGTGTCATACATGGTAGCTAACATCGTGTCTGCTAGAAGCTTGTCAAAGGAGCCTAGTTTCTTAAAGAAACCTGTGGTGACCTTCAAATGGCTGGCAGCTCAGGAACATGACAGAGTCACATAGCCAAAAATTCCCTCTGCAATGGTACTAATGCTACAGACAGTGATGTGTCCTGTGTTCCTGGGGCATGGATACATCAATCCTCTCTTGAATGTCCAAAGGGAGCATCTTCAAGATGTTGCATAGTTTCCCCTGGTATTGTTCCATGGGGCCTTGGGTCAGGAGTTTGTAAAACTGTGTTGGAGATTTGTCTTTCTGCTTCCTGTATATATGCTATTTTGTCCATGACAAGACTGTTGTATGATAATTGTCTTTCAACTCTGTTATACACAGGACTTAGGTTGTAATGCAAGCACTGTTTTTTGTTTTTTTGGGGTTGGTTGGTTTGTTTTTTGTTTGGGATTTTTGGGGGGGGGATGGGGGAGGGAGGCTGGCAATGTCAGGGTAGAGGGATGTGGAACAGTTTATGTATAGGTCCACAGTGAGACAGCAGCCCTTGGATGCGGTCCAGGAGGTATCTTTCCTCTTGTGTGTGTATGGGTCAGGTCTGTGGTAAGTTGGTCATTGAATGGCTCCATATCAAGTGATTCATAACGCTATATGAAAGCATGAAGATAGTCTTACCTTGGGGACTAAGAAAACAGAAGTTGGTTTAAAAACTAGGGGTACAGCAATATATGGGCTGGCTATCAGATCAGCACCAATAAAAAGAGAAATTACATTATTGGCTTTTGGCTTTTTCCGGTCGTTGTAGCTGATAATTACGGCTGCATGCCCAGAGCAGCCCGACAAGAGCAGTCTGTTCCCCATGCCCCACCACCAGCCCGAGCCAGCAGCAGACTACAAGTCCCAGCGAGCAGTGGGAGGAGGCCCCAGAGAGTGATCACAGGGAACCATGCTCAGCAACAAAAGGACCATTACTGGCTCCTGCTGCTGCTGCCGCCATGGCAACACCACACATGCAGCAGAGGTCTGAGCGCTGGTGCTGCTGTGGAGACATTGGGCTGCACGCAGGTTGGGTAAGGTGCATACTCCGTTGCACTAGGCATCTTTGTGAAAGCAGCTTCTCCCCAGCAGCCACAGGAGCTTAGCTGAGCAGGGCCCACAGGCACCGAGGCAGCAGCCTGCTCTGGGGCTCCAAATATGCCTGGCTCTGCTGTCTGTGCAAGGGTCTGCCCTGCCCACCTGGGACAGCAGCACAGGCTGCGCAGGGAGCAGGGCTGCGAGTAGGTTTATGTCAGTAGTTTAAAATGCCTTACACTATTACTAAATAATCGATTATCAGACCAGCATCGGCAAATATCAGTATTGGCCAAGAAAATCTTTATTGGTACGCACCTATTAAAAACTACTGGTTAGACAAAGATGATGCGTCAGAGGCAGGCTACAATTTTAGTCTGGACTAAAATAGGCATGCCTACAATAAAGATGCTGATTTGAGAGTTGCCTATATAGAAATGGTACTTACATTTTTTTATTTTTAATAGACTCAGGGATCCAGGGAAAGGACTGAGGGACAATGAAATGAGGCCAAGACCAGATTCCTTTGGGATTCCACATAAAACCTGGAAGAGGAATAAGAAGAATCCTCCAAAGAATGCACTGCATGGTCAATGAATTAAGAGGAGATTCAAGAGAGGGTAGAGTTATAGAAGCCAAGAGGTAAGACTAACAGGCCTATAGTTTCCTGGGTCCTCCTCAAAAAAAGGGAGGAAGGAAGACTCAGGAAACTATAGGCCCGTTAGTCTTGGGGAAGCTCTTTGAGAAAATTATCCAAAAACACATCTGTGAGGGGCCAGCAGGGGAGATTATGCTTAGGGGCAACCAACATGGCTTCATTAGAGGCAGGTCCTGTCAGAGCAACCTGGTTGCCTTCTATGCCCAGGTCACAAAATCCTTGGACATGGGTGTCGCGGTGGACGTAGTCTTTCTGGACTTTAGGAAGACCTTCGACACGGTCTCTCACCCCATTCTCATCAAAAAATTAGGTGACTGTGGCATTGATGCCTACAGTCAGATGGGTGGCAAACTGGCAGGGGGGGCCGCACCCAGAGAGTGGTGGTGGATGGGTCTTTTTCAACCTGGAGGGATGTGGGCAGTGGGGTTCCACAGGGCTTGGTCCTCGGGCCCGCACTGTTCAACATCTTCATCAGTGACTTGGACGAGGGGGTGAAAAGCACCTTGTTCAAGTTTGCAGATGACATCAAGATGTGGGGAGAAGTGGGCACGTTAGAAGGGAGGGACAGGCTACAACTAGATCTGGACAGGTTAGAGGTGGGCAGATGAGAATAGGATGGGTTTCAATACTGACAAGTGCAAGGTACTGCACCTGGGGAGGAAGAACCAGCAGCATACCTACAGGCTGGGGAACTCCCTTCTCGTCAGCGCAGAGGCAGAAAAGGATCTTGGAGTCTGTCACAACCCAGTGATTTTGGTGCCTCGGCACGATGGAATTTTCTTGCCACATGAGAGCCTCTTGCACAGCGAGGGTTTCTGTTGCAGCAGAAGAACCTCGGTGCAAGAGGCGACTTCCGCCCAAGTCGAAGAACTTTGAGCACGCTGCAGAGTGCCTCTAAAGAGATCTGACTTGCGGCTAGCTGATTGATAGACTGATCACCTATCGATCCTTCTTCCTGTCGCCGAGCGCAATCCCAGACGTACCCTTTTCCCGCCGGCTTGATTTGCGGACGGATTAACTGACTTGGGCCTCGCCAGCTGGAACAACTCACACAGTTGTTCAGACGACCGGACCATCTGCGTCGCAACTACAGGCGGCGTAAGTAAACGTTTTTGCAACCATTAAACCTTGTCTGCCTCTCCATTCACCAGCCTGCCCAAACGAACGAGCAATTTCTTAATCACCTCGAGTCGGCTCTGGCTGGCCGAGAGAATCATTACTGATTCCAAGATGAACATGGTCCGCCAATGTGAGGACGCGGTCAGTAACGCCAAACGCACCTTGTCACGCATCCACAGATGCATCACGAGCAGGTCCGAGGAGGTGATCCCCCCACTCTATGCGACATTTGTCAGGCCACAGTTCCTGTGTCCAGCTCTGGGCACCGCATTTCAGAAGGGATGCGGATAGCATTGAGAGGGTCCAAAGGAGGGCCACTCGCATGATCAGGAAGCAACAGGGCCCCCCTATGAGGGGAGGCGATGGGACCTGAACCTGTTCAGCCTCCACAAGAGAAGGCTGAGAGGGGATCTGGTGGCCGTCTATAAACTTACCAAGGGGGACCAGCGGGGAAATGGGAGAGACTCTGTTTCCTTGAGTGCTACCAGGAGTAACTAGGAATAACGGCCATAAGTTGACTGAGAGTAGGTTCAGGCTGGACATCAGGAAGTACTATTTCAGAGTCAGGGCGGCTAGGATTTGGAACCAACTTCCAAGGAAAGTGGTGCACGCTCCTACCCTGGGGGTCTTCAAAAGGAAGCTAGATAATCAACTTGCCAGGGTTGTCTGACACCAGCATTCTTTCCTGCCCACGGCAGGGGGTCGGACTTGATGAACTGCTCAGGTCCCTTCCAACCCTATCAATTATGAAATTATGACAAGGTTTCAAAAATGCACAGCTGATTGTGTCAAGATGGCTGGCAGGTCAAGATGAAGATCAAATTTTAGTCGTGGTCTGTGGCTACAAAAAGGTCAGAGACTTTGGTGAGAGCTGTTTCAGTGCCATCTATGGAAAGGAACTAAAATTCAAGTGGTTCTAGGACAGATTCGGAGAGAACCACCACAAAGTGACTGTACAGAGAATATTCAGTTAACCTAGAGATGAAGAGTAGGAAGTGTGTTAGCTGGAAAAAAAATCAAAGTAAGATCAAGAATGGTACAGTTTAAAAAACAACATGAGAAATTATGCCTCCATGATGAGGGTAGAGCCAAATGGCAGTTAGAGGTAACGGATGCAAGTAGGGGTGCACTGATAGAGATTTGTTGAGCCAATACTGATGCCATATTGGCTGATACTGATTTAATTCTAATATGCAGCCCTGCAGCATGGAGACTGGCATCTGGCTGGTAAATCTGCTGTGGGGAAGGGGTAGGAGGAGGGAAGGGGCATGGTGGGGACAGACTGAGGCCCCTGCAGTGAGGGAGGGAGTAGGGCTGGTGTTGGGGCAGATGCTGCCCAGCCAGGGCAGGCCAGGGCATGAAACAGAGCCACAGCTCCTCCAGGGGATGTTGGGGGGGGGGGGCTCCCACTGCTACATGCACCCTGGGAGGGCATGGGGGCATGTGCCCCCCAGATCTGCGTGCAGGGGAGGGCAGGCTGCTGCTGCAGGCTGGGGCCAGGGGTTGTGCCGGGCTCTTTCTGCCAGGGGCCTGGGCTGGGCTGCACTAAGGGCACACACAGGCAATGCTGGGAGCAGGTGATATGGCAAATTCTGGGGAGACTGCAGCCCCCGCCCCCACCCCAGCAGCATGCAACTGCCCACCCCAGCCCCCCTGGTGGGAAGAGCCAGTGCCGCCCTGGCCCCAGCGGTAGCCCACCCTGCCCCATGCACAAATCAGGAGGGCACATGCTGCCCCCATGGCCTCTCAGGGTGCGCGTAGCAGCAGGAGCATCCTGTCGCCCCCTCCCAATGAGCCACAGCTCCATCCCATACTCTGCCCCTGCAGGACAACACCTGCCCCACCCTAGCCCCATTCCCTCCCTCCCTGTGAGGCCTCAATCTGTCCCCCCACACCTCTTCCCCCAAAACAGACTTACCAGCTGGACCCAGCTGCACTCCTCACTGCCGGGCTGTGCTCCTGGCCAGCTGCACATGTGCACTTGGTATTTATTGGCCAATCAGACCAAAAAAAAAGCTGATTGCCAATACTCTCAATTTTCTTCATATCGGTGCCAATCTGATATGGGAACCATGTATTGGTGCACCTCTAGATACGAGTAAGGGAGGGCGTGAAAATGTCCACAATTTATTGTCTGATAACTCATGAATTTTTGTGCAATTCTGTTTGGCCAAACTACTCTGAATACAGGACCTTCAGCATGTATTTGAAGGTCCTGAATTCCAGATCTCAGACTAAAAAAAAAAAAAAGAACAAAACCTATCTCCATAATTAATGTTGTCTAAGCTTAGAGACAAACATTTTTTAAGGTTCAAAGAAAAGCACTCAACTCCAGGGAAGAAAGGCTTCTCCATAAACCACTAAGCTCTTATAATAAAAAATATGCGGCCAAACATTAATGAGCTGGAGAACCTAACTAGCTAGAATTTATATATAGGCTGGCCCTATCTATGACCAGTCAAATGGCAGAGAATTCACTTCCCAGGCTGGCACTGAAACTTATAGACCAACTATCTGTTTTTGTCCATAGTAAAGAGAAGAAATCTCATCAATTTACCACCAGAGAGAAGACTGGTAGGCTGATATGGGATTTATTTTCTGGCAGCTTTGTCTTTTATATGTCAAAATACAATCCATTAACAGTATGCCTTTAAATGACTTTTGTTTCTGTGTTACCAGCCAAAAAACTAGAGATAGTTTATTGTTGAAATTTGCAGTAAGTTTAACTACAAATGTTTACTTTAACCAGTTCACAACTTAGGGGTTTAACATGTTTTTTTTGTTTGTTTTTTATTTTGTTACCTAGGACTTTCTATTCCTTTTATGTGATCCTAATGGGATCACTACTGGGATCCTATTTATTAGCCTTAAGTTAAAAATTTCTTAAGATGTAAAATGGATGAGTAGAGAAAAATGTAAGATGTTCTTAGGGTGAACCACTGAAGCAGCAGCAGCAGCAGCATTTGATAATCAAGAGTCATTTAAAAATAACAAAAATATACAAGCTACTAAAATGAATACAGGAAAATACTGTTCTTTGTTCATGAATCTCTGAAAATGTTGTGCTCCTAATTTTTCAGATTTACACAATTTGGGGATTTAAATTAAGCAATTAATCCCTTAAAAGGGTCACTGTATATACAATAATAGGATAAGAGTAAGAAGATTCTTAGCAAATGCTGGTACTTTATATCATCTGATAACCTGCCCCAATGCATGGTGGGTCTTTTGTTAAGTGTTTTGGAGAGATTAAGAGGATATATAAACTGACTCCTAGATCCCAGTCCTCATTCTAGCAACAGAAAATACAAGTCTATGCACCTGGCCTTTATTAACTGTAAGAGATTTTTAAGCATTAGTTAGCTGCTCTGATAGTAATTTATGCATTATGGGTCACTGCCTGTTTCACCTCTCCCAAAGGTGAACTCAGGAAAAGAACTAGACGCACTGCTCTTTCATGCACTCTGTCCTTTATCAACATATTGCTAAAATGTCAACATGTACATAGCATATCTGGAGAATTACATTATTGTCTTCTATTCCCAGTAATTCAGTGTAACCTAGGAGATCTGAAACATGCATGTCTCTGCATGGCCATTTCAATCTAGAAACTGATTGAAAATTGATGAGAAGCAGAAAGACAAAGAAAGCTAGGACTGACAAACTTAAGAATAACAAGATTTATGTATATTTGGGACAAAAAGAATTATAACAATAATGCTTTACTACTAGACAGAAAGAACAATGATGATTATTTCAGTGATTCACAACCAGGGTGCCACAAAATCATTTTAAGGGTTCTGTAGGATGCTATACACTATCAGGTGTGCAAATACCTACACAAGATAAACCATGAGATTTCAAATAGGAATCCATAGTGTCAAATACATTCTGACACACTGGGGTCTTTCTAAATTCTTTGCAACAAAAGTATTGCCATAGTCAAGAAATAAGCACAAGCTAAGTGCTAGCATATTTTGAGGAGTGCTTTGAGTCTAGCAAGTTGCAACTCGAGTCTAAAAAGGCTAAGAGCCACTAGATTATATATAATCATGCTGATAAAAAACTTTCTATTTCAACAGCAGCACCTAAAGCTAGTCGAAGTGGTCCAGAGAGTTAAACATTTTGACCAGTCAGTTCAAAGTTTTTGGGTGCAGGATGTCTGAGAAGTTCTCTGGACCACTAATGTTAAGTGTGAATAGGCCTTGGAACATTATGGAAGTGTTCAAGAACTGAAAAATCCTGTGCTATGCTATGCTAATATTTAAAAAAAGGGGTAAATCAGATAACTCACAGCTGTAAACTTTGTCAGCCTAACATCAATCCCAGGCAGAATAAGGTAACAGCTAATACTGGACTCTAAAACCCACATTTAAGGCTTGATTAATTAATATCAGTCACCAGGGATAAATGTAAAATAGATTTTGTAATATTCATTTTTTGGATTAAGTTATAAGTTTGGTTGAAAAAGGTAGTAGTGCTGATGTAATAAACCCAAGATTTGTTCAAGGCATATGACTTGGTACTGAAAAATGTTTATTAAAGTAATATGGCATAAAACCATGGCAATATTACATGGTTTCAGAACTCTCAAGATGCAACTATAAACAAGGAAACACACCACTGAGCAGCTGTGTTTTTAGAGGATTCCACAGGGATCAGTTCTTGGTCCTGTATTCTAATATTTTTACCAGTGGCCCAAAAGAAAATAACGATCACCAATTATTTTTAGATGACCGATATTGAAGTGGTACGTAATAAGAATAGGGGTGCACCGATAAAGATTTTTTGGGCCAATACCAATGGCTGATTATTAATGAGCCATATCAGTCAATACCGATCTGACTGCCGACATGCAAGCTCAGCATCTTGGAGAACAGTATCCAGCTGGTAAGTCTATCGGTGGTAAGGGGTGGGGGAGGCAGATCAAGACCTCCACAGTAAGGTAAGGAGTGGGGCTGGGGCAGGTGCTGCCCAGCCAGGGTAGGGCAGGGCCTGGGAGGGAGCCGCGAGTGGCTTATCCAGAGGGGATGGGGAAGGGGAGGGTGTGGCTCCCGCCACTGCACACACCCCTGGGAGAGGCATGGGGGGCACATGCCCCCTAGACCCATGCGTGGGATGAGGGCGAGCTGATGCTGCAGCCTGGGGCAGCACTGGACTCTTCCTGGCAAGGGGACTGAGCTGGGGCTGTGCTTGAGGTGGGTGGTAGCAGCACTGGGAAGGGGGACTACAGCAAATTTTGGGGTGGCTATAATCTACCCCATAGCCTGCCCTCCCAGCGTCACTGCCCACCCTGAGCACAGCCCCACCAGGAAGAGGCCAGCACCACATCCCAGCCCATCCACAGGTTCAGGGGGCACATGCCTCCCATGTTTCTCCAGGGGGTGCGTGCAGCAACATAAGTCACCCCCACCCCTCTGTGCCCCCCAGCAGGGCAGCACATGCCCCTGCCCCAATCTTTCCAACACCATGGGGACCACAAATCTCCCCACCCCTCCCCTTCCCTGGCTCAACAGACTTACCAGCTGGATGCTGCTCTCCAAGCTGCTGAGCTGGCTGTATGCATGCTGCAGCTATGCACACAACATTTATCAGCAACATTATCAGCCATATCAGCCAAAAAAAGCCAATGCCAATAATGTCAACTTTCCTTTTACTGGTGTTCATATGATACGGACTGATATATCAGTGCACCTCTATAAGAGAAAGGGAAAAACAATACCATATTCACTTGAATACAAGACAAGGTTTTTTGCCCCAGCTGGCATGGAGAAAAAAGCCCCCTCATCCTATAGTCACATACAACAAAATCTCACTAAATACACTATCATTAAACTGCTGCCAAAAGTATCATGTGCTTAGCAATGGAAACCTACTATGAAGCTGATTAAATGCAGCCAACACTGAGCACAACTATAAAACACATAGCTCACATCAGGCAAACATGCTGATGGGAACCTACCACAAGAATAGGTTAGCGTAACCCATCTGAATAAAATATATATATATATATATACACACACACACACACACGTGCCAAATAAGCACAGCCCCCCTCACCACCAACTCTTTTATCAGTCATGGTGAGCCACAAGTTTGCATACAGTTCACTCAAAATCCCTTTGTTGGCCCTTCTCTCAGTGCAACGCATACAATTAGTGTGGCCCCACCCTCCATGAGGTGAAGCTGGACCAGGCTGCCCTGGCACCTCTTCTGCATATACATTTTTGGAGCAACCAAGGACTCATGACAAGAACACCTGGTTCCAGTCACGAGCAGGGACTAATTAGTGCACACCTCTTTTTTTTTTTTTTTTTTTTTGGGGGGGGGGGGGAAGGGTTGATAATCTAGACTATAAACCCTTAGTGAAGAGTGCCAAGCTGTGGGGTCATAGTTTCATAGTTGTTAAGGACTGGAAGGGACCTTACAGATAATTGCAAGGGCGGGCAAAATATGGCCGGCAGGCCACATCTGGCTTGCCAGACCATTCTATCTGGCCCACAGGGCCCCTAAAAATTTTAGAAAATTAATATCTATTTCCTTCTGGCTGCCTTTCAAAGATGACAGGAGCCACAGGGAGCCCGCAGCAGGAGGGAAGAGAGAGAGAGACAGAGACAATTTATTGGTGACAGTATCAGCCACATCACTCAAAAAAAAGCCAATTGGCAATAATGTCAATTTTCCTTTTACCGGTGCCAATACGATATGGACCAACATATCGGTGCACCTTTAGCAAAAATCATCTATTATCTCTGCACTTGCTACTAGTTTGACCTTTACTGGAATATCTATCCAGGTCCAGGTTCCAATGCCCACAATTCAAAATGAATGTCTAGCAACGAGTTTTCAGAGAAAAGTCATGAGAGTGATTAAATGATGCAGAAACATGATCTACAGCAGATTCAAAGCACTGAATCTATTTAGCTCAGATAAACTTTTAAGGAGTGATCCGATGAGCCCATATAAAAGTGGGCTCTGTAACTTGTCAGATAAAGCAGATAATAAAAAACAATGGCTGAACATTCAACCTAGACAGACTAAAAATAAGCTCACTTTTCTTCTTTTTTTCCTCACAATGAGGGTAATTAACTAGTGGAACAACAGAGTTGTTGTGAATTCTCCATTATTGGAAATTTTAAAATCAAGATTGAATTCCCTCCCCCCAGAAGTAACTCAGGAAAATTCTATGGCTTCATTTATAAAGAATGTCTGACTAGATGATCATAATGGTTCCTTCTGGCTTCATAATTAGCGACCTACCTAAATTGCAGTGGAAGTATGTGGTGCAGTGATGCCTTTAATCTCTCTCTTTTGTTGCACATCCCCCTGCCACTGAGTGGGCAAGAGGCAAAAACCATGGCATTAATTGCCTCTTGGCATTAATTGCAGGCAAAAAAAAAAAAAAGGGGGGGGGGGGGGTTCAGCAAAAAGAGTGATTTTAAAGATGCCACTGGACAGTGAACTTTTGCCCTGATTTCGGGAGGTCTTGATTCATAATTTATTCATGCTTTTTGGTCCAACAAAGCAGGGCTTGAAAAATGCACTAGGCTACGCAGAACAATCAGACTGAAGTACTTGCAAGCTATTTCTGCAGAACTGAAGCCTCTGTATTTTAACTGTATTTCTAACTCTCAAAAATGGACATAAATCTCCAGTTTCAAAACACTGCAAGATTGAGTCTTTTGACAGCTTCAGTGCCATATCAGCAGTATTCTCAAGCAACAGAGTGAAAAAATGGCCAGTCTGAGCATACTTTCACAGCTGCTCTTTAGAACGATTCAGTGAACAGCATTAGACATGCACCTTGGTATTATACAGAGAACTACACAAAGAGCATTAAGAGGCTGACACTGGAGCTAATTTGGAGAGGAATGACAAGACAGTTTAAAGAATGTACCCCTTCAAACCACTGGGAGGAATGAAGAAAGAAATAGAACAATGAAACCTATCAACTACCCAAACCCAAAGTTTATAACAGAATCTAAAAAAATGAACAGTGATAGAAAAGGAAGACCTAATTCTCCTGCAGG
>NW_005841849.1:896977-903350 GCF_000455745.1 Alligator sinensis | reverse complement strand
CAGGGGGAAGGTTTTCAACCCTTTGGTTGATTTGCAGCAACCAAATGATGGTGCCAAGTTTATTATACAACCCTTAAGCCAAAGGTAAGTATGATACACTCAAGACATCATGCATGTCCAACGACAGCACCCTCTACTTTCTCAACAACTGGGATACAATTTGTCACTAAATTGCTGCCCTTATTCTTTACTCTTCCCACTCTACCCTACCCAGAAGAGCCTTCTAACAAACCTGGGGTCAGGATACCACTGGTAAACATTCTGCAGAAGATCAATGTTCTTGCCCAGACATTCTATTAACATGTGAAATACCACCAAGTCAACTTCTTCAGTCAGCATGCTGACAACTAAGGAATTATTCAGTTAGCATTTCACTGCCACAAACTACTTCAAGGGTGGAACCCAAAACCTTCAGAGGGCCACCTTCCTAAACCATGCTGTAACTGCTATGCAATTGTAGTTCCCAATTGTGGTCCATGAGGTCAGTGTGTGTGGGCTGCAGATGGCATGAGATCTCTCCTTGCTTTCAGTTAAGAGTGTGCGTTGGTCTGAGAAATGCTGGAGGTTTACAGTCAGTTACTCCTTAGTCTAAAATATTTTGGAATTACTGCTAAAGAACACTCATAGTATGCAAGGCATGTAAAAGACTCACTTTACAAACAAAACCATTTGTATATTTCTAGAGGTGCATGGACACACGTGTCTGTATCGTATCGGCACCAATATAAGGAAAATTGACATTATCAGCAATTGGGTTTTTTTTGGCTGATGGGGCCGATAATGTCACTGATAAATGCTGCATGCAGGTACGCAGCTTCAGAATGCATGCAACCAGGAGTGCAGCCTGGCGCCTTGGAAAGCAGTGGCCGGCTGGTAAATCTGGGGAGGGGGGTACAGATTGAGCCCCCCACAGTGAGGGAGGGAGTGGGGCTGGGGCAGAAGCAGGTGCCACCCACCAGAGCAGGCCAGGGCATAAGACAGAACCAGGGTGGCTTGTCCAGGGGGTGCTTCCCACTCCTATGCCTACCCCAGGGGAGGCTTGGGGGGCATGTGCCCCCCAGATCTGTGGGCAGGGCAAGGTGGGTTGCCCGCTGTGCACTTGGGGCTTGGGTTGCACTGGGTTCTCCCTGGCGAGGGGGGAGGGGGCCAAGCCGGGTCTGTGCTTGAGCTAGGTGGGGGTAGGGCAGGGGGCAGTGGCAAATTTTGAGGTGGCTACAGCCCCCTCATAGACCACCCTCCCAGTGCCACTGCCACCCACTCCACCAGGAAGAGCCTGGTGCAGCCCCTGGCCCCAAGTGTGCAGCCCACCTTCATCTCATACATAGATCCAGGGAACACGTGCCCCCCACGGCTACCCTGAGGTATGCACAGCACCAGGAGCCATGGGCAACTGGTACTGCCTTAGTCAGGGGGGGCACATGCCCCCCTGCGATCAGTCCCACCAGCAGGAGGGGGGCTCCCGCTGTGGCCAATCTTACTGCCCAGGGGGAACCCCGTGGCCAATCTCACTGCCCGGTCACTGCAGCCAATCACTGCAACCACTTCCGAGAGCAGCTGCAGCAATTGGCCGGCACTTGCAGAGGGGCATCAGTGCTCCCGCCTCCCCCTCTGCCCATTGCCTAAGCGGCGAGCATGGCCGGTCAGGGGTTGCACCCACACTCTCAGGGGGTGCACATGTACCCCCTACATGTTGCCACTGGTGAGAGCCTCCGTGTCCCCTGGACAAGCCACCCAGGCTCCATCCCATGCCCCACCCAAGCCCAGCTAGGCAGAACCTGCCCCTACCCCAATCCACCCCCTCCCTCACTGTGGGGGCCTCTATATGCCCCCTCAAACACCCCTTCCCAACAGACCTACCAGCCTGATTCTGCTCTCCAAGCTGCCAGGCTGCATATCAATCGGATTGGTATTGGTTGATATGACTGGTCAATAATCAGTCATCAGTATCTACCTAAAAAAAAATCTTTATCAGTGCACCCCTATATATGTTTACAGTATATGGCTTCTCTGGCCTTTGTCCCACTATTACTGATGCTTTATAAGATCTTCCATGTTACCAACATTCCAACACCAAATATTAAAAAAAAAAAAATTCACAATGACAAAGCATTTCTATTTTTCACTGGAAAGTGCTTCTTTAAGAATAATTCCTTTAAAACACCCACTATAAAGTCTTCTTTTGACAAGGGAGTTGCTCTGAAGTGTCAGTACAAATATGGGTTGGCTTTTATTGATTGGAAAAAAAAAACTTTAAGGTATTACTATACTTATTAAATACACGGCATGCTTTACATTTTATAATATAGTATATTACCAAAAAAAAATACAGAAAGTAAAGCAGCAAGTGATAATTTAATCTACTACATTTCAAAGCAAACTGGAAACAGTTTTGGACAGGTATTGTACCTGTGCCTTTACCCCAAAGCACATTACTACTCTAATCCTAATTGAGGCTCCCAAGCATTACTGCATAGAACAATAAGATAAAATAGTCAATTTATACAGGGCCTGAAACAAAGTCTAAATGGCTTCTGTTGACTTCTACAGGAATCGAACAAGACCTTTAATATCTTTTAAAAAAAAACCAAAAAAACCCACTAACTGCAAGTTGCCCATACAAAAAAACGGAATACCCCATATCCTTATTCAGCCTCCATCTATAAAAGAAACAAACAGAAACTACCTTTCTTTTCTAGCCTCCTCCAAGCTGTAGAGCAACAATCCACTATATCAATATACAATAAAATCCCTATAACACATTTTTGATTCATCACTCTTCATGAATCACAATCTTCCTACCAGAAAAAACTACAAACCTACCATCACTCAATCTACTCCACACACGGGCACGAGAACTCCTGACACTCCAAACATTAGGTATTATACAGGAGACACAGTAAGCACATCTATACGATGTATAATGTCTTCATCTGTAGTGGAAAGATTCAGAATGTGCTTTAATTTGCGGTTACAATGAAACAAGTATTTCCTTTTGGACGAGATGAAGGCAGGACTGAAGCGCTGTCCAACTGGTGGCCCAGAAACCACAAGTAATCCATGAGATGTTAATTCATGACCTCCAGACTTCCACTCCCTCCTCCAGCTTTCTGCTTCCTGCTTCTGCCCCTAGGGATATGGGAGGCCAAGGTGAGCCACGACTTGGAGGCCACAGGGTCCCCACACAGTACTGTCTCTATTGTGTGAGCAGGGAAAGAAAGGCAAACTGTACAGGCTCTGGCCACTCAGAAGTTGGACAGTTCCACTTTAAATATTCAGACATTTACCATGTGCATATCTGTGCATCTTTGCCACTATTCATTTCAATATTTTTAAGTCTGGACAGATGCTTTATTTTGGACTGCATTGCTCTATGACCTACCTATACTTTAGAATAAGGGTTGCTACAGCAGTAGCATGCTTGAAACAAAGAGAACAAACAGAGCCCCTAAATATTCCAAAATTTCCTGAAAGACCGCTACAGGATCATCAAACGCTACTTATACAGCTCTTCAGGGTCACAGGCTTTTCCTTTTACCATACAGTTTATGAATTCTGCAGAACTCTTCTAGCATCCCTGGTCCTTCCTTGCCCTGAAATCCCTTGAGCTCTATAGGATCCTCATTTCTAGTACCTGTGGAAGCTCTATGAGGCCATTTGGAAGGTTCAAAGTTCTAAACATGCAGAGACTTCATAAAGAAGCTGTCAGGCTAGTCAAATGCTATAATTCATAAGCTCATACAGTAGAGTTGCACCAATATATTGGCCCATATTGGATCAGCACGAATAAAAGAGAAATTAACATTAATCGGCAATCTGCTTTTTTTGGCTGGGGTAGCCACTGATGCTATCAATAAATGCTGCGTGCATATGCGTAGCTGCAGCATGCACACAGACAGGAAGGCAGCCTGGCAGCTTGGAGAGCTGTCTGGCCAGTAAGTCTGTGGGGCAAGGTGAGGGGAGGACCAGCTCAAGGACCCCACAGTGAGGGAGGGGTCCCCATGGCCCTCCCTCCCAACACCACTGCCTGCCCCAAACACAGCCCCTTGGACTGGGAAGAGACCAGCATAACCCCCGGCCCTGAGCCTGCAGCGGTTAATCTGCCCTTGTCCCATGCACAGTTCAGAAGGGGACACACCCCACATGCCTCCCCTGGGGGTACGCGCGGCAGTAGAAGCCACCCCTCTCCCCCTCCAGACAAGCTGCCCATGGCTGTGTCTTGTGCCCTGACCCACTCCCTCCCTCTTTGTGGGGGCCTCAATCTGCTGCGCCCCACCACCCCAGACTTACTGGCCCAATGCTGCTGTCTAAGCTGCAGGGCTGCGTATCAGTATGGCAATCAGATTGGTATGGCCCGATATGGCTGGTTAATAATTGGCCATAGGTATTGGCCAAAAAAAAAAGTCTTTATCGGTGCACCCCTAACGTACAGGAAACATAAAGAACAATTTCTGGAAGCAAGTACATTTCAGTATTTAACCATAATAAAAAATACTAAGTTTTATAGTAAGCTGGTTTAAAGAACATCAATAATATCTTCTGACAATCTGACTGCACAACTGATTTTTCATTGGAAAAATTATCAGAGTAGCTGTAATAAGGTTTTGTATACAAAAAATATAAGCAATAAACTATACCACTGCACTCTACTTGTCATCATAACCATGACATTTTACTGTTTCCTCACACTTTGAAGACAAGACACTTGACAATTTCAAGATAAGGATCCCCCCCCACCTCCCTCTGCATTCAACATGGGGAAAGAAGCCCCATATCTCTGATTTGATTACAAAACAGGGAATAGACAGCTGCTGGAACTCTGGCCCTAAGTTGCCACCACTTATGCTCAGTAGTAACTACAGCTTTGCTCCAGCCTGGGGCATAAAGCACCGTTCCACCCCCACACACAGGCAGCAGCAATTGCAGTAGAATCAGCTCAGGCTGCAGCTGCAAGGGGGGGCGGGGGGGGGGCGGCCGTAAGGGGCAGGACTCTAGCCACTTGACATCCCACTGCCTGCCACCCCCCCCCAAATCTTGCTTTTCCCCCTACAGTGATACAGGAGGGATGGGACAGCACAGGACAAGATATTGCACAAATTTAATAATAAATTTGTGCAATCCCTCCAATAATTAAATTCTGTACATGGAAAATTATAGCCAACTTATACATTTCTCATGTATAGAATCTAATTACTAAGGAATCATCCTTAATATGACAAAGTCATCTCAGATGTAGGTAAATACGGTATTTAAACAACTAGCAGGAAAGGCAAGCATACAAACATGTAAAGCTAGGAATGAGATTCTAATCCTAAATCTTCACAATTTGCTGTTATCATTTGAACTAAAGAAGTCTGCTATAATAATAAAGTGCAGTAGAATTTTGTGTTTTATATGCTACAACGAATCACAAGATGACAGGCTGCTCACATACACCATAAAAAACATTATTTAACATTAATAATTCTTCTTTGATACAACCTAATTTCTTTAAAGTACAGCCTGAGCAAAATTTGTTGTAGCCTGGTCAGTAAGTGAAAAGTTTTCAAGCCAAACCACTTTTGCCAGTCTGAATACAGATCTCAAAACCTGACTTCAAGAGATGGGGAAGAAAGAAAACCTTTGGATAATGTAGTTCATTCCCATGAAAGAGGACACAGATGCCAAAAGAAGATATCAAATGCTTTGTTTTCAAATATCACTCGATGAATTAAAATAAGACATGCCAATGCATTGATAAAGCCTCTTTATTGTGAGAAATAAACACCAAAGAAGGTACGTCTAAATAATTCAGAGGGAAATGGATAGACTGTTTAAAAATAACAAGAGTGTTTCCATCTCTTTCATTCACATTCTCAATGGGACAGTCTGTAATACCTTTTTTAAAAAAAAGGTATTTTGATTATCGACTGAAAAAAATACTATTGCGTATTAACTAGACTTTCAAGAAGACCTCACACAAGAGCAAGGAAGACAAAATTTAAGTTTTGATATTTCAAATTTTAAAAACCAAACAGAAACTCTAAAGAGTTCGCAAACTAAATACAATGAAGCTGCACGAAAACACCAATCCCCACTCCCACCCTCAATTCTCCTTTTTAGGGCACATTAATCTAAAGGTGTCAAACTGCTTTTCCCTTGAGAGTGTTTTAAAACACTTCAAAGTACCTTTGGCAGATCTGTCAACTATCAGACAATCTATCCTAAATATTAACACAGATCAATGTGAGCCACAATATGCAGGTACATTACCAGTCACATCTCAATTGTACAGATCAGTCAGGACGGATAATTTAATAAGGCTGTTTCAGAAGAATTTATAACTCTGAACGGCACCATCAACTTGATTTTTCTTCTTCCAATTTTTAGCTTTAAG
>NW_005841849.1:894860-896967 GCF_000455745.1 Alligator sinensis | reverse complement strand
TTAAAAATAACAGTTCTCTCAAGAACTTCCTGCTTGCTTTACATTCCTTTGACATGCATACTCACAGGGATATTCCTGTCTTGGTGCACATGAGACTTTTCACCGTGCTCAAAGTGAATTAATTATACAAGGAAAATTGTGTGCGTGCGCACGCACACATGCGTGTGCGCACACAAACTATATACAAAGCAAAACTGGATGCAGGTTGGTGTGGACAAGACGTGGAGTCACTCTTCACCAACTTTTCAGTTACAACAGCTTTATATTTAACTATGACCAATACAAGCTTTTCACAGAAAAGGTTGACTTCTAAGGTTTTATATTTATTGGATATTTTTTAGATGAAAAACTCCTGCAGAACACCTATTTTTAGGCACCCTGCAAGTCAGTGCATTTCATGAAGCAAGGATCTTCAAGGCATTAAAAGAAACTGTTTCATACATGTGTTACAATCCTTTGAAGATCCCTTATTCCCAAAGTAATGAGCAGTAAACAAAGACCGAGAGATAAATATTGAGGCAGAAGGCAGAGCAGAGACGAAGCTCATAGACTTAATTCAGAGGTGCATATACTTTTGTGAGCCTCAGCTCATTTTATTAGATGCTTTAGATAATCTATAATAGGGGCTAGCAACCTGTAGCCCGCAGCCTGCATGCAACCTGCAGAACCATTTGATCCAGCCCACCAATGCGGAACTTCATCAGTCATACTAACCCAGTCTGGGTCAAAGATGGACATGTGGAGGGCAGGCGCTAGGGCCAAGTCACTGCCACCATGATTTCTGGCAGCAAGTGCACAGGGAAAGCATGCACCACAGCCACTGCTCCACGCAGCGGCATGGAGGGTCCGCAACTGGTGCTTTTCCCTGCAGCAGCAGGGAGCTTTGACAGAATTTTAATTCTATATATTGCTTAAAAAGAAAAACTAGACTAAGATGTTCAGAAAAACCTATGCAACAAATGTGGAGAGAAATTATCTTTGTGCATGTCCATCTTCCCAGACAGCATAGGGCTCTGCCCAACTCCTGAAGTTATTGACAGAGTCAGATTTAATGCAATTTTCTGAGGCAGTTGAAAGAGGTCTCCAGACATCAGTGGAGACAAGAGTATGAGTAACACGTAAAATGTCATTTACAGCAACATGTGCCATTTACGTGGATAACACCCGTTTGCCATGTAAAACAGTTTACCAGGCTGCAAATGCTTGCATTTTACTTCCTTAGCCTGACGAAGGGTTTTTGAAAGCTTGCTTAATAAATATTCTCCAACTATTTGGGTTGGTCTAATAAGGAACCTTGTCTGCATTTTACTCATGTATTCAGTGAGAAGTCCATGCTGTGGCACATGCTCCGACTGCAACTCCCTACAATGAGCCAACACTTACACGATTATTTTTGAGAAATTCTCCCCCTATAACAATGCTTCTGGTTATTGCTGCTAGTGCTAATGGGCTGTAGTTGTTGTTGCTGTTTTAAACTCTATCATCAACTAAAGTGGCTAAAAGAGGGCTCAATAATTAAGTACAAAAAACAGATGCCTCATCTTTCACTGCTTCTAGCAGCAGAGCTGGCTGCATTACCAGGAGAGTTTAAAAGTATTAGAGTCAAAGTTTTCTTTCCTCAGCTATGTTAACATTTGTGGAGAAGGACTATCACATTTCCAGCAAGTCTCCTCAACAATAAAAAAAAATAACCTTAAGAACCAAATCAGCAGAATCAGGGAGGAAGAAAGGAAGCCTTAGGTAGCATTTAAATCACAGGTTACTGGGATGGTTTGGACAGAGATGCACCCTGCCTTATGCAGGGGGACCTGCCTGATGTGACCCTGCAGGTCCCTTCCAGCCCCACTGCTCTGGGAGTCCAGGATTCAACCCACAGAGGCTCTGCATGGGGTTGCTCCTGAGGCATGAAAGTCAAACGGCAGGAGATAAAAAGTTAGGAAGAGGCACAAAAAAAAATACCCAAGTGAAAGGCACTTCAGGCTCCCAAAACGCAGCCCCAGAGTAGGAGCACGGACGGCTGCCACAGGCGCACACAGGAGCACGGGCCAGGGAGGACGCGGGGCTGAGACCTGCCTCGGACCAGCGGCCACCACGCGGGCCCCGAGGG
>NW_005841849.1:887359-894708 GCF_000455745.1 Alligator sinensis | reverse complement strand
ACGGAGTGGAGCGGGGCAGGACGGGGTGGAGGCCGCCTGGGGGCAGAGAGGCAGGAACGGGCGGGCGGGGCGGCAGCACTACCTGCAGTCCCGAACGGAGAGTCCCACGGAGCCGAAGCGAAGCCTCAGTCCCAACAACACAAGATGGCGGTCGCGCCGCCACGCAGAGTCACGTGACCGAGAGCCCCGCCCCCCCACGGGCCCGGATGGACGCACGCATGCGCCCCAGTACCCCCCGCCTCCCGGGGAGCGACCCGATGCTGCTGGCGTCACGCGCTGGTGCTGCTGTGCGGGGACCCACGCGCCTGCCCGGCCGCTTGCGCGGGCAGCAACCCGCCTGTCCCCGCTGCAGCCCTGCAGCACCTGTATGGCGCAGCAGTCTGGGGAATCGCCTCACACACCGGCGACGTGCCAAGTCACCCCATCAAAACCAGCCCTCCAGGTGGCTGGAGAGCCGACCGGCTATGGTAGAGCTGGGCATTAATTACGCCTTGCTCTTACGGGGCCAGCTTCATGGCTGGGACAGAGCCCGCGAGTCTCCGATGCGCAGGGTCCTTCGGAAACGCGCTAACTGCATCTGAACTGCCCAGCTGGTCTGTGAAAGAGATCGCCCCCAAAAACGCCTCGCCTGGGCTGTCATGTCTCCTGGACTGTCACAGCTATGACCTGGCTCTGGCAGGACCGCGCTGCGTTAAAACGTGGGCCGGCCTCACCTGCCATGTACAAGAGAGCAACAGTCCTGTGGCCACCCACCGCCAGGCCTGCTGGTGCTGTCAGGGCACTGAGGGCCGTGAAGACAGGCTGGGACTGGAAGGCCTTGGTGTACAGGGTTTAAAGCACAACAAATTGATGGTCTGTAACCAGATCCCAATGACTCTGTGGTCCATCATAACTGTCCTGATACTCCCCAACTCTCAACCTTTCTGCACTTAAGGCACCCTTCATTTGATTCAAAGCCTCCCTCAAAAAATGTGAACACTTAACTTTTCACTCATTTTTTACTACAGAAAAATAATAGAGCAGTTTTTCTGTTGCAAAGCACCCGGAAAGACCACATTGGATGAGAATGTCCTTAATGCTATAGATTCCTATTTGTGAGCCATGTTTGCACAGCTAACAGTACTAACATCATGTTGCACCCCATAGTACCCTTGAAAGGATCTCAAGACACTCGGTTGCCCTAACCCCTGCAGTTCATAAGTAACAATGAGCCTACTTTTTGTTCCATCTGCTTTTTAGCTCAGCTGTGTCTGCTTCTAGCTCAGAGGCCTGAGAAAGGGTACTGACACACCCAAAAGCTTGCCTTGGTGTATACAAACCATACTGTTGGTCTAATAAAAGATATCACCCATAAGTATTCTTGCAGATCCCAAATGTTATCTGCTTTTGGGTCAGTAGGAGTATAGGGCAGGGCTTTCCCAGCTAAAAATAGTTGTTTATTTATAGTCTTAAAAACCATATTAGTGCTTGATGCTGGCTATTTTAGTCATAAAACCTATTTTTAGCTATTATGCAACATCAAAGGGATTACCATTTGCAGCTGGAAAAAACATTCTTTAATCAAGAGTTCTGGCCTAAACACATTTGGTTTTTATTTCAGATCTTGGAGGCTGGTAAATACCTGATACTGCACACTGAATGCTGGCCCTAGATGACACAACAGTGAACATGCACAATTTTCTGAGCCAATGAGCTAAAAAGGCTATTGGTCCTTGAAAGTGTTTTGAGTTCACAGCAAAATGATAAGGCTAATCACATTCCAACAAGAATCTTAAAACAAAGCTCCTCCCTCGGAGGGTGGCAAGAGAAAGCCTAGCTGTAACAAAGCTGTAAATTTCTGGCCTGTGACTACTTGGATTTCAGTTTTCCTAGCTTCTTGATAGTGGTTAGAGCAGCATGAAAAAGAGATCATGGAGGGAGGGAGGCACCCCACATCTCAGAACAGGAACTTGCAAGTTTACTAAAGAACATTGTCCCAATGCATTTTCTTGACAGATCAGTTAGATGATGTAAATAACTCATGGTATTTTATTCTGAGGGTTCAGAAGTGGCCTGTGACTCATCTGGGAGAAATTTAGAGTTGGACCCTTTTTTTTTTTGGTTAGAGAAGCCCAAATACATTTTCAAGGGATGTTTTAAACTTATTTTCTTTGCAGAAGTATCTTTTCATAATATTATAAGGAAATTCAAACAGAACCTTTGTATCTTGGTAGATTTGTTCCAAGGCTTCCATTATGGTCAACCACAAACAATGAAAGACACAAAACATGACTGTTTAATCCATTGCTGACCTCAGAGCAACTGTTCTTAGACACCACAACTTTAAAAACTAGCTTGAACTGGAAATTGCAGAAATCATCTACAGAGCAGGTTGTGTTAAATATGGTTCAAATCAAGACTATGGATTCTTATCCCATTATCTTGTTCAGCTTTTAGAACACCTATGTCCCTCAATGGTTTAACCACTTTGTTTTCCTCTCTTCTATTCACCTTGCATCTGCCAGCAGTGCCCCCTCCTTTTTTCCTCCTGGTTCCTGACCTTTGTATTCTAATCACTGCTTTCCATTTGAAGCTTCGCTTCCTGGAGTCCCTTTATAGTATCTGATGGAGTAAGCCACTGCTTACAAAAGCTTTTGCATCTATGATTTATTTAGTCTAAGGTGCAGATCTACCCTGCCTTCTGCCTATGTGGCTAAACTCATCCATGGTGTAACTATAAAGACTACTACTGGTTACTGTAGGTCATTATGTGGGTAGAAATCCTTTGGAACACTAAATCAATTTGATTGCAAAACTGGGAGAGTGAGGTAAAGGACCTTTAATTAACTAAAAGCACCTTTATTGACCAGTCCTTTTCACCGTGTCCTAGCTTGATAGAAGCAAGATATATCTTACTTTACAATATGTGTACAGCTAGGAACTACATAGCCTTTGAAAAGGAAAATAAGTATCATAAAATATCAGTGTTTAAGATGCAGCAGTAAATACATCTCACCAGCCTTTGTTTTGATTATAGTAAAAAGTACTTGTTCACCTGTGATTGATAGCACATAACGTTCCCAGCAGGCCAGAAACACAGAAGGGTTTATTTTCAGTCACTGAGTTAATTGCCAAGGTGGCAGAAGGGAAATCATTCTTTGGAAGTTCCTCCAAGTTCTTGATACCATGTAAAACCAGCTTCCTGGGTAAAGACCCAGACCAGTGGTGCTCAACTTCCAGCCCACAGGGCTCCCCACAAGTCCATAAAAACACAAAGCTGTCAGTCTGCTTGATAGTCTTTCAATCAAGCTCTGGCTGTTTTCTAACAGAGCAGAACGGAGCACTGCCAGCTGGTGTCCAAGCAGGAGTACAGCACTCTTCTCGGGGCTTTGCAGACCCCTGCCCCACTAGCCACATGCTGTTGTTGCTGCTACTGTGTCCGATCCTGCAGTACTGTGGGTTGTAGATGGGCACCCGTGTTGGGATGGGGTAAGGCTGGGGGGAGAAGCACGGTGTAGAATGCAGTGGGGAACAGTGAGGTATGAGAGCAAGCAGACAACCCCTGGATTGGAAGCACCATGGTGCAAAACCATTGCTGTGGTTGAGCAGTGGTGCCAACCCAAGGATATTTATATATAAAAGTGTTTTATACATGTAGAAGTATATATATTTTATACATATTAAAACATTTTTCCTGAAACTTTTTATTGACAATTATTTATTTATTCATTTATTTTTACTATGTTTGGTGTTAAACCCCCTAAATTTGAACCCAGTCTTTCTAACTGGTGCATGGCAGCAGGGCAGGGCTCAGCTCAATAATTACATTTACATTACATAAAAACATACCAGTATTAAAAAAAAAAAGTGTCAGTAAAAGAAAGTTTGGTTGTCAATAAAACAACAGACAGACAAAAAGCCCAAGTTTCTTGGGCTAGCAATCCTGAATGGCACATCTGTATCAACCTCAGATTGGGGAACCAAATCCCTCATGTGTAGATGAGCTTCTTAAAAATATCCCATAATGCAGAGCCATGTGCCTGACATATAAAGTATTTCTGCTTCTATACAAAGATTTAAAACTTCAGCTTCTGGCAGATACTACCACAGGTGTGTGTGTCATGTCAGCAGTGGAACCAAGTAATTTAATTTTGTCTAAAGTCCAGTGTATTTGGTGCAATACAGTGACAAATACATCTCGGGCCCTACATTTGCCATGCTTTTAAAACTTATTAACAGATTGTTTAATTTGACAGTTCTCAGACAGCCACACATGGTCAGTCAAAAACCCAGTACTGCAGAGTCTCTCTTACAAGCAGAGTTGCATCCATCGATAAACATTTTCCACAGACCAGAGTAAGAAATGCCAAGTATTTTATTCCAGAGAAGGTTCCAGTCCTGGCTCCCTGTCAGATGCTTTTCATCCCCTGGCCACAGAGCAATATACATCTTACTTTCAACCTCTATAATACCAAGACTTTTGAGGAAACCAAGGCAAGAGACAGGGTTAATGACTAAGAGGGTCACACTGCATGGTCCAGGCAGTTGTGGTATTGGGATCTGGTGAACCATCAATGCAGCCACCAAAGCCACCTTACCTGCTGTACCTGACAGTCTCAGAGAACAAAAAAAATCAGATCACATACCTCATATCTAGGTTCAGCTTCATTATATCCACTTGGACTTCACTGGTTGGTGCACATGCACTCCATACATGAGTGGCTGTTTGCTTCCTCCCTGCCCTTTTTTTTGCCACCAGTGTCTTGTGCTTCTGTCCTTCCATCTGAGGGCATAAAGGCTATGGGCCCAACCACCCCTCAGTTCCTTTACCAATATAGAATCCTCAAGGAATAGGACACCATGGTAGAGGGGAAATTGAACTTTTTACCCCTCTTAAATGGGCAGTATTTAATACCTTTATACAACACCAGGCCTTTCTGGATGAAAAGCTTTAGCTTTTGCATAGCTAGGAAGTTATGCTGTAGTGGAAACATTATAAGTTTGAGGTAGATTTATCTGTTCCTCATAACTGGAGTTGTGCAGTGTGCAGACATTTGAGACTTACAGGATCAGTGCTGGCAATTCTTGAATAAAATGGTATGTTTGAGGACCTAAGAAGAGCCACTGACAAGACTGTGGATAAAGAAGGCTTTATTTATACATTTTAGCAACAGCAGAAATAATCAAAGATGCAGTTATCTGTTTTGTTTTAAAGTATAAAAACATTATAAATATTTAGCTAAAAAAGCGTGATTTATAAAATATAATCTGTGGAGATATATACACAGTTTAATTGTTTAGCAGTTCTCCCACCCAACATTAAAGATCAGATATTTTTCTATTTATTATTCCATGCTCACAGTTTAGTGCTCACAGTTTAAGAAGCAAAATAGGCAGGTGAAGATACAGAGCAGCAATCTGGTATGCGCTGTTCTGGAAGGAAGACAGACTGGGGCAAGAGCTGAGAGGAAGAACTTTCCCTTTCTTGATGGCCTTCAGTATATATAAAAAAGCTCATGGTGTTCTTAAATTTATGGATGCCTTTCCTGTACTTATGAAATACACCACCAGCTAGAGTCAAGAATAATGCGAGTTTTCTAGACTCAACTCTGTCCAATACACTTCTGTCTTGACTTGAAACCTATCAGTTATTCCCTTCCTGAGCAGAAATTGTTTAGTGTGCCAGAGTGGTTTTATATAGTAGTGACTATATGAATTTGTTTATGACTTTAGAACTGAAGCAGATTTCTAGAAGTGAAGGACTAGTGGCACCATCCATCTGTATTGCTGAGATGACAATTTCTTAGAGACAAATATATCTCCTTACTTCTTAAGAGTTCCAGAGCTGGAAGACCTCTAGTGAGGCCATGGAGTAGATGAGTACAAAAGGAATGTGACAGAAGATGTATGGTCAAAAAACAAAACAAAAAACAGACCCTCAACTTTCTATTACTTAAGGTGTTGCCATTTTCCTCCTGCCAAAGGCTATGGTTACCTGATCTATGAGGAAGTCCAGCTTCTTACTACAGAGTTATTAGGGTATTTCATATACTAAAAGCTAGAAGCCTCAGTATATGCTGTTGGGCAGCAGAAAGTATTAGACTTACAATTCATTTTATACACATCCCTCTTCACAGAGCTCCCACAAAGCCCGTCTTGAGACTTTGCAGGAGAAAAGAATAAAAGTAAAGGATGTGTGACAATGCCTGACACCCAACATTAGCAGAAACATACAGGAAATTAATCTATACTTTATACATCCTGATTTACTTGAGACTTTTCTAATGGCCTGTAAACAAGACATAATATTAATAGGGAGTTAGAGTAAAGACTTTTAGAAGTTAAAGAAAGAGGAGCCAAGAGACAGTGTTGTTGTTTATGAACTAAAGGAAGATATTATGTTAGTCCATCTTCACCCATGATTTGCTACTTGGTGCTCTTGCATTAAGATTAGTTTTAATTCCCTCAAGTGCTACTTGACAGTTCAGAATGAAGGATATATACATAGCTCTTATTATTCACATTATTATGAACATATGGTAGTCAAGAGCCGTGTCGTTTGAAATCTGACAGAAGCTTCAAGTGAGAAGGGAAGGTGAAACTAACAAGTTTTATGCTGTCTCCAGGTGGTTCTCTCCAGGCAAAAGGTGTAATTTGTGGACACGTACCAAATTATGTGCAATCTCCAGTGGTGGAATGGATGGTTAGTTACTGGGTGAACGCAGACTTTAACTCTTTGAATGCTGCTCGACGGTGTTTCCTCTCCTCCTCTTCCCGCTTTCGCTCATCCTGCTCTGCTTTTATCTCTGCTTCAAATTTACTGGCTGAAGAGAGCGCCTGAACCTGGAAAATAAAAGCAGAGGGAGGGGAGGGGGAAAGAAGAATTCAGACAAGAGCCGAGCAAAAGACTGGGAGTTTGAGCCAGATCTTCAGCTGCCTAATTAGATGCTGTGCTGAGCTCAATCAAATATCAATGATACTACAGAAGATATTTACACGGACCTGTTGGCTTAGGTTTATTCTCAAATCAATGGAAGGATAGCAGCATTTATTAGTTTCCATTAAGCAGAGCTAATGTGGGGGAGGTGGGGAAAAGGTGAGGGAGGGTTTGGAAGAAAAGAGAATGAGTAGATGCAAGTCCCACCTTGAAAGAAATTTAAATTTCAAAACTAGCAATTATGTCATTTTGAGTTGAATAGAAAAGAAAGCCAAATGTTACTTGAATTTGCAGGTTACAAGATTTAAAGTACACATTCAATATTGGCCAGTCATATCAAGGCATGTGTTCTCCCTTCATTAGTTAAAAAAAAAGTATAACTTAATCATCCCAGAAGGAGAAGTGAATATGTACAATAAAACTGGGGGGGGGG
>NW_005841849.1:883927-887250 GCF_000455745.1 Alligator sinensis | reverse complement strand
AAAGAGAGTTGTAGCTTCTCACATTGGTGAACCTTCATATTTAGTCACTTGGTGACGCTGACCTACTCTCCAGTGCCCAGAAGTTTCCAGAATACACTTAAGAAATGACTAAGAACTGCATAGCAAGTTTTTTCAGTTTCCTCATCACCACACCATACCTTAGCTTCAAAGAAGTTCTTGGCTCCTTTAACTCCTTCTGTTGAGACATCTATCTCTGAGAGTTTTGCCAGTGTCAATAGCCCACTGTCTTCTTCAAGCTCTCCAGCTGCAGCCTTATGGAAAATTAGCAGGAACTAACAAGAAAGGAAAAAAAAAACACTGAAATTCATCACTGAGGTATAAGCTTCCCTTAAGCTATAAGCTAAATAAAAGCAGAAACATGTATTAAGTCAGGATCTGCACCAGGGTTTGAATTACACTTTGATTCTTGGGAGGGTCTGGAAAAAAAATTAAACTGGTTCACTGATTAACAAGTCCACCTTGTTAATTCTACCGGAGACCGCCCCCTGCCCCAGTGACATTTTTCAAATCTTACAGAGGGGCTCTCGACTCCTATGAAGGGGCTCAGCCCCTCCCCGAGCTCCCCCTCAATTTGCACCCTCATCTGTACTTCTTGCCAAGAGAAAGCAAAAACAAAACCACAATTTGCAATAAAAGCTGACTCCAGTCCTTTGCCGTTAGACAATAGCAGGAGCCTCTGGAGAAAGGGAGAGGTGCTTCCCACAGACCATAGCCTAGGCAGCAGTAATAAACTCCAAATAAGCAATGATTACTGCACTTACTCCATTCTAGACAGAGATCCTGCCCCCTCCCTCCTGCATTTTACATGGGAAAAAAAGCCCCTCGTCCTAGAACTGCGAATGAGGGTAGTGGTGTGGCTGCTGCAGCTGTGGCTCTAGCTCACAGTCCTGACCCCAGGTTGCCTGCCCTCCCTCCCCACCTCCCCTCCATCTCTGCAACCAGGCTCTTCTCCCCATCCCTCCCCTGATACATAGAGCCTCTGTTCCCCTCACCTGCCCCTCTCCCACCCTCCACCCCTAGGCTTGCTCCGTCCCAGCAAGCTCTGGGGCCTTGAGCACAGCCCCATAGTAGTGGTGGGCAGCCTGCAAGGCTGCTACCTAGGCAGAGATGGAGCTGTGCTCAGTTCCCCAGGCTTGAACAGGGGTGGAGCCTGCCAGCAAGGTTAAGGGTGGGGAAGGAAGGAGAAGGGAAGGACCAGAGGCTGGGGGAGGAAGGGGAGCAGAGGCAGAGGGAAGGAGCAGGGGATGTCCAAGCCTGGGCGGGGGTGGGGGAGAGAGGAGGCAGGTGGCAGGCACAAGCAGGGGGACAAGCTGCTCGAATTCCCCACCTGTCCCCATACTACCTGACCCCCTGCAGCAGTGGAGGGGGATGAATTAACAGATAAACCCCCAATAATTATTTGAGTCGGTTTAATAAAAGATATCAGATTTACCCAAAGAACCTCGTCTACCTATGTCCTTACACTGACATGGCTACAAACTATACCCCTGGAATATTATAACAAGTATATACATTCTCCATGTACAGAATCTAATTACGGGGGGGGCTTACATTCAGGGTCATCATAGATGCAAGTGAAGATAGTAATAAGCATCACAAGGGTTCAGAGAAAGACAAGTGCTTCCTTCCCCTAGCATGCCTACTGGGGGAAGAAACATGCTGTTGCAATTGCCTGGTGGGCCCAACTCTTTCAGTGCTTTGCCTGCTACATGTACAACTACCCTCCGCCCTGTGAGCACAACACTAACTGGCACATTTGAATAAATAGGGTCACTCTCATACAGAGCCTACTAAAGATGTGAAGCAAAGCACACACACACCCTCACCCCAATCTCAGCCTTGTTGGGAGGAGTGCAATGCAACTCAGGTCCAGATATACATCAGTCAGATAGGATTAAAGAATTGTTTACATTGCACAAGCTTTAGAGGGACCTGGAAGAGTTTGACTCCCATGAAAACTACCTGTACCATGTAAGCCAAGCAAGCCTCACTGTACCAAAGGACAAAGAAAAGGAACATGTGAGGGACAAACAGATCACTGGAAGACAACTGTGTTTGCCACTATTCCAGGAGAAGTTGCACAAGCTCAGGGAGAGGTTACACAGTCCAAGATGCATATAATAGTCCAAACCAACTAAAATGCCCTTTCAGAGTACCGATACCCTATCTTAGGCCAAAGCTACACTTATCAAAACTCAGGTACCCACCTTAACACAGAAAAGCCCAGATCCTCAAAGGTATTTAGATGTTTAACTCCTACTTAGGAGCTCACCTCCCAGTGACTCCAATGGGAGTTAGATGTCTAAATCTATCTTTGAGCTCTAGGCCTCTGTGTCCTCATATCCGGCATTTGTCTCTTGTAAGGCTACCAGGAAGCAGAACCTTTTAAAAGTTAACTGGGGGTGGGGGAAGCTTCAGTGGCAAGGTGGGGTGGAAAGCAAGCTAGTGATTCTGTAGCAGGACAGAGCTACTCTGGGTTCTCCAGATCATAACTAAGCTTGAAACTGAAATATAGCTTAAAGATTACAACCTTGCTTGGCTACCATTTGCAAGAAGTGTGGCTGCTTTTATTGTGCCCATTAAAAATATAGGAGAGTTACTACAACACGTCTTTCAGAAGTCACAGCAGAACTACATTTTAATTTCAGCTGAGGATAACAGTGATACAAATGCCCACAAAGAAATTAATTTTGAAACCTTTATGTAGCACCTAATATATTAGGACATCAGAGTAGAGCACCAAGTATTCTAATGGTAAGAATCAGCCTTGTTACCACACCTGAAGAGCATCTTCTTTCCCCTTCACAAAAGGAACAAAATGCATCATCTATATTTATCCACACACATACCTAAACCTTAAAAGTTTTCCTCATAGCACTGTGCACCCAAGGTTCAGTTGAGGATCTCACCTCTGCTCTACTCCTCTGAACACAAAGTTTATAATACAAAAGCAACTAAAGGGGAACATCAGTCATGTTAAATACTGATGCAAGTAGGTCTACAGATCTCACCATTGTGTTTTCAGCCTTTCCCTCACCTGAGCAGGGGTTCTAACACTTGGTACAGTATTCAAAAACCTGAAGACAGAGGGTGAATGTTTCTTTGGTATAAGGACCTGTGCAAGGCCCTGCTGTATCATTTAATTACTATGTGGAGAGGGCTTTAGCAACAAGTAGATATATGTATATTTCTCATCTGCACGAATGAATTTCACCAACACCAAAGATTTATTTCTGGCTGTGTGCAGCACTCACAGTCTTCCACTAGAGGACGGCAGACTCCCAGGCTGTCAGTAATCAATC
>NW_005841849.1:873763-883896 GCF_000455745.1 Alligator sinensis | reverse complement strand
AGGAACACATCTGGCAAAGCAGATTTTTTTATTCTTACTTCAAAGAGTTACTGAGTAACTGATGGAGGTGCAGCAGTTTGGGAACAGCATCTCATGGGAAAGGGTGGGGGGATGACGACAGTGCTGGCTGTTCTCTAGCAGAGTCAGTTTACCCGGAGAGGAATTGCACAACAGCCCTGTGACTTGTTGATGCGTCTATACGAGGCACAGCAAAAGGCAGCAGGCTGTTTTGTGGGAAAATTCCCCCCCCTATTCCCCGCTGCAAACAGATTAAAGAAGTTAGATGATGGTCAGCTGTACAAGTGGGCTGCTCTACCCAGCAAGACCTTTGTCAAAGTTCAAATTATGAGATCTTCAACATGACAAGACCTTTGACACTATTCAAACTCATTTGTGATTTGTCCTCTCCTCCCCACCGACCAATACAGATACCCCCTCAGGGTCTCTGAGGCTGTCTGAAGCATTAGCTTTGTTGGTATTACTCAGCTGTTCCTCTCTGCTGTTCCAACTCCACCCTCAAAAAGTCCAACTTCCTGGCATTTAGCAAGGTCACTGGAAGCAAGACAGCCCTAAAGTCTGCTGCAGCTACAGCTCAGGGAGGGACTGGAAACACCCAGGCATGACCAGTCATGAGTACAAGCATACATGAATCATCCTGAGACTAGGAAATCAGGCCTCTTATGGAAGCCAGACTGCTAAAGCAAAGGGAAACAAATTAAAAAGTTAAGTGCTGCATTTCCAGCAACTTCAATCAATTAAAAGGAATGTGGGACTGACATAGCCAGAATGGGAAGCATGTCACAGCTATATCAGAGAGATGTAGTGAGTCATGCTAGTCTAAAGTCAAGTAGAAGGCAGGGTAGACTTGCACTTCACAGACTAACCAAAGTAGATTTTTTTTTATATTACAGCCACAGTAGCTGATGAAATGAGCTTCAGCTCACAAAAACATATGCTATACATATCTACTTTGGTTAGTCTTTAAGGTACAAATCTACCCCTGAGGCCAAACCTACACAGCCGTGTGGAATGGTGGGACTGCACTGATGCAGGATAGAAGATGCACATCATTTGGAATAGACATTGTTTCAGGAGTAATTCTATCCAGCATCCACACACAGACTCTTGTCCATCACTGCAGTTATATCATCACATACATACCACCTTGGATTGATTATTACTTTCTAGTTACTTACCAAATTCTGTAGGACAATGCTTCTCAAACTATCTGATGTGATAGACCGGCAATTTTTTTTCCAGTGGGCCAGGGACCGGTGCCTGGTTCAGCCAGTGGCAGCAGCTGCATGCAACAGCGCTACACAAACGCGCAACTGGCTGTTTCTTTCTCTTTCCTACCTCACATGACGTGACGTCACCTGGAGTGTTGGAACGTGCGAACTGTGGTGCTATGACATCAATGTTATGCTTCTGAAAATATATTTCTTTCTTTCCTGGCAACTCGCTGCAGACCGGCAACCAGTGGCTCATGGACCGGCACCAGTCCGCAGACCACCACTTTGAACAGCACTGCTGTAGGAAATAAAAGTACTGGTCCTTTCTGTGTTGTAGTTTATGAACTAACCCTACCCCTTGGAAAAAAATATGGTAACAAGAAAGTAATCTCATGGGATGGTAGCCAAGCCTAAGGAATATGGGGCAGGTTGTTTTATGCACCTGAAAGAAGTGCCTAACACTCTGTTCCCGAGAAGCATGGATGGCAGAGTGCACTCCTCAGCCCCCATTCCACTGATGTGATTAGGGACTTCAACTGCTTTATGACTTCCCCTGGCTCAGCACCTGCACTGCTCATCCAAGGTCTAGGAGAGATACTCCTGTTCCACAAAGCTACATTAAGACCTGGAAGTGGAGATATCTGATGACCTGAAATGAGTGTACTGTCAGAAGCATGACTGTTATAATCTCTGCTTATTGTATACTGTATATTGCATGAAGTCAGTGAATGAGAGAAGTGAGGTGGCAGTGGGCCTTGTGACCAACAATCAATGCTATCAAAAGCTATGAGTGCATGAGCAAGCAACAGACGTATGACCTAGATCAGAGATGTAGCATTTTACTACAGCTGGCGTGAGCATGCTGGAATAGATTTTCATGCATGCCAAATCTACCCAGTGTGAAGTGCTACTGTTCCAACTATTCGCTATACTGGGTGCCTGTGGATTAAGACCTTAAGTACTGTAGAGTAGGCTTTTTTTAAGCATAAGCTGCATAAACTTTAGTCTTGGAGAGGAATTTTGTGGAGTTAATTGATGATTTATTGATGGACTCTTGACAAAAGGTCAAGAGTCCAAGTCAGCTTTATTAACAGGCACACAGTTCAGTTGCACTAAGAAGCCAGTTCCATACATGAGTAACTGCCAGGCTATAATGGTATGTAATTTACATATGGAGAAATAGTTTATTCTCCTGTTCTGGCTCAGGAGTTGAGAGCTACAGAATGCACAGGAGGAAGGCAGATTATGGGGCAGTCTCACAGCTGCTAATGATATCCTGTGACATGCTACTGTTCAGAAAAAAGCAACACATGACGACTAGGTGCAGGACCTTATGGCTGGAACAAAGTTAGTTTGCTTTGTTCCGTGTATGATCTCTCATGAGATCCTCTGGAAGTTCAGCTCCTGCAGCCTCTCCTACTCTAAGCCTACCTTGGCACAGAAATGGTCACCAAAATTAGAAATAAACATTTGTGCCTATCAGTAGTACAGCCAGCCCTTGAAGCACCAATTAGCAACTTCTGTTCATTTCCAGCTTCAGTACCTTACCATTCCAAATGCCAGCACCAGGCACCTTGTAATAAAATAAGCCATTCTCCTCAAAAAGACAGAGGCTTTCTGTGGGGCAAGAAATTGGATTAAGTGGGGCATAGGAACAATGAACTGATAAAAAAAGGGAAGAGACAGGCTCTATTTGAAAAAACCCAACTCACAAATGACAGAGAAACTGATAAATTTGTGATGGCTAGTCTCAACAATCTGAGGACACTTGGACTGAAGATTGCAAGTGAATCTCAGATTTCGTTGCTAAGTTAGAGTACTAGCCTGCCAAGAACTGAAGGAAGATTAGTTGCTAAAGAAACAAGTGAAAATTGGGAGAAAGGACTGTCAATTCAATTCCCTTCCACATATTTATTGCCAACAAACAAAAGGGAAGTAGGACTGTACAAAGACACAATTGCATCATCCACTGGCAACAGGGGTGGAATCAGGGCATTCTTCAATCAAATGATTTTTCTGCATTATGTAGAAAAACAGAACAAAGTGCATTTGCAGAGAGATGGGGGGAGCCTGGTGACATATGGATACAAGCTTAGGATACCTGTTGAGATAGATAAGCCTAACATGCAATTTTATTACAGCAAGATTTTTCTTATTTTATTGTGTAATTCATTCGGTGTCCACTTTAAGTTTTTCCTGCCTGGCCATCATTTTGCACCTGGCTTCATAATGGACCAGCACCAGCTGCTGTTCACAATATGCCACGTATTGGCAGAAATCCCCAGAATGAGCCTAAAACCAAACATACAGGGGACAGCAGAGCTTAGTGCAGTTGAAACAGCTGGATGAAGGAGGGAATAGGCTGTTGCTGCTGGCACTATGATGACAGTGCCAGGAAACAGCGGGAGCAGCAGGAAAGGACCTTACAGAGCCAGGAGGGAAGAAGTAGCTTTCACTCCTCACATGAACCTGAACTGATCTACTTAAACAGTGGTGATAATGTTCAAAAGCAGACAAAAACTAGGTCTCATGCATGCAACTTCCTGGCTGCTTCCATTTCTTATTCTCACCCTTAGTTTCACCTAGGTTCATGGGAAGGGATGTTTCCTACTCCATCATATTCCTTGGGATAGTTCAGAAGGATCTGTGGCTCCATTTATGGGTGAAGTCTCAGAGCAGTCTATTTCATCTAAAGAACAAGCAGGCTTTCTTCCCTGACCCAGTCTTCATTACAGGTTTTCCTGTCTTTTGTTTTTTCCCCACCACTACTTGCTAGACTCAGCAATAAACCTGCTCCAAGTTTTTCTGATACCTGTTCTTACTCAACTGTATTTCTCACAGCAAAGCTACAGCTGGTATCACAAGTATCCAAGCACATGCTTTGAGTCAACAAGTTGATTTACAAGCATGCTACTGATTTCAAGATACAATGTCCACTCCAGCAAAACTGTGCTCAGTGGCTAACACGATGCTGAGAGAAGGAGGTCTGCAGAGCTATTTGCTTAGGTGAGGGGATCCAGAAACCTGACCTCTTGGGTCAGTAGACATTCAAAACAGGGTACTGAAACTGTGACCAATAAGAAGGCCACTTACACAGCTGAGGTTAATCCAGCACTTGCTCGAGGAGACTGTCATCTGAAGCACAACTTTTATTTTCCTTCTGAGAAAAATCTTTTCCTCTAAATCGTGGCAGGAACACTTGTTCAGCACTGGGAACAATATTCAAATATCAGGCGCACTAGATGTGGTGCTGGGGATTCGACATGGCACTTATCTATGGAAAGCCTCAAAGCCAGAGAGGAATAGACAGAAGCATTTACATTTTCTACCCTCACATAAAAAGAGCCTTTATCATGTTGGCTTCCTTCTACCACACTAGGTTTCTCTAAATGCATATTTGAGAAAGACTTTTCCTCCCTGCAATAAGAGGGACCAACACCACTGTTGAAATATCAGTCATAGCCACAGGAACATTCTGAGATATTACATTATAAAACTAGTTGGCTGCTAATGAATAGAATATCAGCAAGGAAGTTTTCACAGCGATGTGGATGGTGAATATGCTAAAGCACTTAGATGGGTGTTCATGAACAAGTTGTTCAACTTGTTTATTATAGCAACTTGCTATGATGAACAAGTTGCTCTTGTCCTGTATTAAATGCAAGACTAGGGCTCCTTGGTACTACCACAGCACACGATGAATAATTTTCAGAAGGCAAGAACTCCGCTAGATGTGCTGGGACACATACCACAATATGGCTCTGACAGCTGCTGCTTTTCTCATCTGTATTGATCTCTTTTCATGCCTTTTGCCAGTCTAACAACAAACTAGTGTCTGCACTTCGGTCTCTCAAACCTCTTCCCACTTGGCATATAGCACTTCCAAGCATTCAGCTGCTGCCTGTTCTTTTATACACCCTCTTGTTCAGTGGCTGCTAGAACTGCCCTGGCACTTTATTTGAAAGTTCCTCATCCAAAGAGCAAAGGGTTCAGTCATTTGGTTGTGATGACAGAAATCCCCTTTGATAAGCAGGTGGGCAGAGCAAGACTGTCATTCAGTAGAAAGAGCACCATCTCTTTTAGAAACAAAACTCTTAGGAACCTGCTCTCAGCCTGCATTAGATCCACCTAGGAAAGCCTTCTCAGTGGGATGTTGATAGGACAATCATCATATGCTTTTGAAGATACAAAAGACTGTATCCCTTGTGTACTCAACATCCCCATTTTTTTTTTATGCATTGCAGATTCCTGTAGCAATTAAATGCAAATGCTTTACAGAAGTTTTTGAAGACCAGGAGAAAGATGAAACCAGAAATTCTGGTGACTGGTACAGGAGAAGATGGGTTTCTTGCTACTTATGCCAAGGGCAAGACAATAGGTTACAGGAGCCAGGATGCTACCGAGACTGGATATAGACCAGGAGTGCAGCTCTTCTATTCCTTTATAGACCAGAGACAAATTTCCTAGTTTCCCCTAATTCATTTGCTCCACTGCACCTACCTTGCATCTGTCACCACATTAAGAAGTGGCACTAGATGCATGGGGGAGGGGGGGGAAGAAGAACTTCTCCTGAGCCACAATCAACTACCCAAATCATTAAATCATTAGGTTTCCATTTGTCATCATGACCCCCACTGAGCTCAGGACGATTGGCAACTACCTGATACAGACAACCGTAGACAGAAATTAGCAAGCTTGCACATCCTGCAAAGGTTTCAGAGAGATTCCACTCACCCCGCCCCTGCCAGCCGAATCCTTCCTTTGCATCTTAAAAGGGAGCCAGTACTAGCATCTCAGTCTCATCATAGTAGTTTAAGAGAATGTCAACATTACATCATGCATTGCAAAAACCAGACAAACTGGTGTCACTTGAGCCTTAATTACATTATTCTCTGCCCTTCCCATCTTCAGTGGAGCAGTAGCAGTACTATAAAATATGTAAGTATTTTCTTAGGGTAGACAGGGTTCTTGGAATACTACCTACATAAGGGTACATCTAAGACCATTTTAAAATGGAAGCCAATGGAGAAAATAACTATCTGTTTGCTTAGTGAACCAGGTTACATTCACACGAAGAGCACACAAACTGTTATTCAACAGTACCTTACTCTTACTTCATACAAGAAAGTTTGCCTGTTTCTCTTCGCATCTTATTATATCTCCACAGCTGCAAGTCACATGGAAGCATTTCAAATGTATGTGCCTTGGTCATATTAAAAAGAAGATCTGGAAGAACCCAATTTACAGATGGGACCTAGAAGCAGCAGGCTACCAGATTCTCATTCATTTTCTTAAAATAGTTTGTTTCTTTGCTGACCCCTACCTCACGGAAGCTGAGCTTGCCATCGAAGTCTTCATCCACTTCTTTAATCATGTTCTTCAAGCCCAGGTGCGTCTGAGGGGCTCCCAGCTTCTCCATCATCAGTTTCAGCTCCATTAAGTCTATGTAACCATCCTTTCCAGAGTCATACCTGAAAGGAGAGAAAGGTAAAAAAAAAAAGAAACCCACAAAAAAACCCCCTCAGTTGGTCACTGCTGTGATATATTCACCACACAATTAGGGAATTCAAAGCTTAAGTTTTTTAAGCTAAGTAAGGCTGTCTGGTAGGGTAACAACAGTAGGCAGTATAGTATTATAGGTTTCTCCAGAGACTATGGAAGGAAATGTGGGTGCATAAACAGAAGCACAATCATAGGGCACCTGGGCTCAGAGAGGGGAGAAACTGACTGTCATAGTCTTCTAAGTGTAGGGTAGTGGCATCCAGCCTTTGGAGTAAGCCTCTTTGGAGAAGACAGACAGAGAAAATGCACAGGGGGAACTCAGGCACAACACACTCTGCCTGAAATATTAAGGAAGGGAGCACAAAGGAATTTATGCCATCAAAATGGACTTTACGCCCTTGCCCATTTGTTTTGCAGAAAGGCACATAAGTTTTAGGCACTTTGCACATCCATAGATGTAGTTCTGAGAATGTGACAAGGGTGTGCAACATGCAGTTTTCAAGCTGAATGAGGCCCGTCAAGGATAATGGCCTACCAGTAGCTGACCATTATTCTTAATTAAGCCAGTTCATTAAATGAAAAAGAAACTGAAAGGTAAGAGTGAATCTCATACCCTTGTTGAACAGTGAAACTTTACTCTGTGCACATGCCTGCACAGATTAAGGAGGATATGTTGAGGACTTGTATCCAATCAGATCAGATTCCACTAGTGGCAGCCCTCCACTGGAAAGTGTACCTTGTAAGTGGCCCTCAAAGTTGGAGTTGTACATGGCATAAGTTAGGGGTTCTCATACATATATATATATATACACACACACACACATACACACACATATATACATACACACACATATATACATACACACACATATATACATACACACACATATATACATACACACACATATATACATACACACACATATATACATACACACACATATATACATACACACACATATATACATACACACACATATATACATACACACACATATATACATACACACACATATATACATACACACACATATATACATACACACACATATATACATACACACACATATATACATACACACACATATATACATACACACACATATATACATACACACACATATATACATACACACACATATATACATACACACACATATATACATACACACACATATATACATACACACACATATATACATACACACACATATATACATACACACACATATATACATACACACACATATATACATACACACACATATATACATACACACACATATATACATACACACACATATATACATACACACACATATATACATACACACACATATATACATACACACACATATATACATACACACACATATATACATACACACACATATATACATACACACACATATATACATACACACACATATATACATACACACACATATATACATACACACACATATATACATACACACACATATATACATACACACACATATATACATACACACACATATATACATACACACACATATATACATACACACACATATATACATACACACACATATATACATACACACACATATATACATACACACACATATATACATACACACACATATATACATACACACACATATATACATACACACACATATATACATACACACACATATATACATACACACACATATATACATACACACACATATATACATACACACACATATATACATACACACACATATATACATACACACACATATATACATACACACACATATATACATACACACACATATATACATACACACACATATATACATACACACACATATATACATACACACACATATATACATACACACACATATATACATACACACACATATATACATACACACACATATATACATACACACACATATATACATACACACACATATATACATACACACACATATATACATACACACACATATATACATACACACACATATATACATACACACACATATATACATACACACACATATATACATACACACACATATATACATACACACACATATATACATACACACACATATATACATACACACACATATATACATACACACACATATATACATACACACACATATATACATACACACACATATATACATACACACACATATATACATACACACACATATATACATACACACACATATATACATACACACACATATATACATACACACACATATATACATACACACACATATATACATACACACACATATATACATACACACACATATATACATACACACACATATATACATACACACACATATATACATACACACACATATATACATACACACACATATATACATACACACACATATATACATACACACACATATATACATACACACACATATATACATACACACACATATATACATACACACACATATATACATACACACACATATATACATACACACACATATATACATACACACACATATATACATACACACACATATATACATACACACACATATATACATACACACACATATATACATACACACACATATATACATACACACACATATATACATACACACACATATATACATACACACACATATATACATACACACACATATATACATACACACACATATATACATACACACACATATATACATACACACACATATATACATACACACACATATATACATACACACACATATATACATACACACACATATATACATACACACACATATATACATACACACACATATATACATACACACACATATATACATACACACACATATATACATACACACACATATATACATACACACACATATATACATACACACACATATATACATACACACACATATATACATACACACACATATATACATACACACACATATATACATACACACACATATATACATACACACACATATATACATACACACACATATATACATACACACACATATATACATACACACACATATATACATACACACACATATATACATACACACACATATATACATACACACACATATATACATACACACACATATATACATACACACACATATATACATACACACACATATATACATACACACACATATATACATACACACACATATATACATACACACACATATATACATACACACACATATATACATACACACACATATATACATATACGCATATATGCACACATATATACATACACACACATATACACACATATATACATACACACATATATATATATATACACACATATATACATACACACACACATATATACATACACACACACATATATACACACATATATACATA
>NW_005841849.1:860551-861239 GCF_000455745.1 Alligator sinensis | reverse complement strand
ACACACACACATACACACACACATACACACACACACACACACATATACACACATACACACACACACACACATACACACACATATACACACACACACATACACAGACACATATACACACACACGCACACAAACACACGCATGCACCCACACGCATGCATACACACAGACACACACAGACATGCATACACACACGCATACACACATATATCTATACACATACGCATACACACACATGTATACATACACACACGCATACACACATGCATACACACACGCACATATATGCATACACACACACACACACACACACATATATACATATACGCATACACACACACGCATATACATATACGCATACACACACACACTTTACAGTATATCACATGCTGGAGAACTACCCATTGCACTTTAAAGGATCTGTTCCAAAGTCTTTCATGCTACCTTAGAGAGACGCAAGATTCTTAGACCCAGCAGATCCCCATGCAGGAGATGGTAGCCTGCTTTTGTTTAAGACTTTCTTCTTTAAACACATGCCTTAAAAGGGAACCATTGGCTCAGTGCTTCCAAATTAACAGAACTGCAGGCAGTGAAAAGTCAGGCCTAGTGGGGGCTGTACCTCAAGGCCTGTACCTGGGTAAGGAAGAATTGGACAAGTTTGCTTCAAGAAAAAGTGACCTCTAGAAACCCA
>NW_005841849.1:852662-860520 GCF_000455745.1 Alligator sinensis | reverse complement strand
GCACTCAAAAGTGACTGGGAGGGAAGTAAGGCTCCCTCATAGGGGCCCACCAGGAAGCTTTAGGCATGAGGAAGCTTCACCAGATTTGCAACTTATGGAAACAAAGGATCACTTCAGGAATGTAAAAATGGCAGCATGTTGCAGGGTGTCTGGCGAGTTAAATAAGATGTATGGAGGAATTACTGACTTTCCAAAGGTCTGTGATAAATGGACTAAAGGTGGGACTGAGAGAGATAAAGGAAAACAAAGTACCTCTTGTTAGATCAGATACAGACTGCTGCAGGCTGGACAGTTACTTCCCTAATCAGATTTAAAAAAAACAAACAAGTTTCATAAGAAACAGCAGTTTTGCTGACAGAACACTAACATCAGATCTCAATGCAGAATGAACCAATTAGAGTTTTAGTCCAAGACACTACCTCTTGCGTTAGTCTGATCTGGTCTTTCAGGAAAAAAAGGAAGTTATTTGGTGCTTAAGTGTCATGGTTCATGCCAGTCCTGTCTTACAGGCATGCCCCTTCCTGCTTTAATACATTTCATTTACTTGTACTCTTACTGTTCTATTAAAAAGGTAGTGTTGAAGTCATGTGGTAGCTGCGATAGTCCAGGAAATGCAAGTGAGTCAAGGATGTTTGTGGTTGTTATCCTTTATATGCATATACAGTTGGTCCAATAAGATATCACCAACAAACATTCTTGCTTCTGTTCTTTAAAAGCCACTTCCCTCAGTTCACACTTCTTGTATTCACTATGTCATTAAACAAAAGATTAAAATATCAGAGATTTCAGTATAAAACAAGGAAAAAGCACAGGTCTGGGCCTGAACACCCATTATACCTGGTTTTCTGAAAGTATAAAGGAACACTAACATTTGCTAGAGCCTTCCAATTTTCAAATACACCAGAAGATCACTGGATCAGCGTGCACCTTATCTCAGTTCCCCACCTGTGTTCTCTTCCTTATACCCACAGAGTTGTGTTTGCTCAAGGAAGGGGGAGTGGAAGCCCATTGTAATAAAGGCAATTAAGAGTAGCAAGAAGTGAATTGGAGCAAGGAAAGCACAGAAAAGCACTTAATGGTGAATGAGCAAGGAAGGGAACTCTGCCAGTTGTAGAAGAGGTTGGCAAAGGCACAGCTGTCAGTCTGGAGCGCGATTCTGTTTGATAAACTACCACAGAAAGAGACAGGAGCTGGACAAGCTTGAGTGGAAGGAAGGGGCAGAAATCTGACGATGCAAGCAGCTCTGCTGTACAATCTCTGTCTTCCATGCTTCCCCCAATGATCATTCCCTGTTCCACCCTCACATTGTTGCCTCCCCCTCAATCATTTCAGAATTCCTACAAAATTAAGCACATTTCATGACTTCAGAAAGGAAATCCTAGTCACAGCTTTTAAGCTCTCTCTTTTGGTGGGAGCCAATCAAATCTCTCCACCCTTCACCTTTCACTCACTATTAGTTATGTTCCAAAGGAAAAAAAATCCACATACGTCGCTCTCCTAGACTTTAGGAGCCACACAACGGCAGTTGCCTTGGGAAAACCACAGTGTGATTTAAAAGCTCGAAGGTCATAAAAGACGCTGCACTAGAAGGGAGCATAAACTAAGCTGCTGTTCTTACAATAACTGTGGAGAGAAGGGATATAAATGAGATTTTTTTCCACCACCCCTCCATTTTTTCTAAGCATGAAAACACAGGCAGAAATGGAAAGTACAGCGAACGGTGCATCTTTTCCGATGGATCACGATGGCTTCAGAACTTGCCAGAAGAAGACATGGGATTCTTCCCTTCCTTTACCATCGCTCCCCTCCTCAAAAACCCACAACTCATGTTTAGGTCCACTAGGATTAGAGTAAATTAACAAAAAAAAACCTCTCCACTTCCCCACCCACCACCCAACTAATAAGTTAGGATGTTGCACATTCTACCCAGTCTCCAGACCATTTTAAAATAGCCCATGTTCTAGGTTACACATATAAACAGGCATATGTAAGGAAGATGCATTTTTGGTTATCAGAGCAAACTACGAAGCAGGTACTAATGCAACATTAGAATTAGAAAGCACGGTGGCAGATGACGATGAATACATTGGAAGCAAAACTTCCTTCCAACATTGAAGAAAGACTTGTATTGAAATAAAAGAAAACAAACTGATTCCTGAAGCCCTTCTACATGCACTTCACCTTAAAGGTTGTATGAGCTTTGTAGACCAGTGTAAAATTACAAATAGAATTGGGAATGGAAAGATGTGCAGCTACCCCAAGGTAGCTGGACATGGCAGGAGGACAGGTAAAAGCCTACTGCATGTTAGCAAATAGCCACCTGGGACAGACAGACCAAACTTAAACAAGAACTTATGAGAGTAGAGTTTTACATCAATTTTTCCATGGATAACTCTTTACCAGTTTAGGTGACATTCCTCCAATTTAGGGGTTTGCATGATCTGTTTGCTACTCATTTTTACACAGGTACACTGCTGATTACACTAGTACAAATACAGTATCTGGCATACGGCCTAGATGAATAGTTCTCTCCCATGCTACCAGCCCTCGCATTCATTTGTGTTTAAGTGTCACAAAACCTGACAGACATGGTAACAATTACACATAAAATACAACTGTTGTTTAAAATGCAGGGAAAGGAGGAGCTTTGAGTAGCAAAGGAACTGGCATTTCTCTGCAGCTAGTAGAGGAGCATAATTCCTCTCTCCATTTCCCAGGTACCCAGTGCTGTCTCCACGTGCCTGAAGCTCATACTGAAGTAGAAGTGGAATTAAGTCCCTCCCGTCACTTTGCCTTTTAAAGTGTGTCAGAGAAGCCAGTGCTGAAACACAGAAAACATGCCTAAAGTTCTTCCACTCAGGCACTGAATATGGCAGTGCTCAGGCACTGCCATATTCAGACTCCCTGAAATGCACAGGATGATTTTAATCCTCAAGCAACTGCATTAGCCATTAGCAAATCCATCTACTGTTGGGCAATATTCAAGACTTCAGAAGCCATCCTACTAGGCATGTGAATCTCATGAGAGAGATGTGGCATTTTTACATGTGCCCCAGGGATGGGGTGGGGCAGCGCTTTAATTCGAGTGCCTGGAGCATCTTGTGTATCAGCATCCCGTTTCAAAATGGCGTTGGGAGTATTTTATCTAAAGCTTGAATGAGCTTTAGTTAAAGCGTCCTGGCTGCCATTTTGAAGCCTAGGGACAGTGATACATGAGAGTGGAGGCTGGCTGGAATGCATTAATTACCATGCTCCAGCAGATTAAGCAAGTCTGCTCAGATGCGATTACAGAGCATTGGAGCAGCCTCTGGGCCTGTGTTCAGGCACCCATAATGACCAGACGTCCTAGGTGCTAACTAAAAAAATGCCACGAGGTTAAAGACACTACCACTGCTGAACTTTTTAACTGAAGTCCATTAGATTGAGAAGTGCACCTCTGGCAAAGGGCAATAAAAGCAGGACAGTGTCAGTATTCTTGACACATTCACCAACAGTACCCCAAACACTGGTTGCGATTCCCTAATCCAGTGGAACTCAGTCCTGGCTGCACAAAAGGCACAAGAGCTGTCTGTTAACCAGAAGGCCATGCCATATGCACTGCTAGGTGAATAGAGGCAGTGCAAAAGAACAAACCAAGGGCCAAAATGCAGGGCAAATTTCCAATATAGTGGCGCTGGTTTATGGCCTTACAGATGAACTTTATTGCATACACACACATTAACAACCCCCTCCCGGAAAGCGGTTACTTCAAAGGCTGTAAACTGAAGATCCACTTGCAAGTTAGGAGTTGCCATCTCACTAACACTGCACTGAGGGGTTACCTAGCTGGCCACGAGTGTACCCTCACCTCAGCACCACATTATTTTGTTAGAAACCCAGCAAACAAAAAGGCCAGCTGTAGCAAAGAATATAAAATTCAGCCAGTTATTCCAGGATGCACTGAATCGAGTCTGTCACACAGCTACCACTGCTGCTCTACTTCAACCCTCCTTACAGTGCTGAGGCAGCCTGGCAGCAGAAGAGATGGCCCTGAATGGGTTAACCAACTGTACTTGGGTCCTGGAGCCATCAGGCACAATTTCATGACTGTCATTCCAGCAAGCAGGCAGCACAAACCCAGGATTGTGAGAAAGTGAGTCTTGTCAGCAGTGGGTTGAGATGGCAAAGCAACACACTGTCCCCATTGCACAATAGGTGTTCAGTGTGCAGAGCTAGATCCAGCCTTCAAAACAGGGCTTTCCAAAACAGTTTAACCTCTGGGCTTTTTGTAACCACTCTGCTTTCAATCCACTCTTATTTCACTAAGAGCTAGGCAGGGGATAAAACAACCCAGGAATACAATCTGGGGAAAGAGGTCCTACTTACAGTCCTCTCAGAGCCAGCTCTGAAACACAGGGATAGTCATGAAATGTACCATTCATGTAGAGTCCATTCGATGGCTGGCAATACACCCGTCCCCAAAAGAGTGGGTAGGGGTAGCCAGCAAGATAAAAGGCTTGTTCTTTCAGATTAGAAGTCTCAGTAGAGATTGAAAGCTGCACCTTGTGATTCCTGAACTAAAAGATTCCCATGAAAAGAGTTTCAAGTTCTAGGTAAAGTCACTCGGGTAGCAGACAGCCATACAGCCAGGCTATTTACCGGGGGATGCATTTATAGGGCTTAAGTTCATGCATCCTCACATTCCACTGAGGTTTGTTAGGTTGTGATTAGCCTGTGGGCACAAGTACTTCAAGCACTAGCAGAGAATGCATCCTACACAGCAAATAGCTGCATTTCTACTCAGATTGTTGAAATGTCTCTTTGCAAGTGGTAGTTATTACAGACCCATGCACTCCTTGGCCCAGCAGCAAAACCACAGCCTTTGTGACCACACCCTTCTAGGGGCTCCTGTTAAGTTCCTTCTATATACCAATGTATACTCTTACCTGTTTTACTGCACCTTGAGCAGTAGAGCAAGAGAGGAAGCCAGTCACTCTAGTGGCATATTGAAGGGCAGAGTTAGAAGAGCAAGGGGGAAGGGGGTGGGGGGAGGAGAAACAGGGACTAGGGCAGGGGTGGGCAATTATTTCAGGCAGATGGCCACTCACTGAGTTTTGGCAAGCCATTGAAGGCCGCATGACAGGCAGCCTGGGGCAGATTAATATTAATTTTCTAAATTTTTTAGGAGCCCTGCGGGCTGGATAGAACAGCCCGGCGGGCCGCATCCAGCCCACGGGCCACATTCTGCCCATCCCTGGGCTGGGGCATCTTTGAGATAATTGGATTTAACTGGAAATATTGGGGGCCTATCCACCCATCAGCCAAGTACCTGTGCTCCTTCAAGTCTACACAAGATGGTTAAGGTAGGGTCTCATGGCAACCTCTACTAAAGTAAGAGCTATTTTGGAAGGGAAAGGATGTCACAAGGGCCAATATTTAAGACTTAAACTGTCAGAGGTATTCATTATAGTGCATGTCTTTTGTTGATCATTGTTGAGTTTTTTCTGCAGTGCAGATGTAGGCTAAAGACAGAGAATAAAATTCTAGTCTGAAATTCCTCTCTTTGCACCACCATTTATCCAAGCAGAAGATGGTGCCAAGGTGAGCTGTAAGTCTAAAAGACTCCAAGCCTTTTGGTACTAATCCAGAGAGAAGAAAGCATACAATGGTTAAGGCAGTCCTCACATTGTTAGAACACAAGACTAATTAGGTCACATTGTAATTAGTCTCAGCTGCAGACTCTACGGTCCCCTTGCAACAGAAACATTACAATAGATTTTGCAGTCCCCAGAGGCCTTGTCTATGCTAAACCTGTCCCTTAAAAGGTCCACAATGACATAGCCTACTAGCACTACCCTGGGCATGGCACTGGGAAATTGCAGGCCCTTAGGCACTACATGCTTTAGATCTGCAGTGAGGAGCACCTTCACTGATGCCATTAGAAAATTTTAAGAGAAAGATTCTTGAATCCTGGCATTGACCCCTCAGGGACTGTGTGTGGAAAAAGGGAAGATCAGTTCAATTCAGATTTCCTCCAGAGAAAACAACCCAAACAGAGTTGATCCAGAGCAGGCACATGGCAAACAACTTTATGTACCATGCGCCTTGTAAAAAGGGATCAAGGTTATTTTTACCCTCTGGTAGCAAGTGTAACAGGTCAGTCTTTGAACCTTAGCTGTTTTGTGAACCTGTCCTACAGGGAAGGCAAGTGTCTTTCCAAGAGGATAAAGCAGCACTAACTGAACAGAGGTACTCTGAAGATTAAGTTTAACTTTGGGTTATATCCTGGGAGTTACAAAATGCATCAACAAGTGCAAGTATTTTGTCCATAGGGTTAAGTCCTCCATATTGAAAAGCCTGCTGCCCATAAACAAGTTTGTTTGCATACAAAAAACAAGGCGTTATATACACTAACTATGCTTAATGCAATATTCAGACTGCAGCTAATTTAGCTCACATTTCAGGAAAGAGTTGTCCTTGGTACAGTACTATATCTAGGAGAGATTTCAGCTCAAGGATATTTGAGAGCTCACTCAAGGAGCACAGGCTTGACAGTCATTCAATTCCAATCTTCTATTATAACCAAGGAGATCTTCTTCCTGGCATGTCAGATCTCAACTCAAGCTAAGGATATACCACAGGTATATTTGTCTTCTACACTCTTTCTAAAGACAGCTGCTTCCTTTCACAGTTCAGAAGGAAGTTCCCTTTAATTTGCCCAGTCTGTCCTCATTTTTCAATAATGAACTCAAAGCAGTTTAACCTAGACATCTCCTCAACAGCTTCAATAATTTAAAAACCTCCCAAACATGGAAGCTGAGGGGGAGGGAAAGGGAGTTATTTTGCAAAAATCTCATTGTAGATCCCCTTCTTGGCACTTCCGGGTCTTCCACAGCCAGAGTTCTCTAGCCAGCGCAAGTCAGGTCTTGAAGACGCTTCCAAGAACTTACTTTTACCTACGCTCTAGTTCAGGGATGGGCAAAATGCAGCCCGTGGGCCAGATGCGGCCCACCAGGCCATTCTATCCGGCCCGCAAGGTCCCTAAAAAATTTAGAAAGTGAATATTTTTCTGCCCCTGGCTACCTGCTAGATGGCTTGCCAAAACTCAGTAAGTGGCCCTCTACCTGAAATAATTGCCCACCCCTGCTCCATTTAAATGAGCAAAATAAAGAATTGCCAGAGATAGAGACAAAACCTACGGTTGGGTGCAAATTCCATACAAAACAAACAAGCGGAGGGGCATGCATCATGTTTGCAGAGCATATACAAGAGTTAAATGATTCCAGACTGAAGACGTTTCTTATTGACATCAACAGAACTGGTTTGGACACTATTCTAGAGGAACCAGCTTTAACAGAAATTGTGCCAATATGGGCTGATGAGATGGCATAACTGCGGGTGTCATCAGTGATTCAGCACAGCCAGGAGGGTCCTGAAGATTTCATTTAGTTGCAGAAGATTCAGCTTCCTAGTGCAGCTGAGATTTAAGTCTATATTACAGAATCAACAGCTCTACCACACTTAATTAGGGACCTTTTTCAGCATAAAAGCATATTAAGTAACCTGGTACTTGCCTGCTGCACAGATATTGAAGACAGGAGTAGAACAGCTATGGTAATATAGATTTTAAAAAGGAAATTAGGCTCATGAAAAAAATGTTATATGAAGAGATGAAAAGAATGGGATTGCTTACCTCAGAAAGGCATTAATGAGGGGATGGGACAGAAGTACAGAGATAACAAATGTTCTAAAAGGAAGAGAGATCAAGAGCTGCTGTTCTCCCCGTCTCACAACACAAGAACAAGGGGTCATTCAATGACACTAAAAAGTTACTAATTCAAAGTTGATAAAAGGAAACTTTCATACATGTTGATCAGCA
>NW_005841849.1:843729-852631 GCF_000455745.1 Alligator sinensis | reverse complement strand
TCCTGATAAAAAATTGCAAATTCTCTGATAAAATCCCCAAAATCCATGATGAAAATGAAAGGCTCCTCACTCCCCACCACAGCCTCCCTGGCCCTACTGGTGTACCTCACTCCCTGCCACACTCCCCAACCTGGCTGGTGCCCCTTGTTCCTCCCCAGCACCACCCAGCCCTGCCAGAGGGGGCCCCCAGCTACCAGGGCTATGGGGTCAGGGACCTGGGTCTACAGCACCCTGCCCTTGGCAGGACAGCACAGAGTCCTGCTGCAGGCTTGGGCAGCACAGGGTGGCTCTCCGCCGCTGAGCACACTCCTGGGAGGTACCAATGCCCTCCAAACCAGCATGCAGGGCAGGCATAAGCTGTTTGCTGCAGGCTCCCCACCCTGCTGCCCTCCCTGGGGCCTCTGTAGCCTGGTGGGCACAACCTGGCGCTACAGGGCAGAGCGAGGCTGCATGGGAATCTCTTTGCCACTGAGCTCTGCGTTGTTGTGGAGATATGTTTCTTCTCCCCCCACCCCCAGATGAGTTGCCCACAGCCCCCTTCCACTCCCCATCAAGGTCCTACAGCAGTGCATTGTGGCCCTGGGCTACAAGCCCCACACACTGCCCAACTCCCTCCCTATGGGGGCCTCAATTCCACCGCCCAACTTACCTGTGGCCTGCAGGAGCTGCTCTCCAGGCTGCCTGGCAGCCATGTGCATATATATGTCCATGACATCCCTGCCTGACCGCCCTCCTCCTATCCCCTCCCAGTCCCCTGCAGGCTGGAACTCTACCAGCCTGCAGAGAGCTCTTTACAAAACTGCAAAATCTGCAGGTTTCTCCAGTAAAATGAGAACTCTGCATTTTCCTCTGGTAAAGAGGAAATCCGTGGTTTTCTCCATTTTCCCATGGGAAACGGAAAACCTGGATCCCTGGTAATCAGATTGTAAGACTCACTGCTACCGCATGTCAAATGCCAAGAAGTTTTACCTGCATATAATGTCCAATCCCTCTTTCAATAGTACTAAAATAGACATCAAAAGTTATAACAGTTAGTGCGAACAAATTATAAATGTAAAAAAGCCCAATACATGAGATTTAAGCCAGGTTATAACTCAGAATGGGGAGGTTCTGTGCAACTTCTCTGGATTATATGCTGCTGACCACCATTAGAAACAGGATACCAGGTTTAGATGAGCCAGATATGAAGTACTACAATTTCCATGACCCCGTACTAAGATTAAAATAATTGAAGAAAATACAGGCTTTTATATATCCAACCCCCTCCCCGCAAAAAAAAAACACAACACAAAACCCCCAAAACACACCCAACTCTTTGCAGGTCACCTTTGAGGCTGGTGACTGAAGACCATGCAGCCTGACTTTTGGCAGAGAGAATTAACATTCAGCTGCAGCAGCCCTCACAATGTGTGTAATGTTTTCCATCTAAGGTTAATAGTTAATTAGCATTCAACTGCAAGTTCTACATTTCCCATTTACTTAGGACCGGTGTTTAATTAACTCCTTGTTTTAGATAGCTTGTAATTCTGCTCTTCTGTTTTTTGGTGGTGGGGGGGGGGGGGGGGGGGTTGTTTTATTTTAATATCAACACCTTCCCTTCGCTTATCCCTATTTAGGAGGTGCCATTGTACATTCCAGTTTGGCAGGAACAGCCACAGTCCCTCTAGTCAGAGACAGCACCAGTCTCCTCCAGATGATAGGAGCTCAAGCTTGAATACTGCAGAGTTGAGGTCATTCCACTATACAGGTCACCTTCCTTCATCTCTATGGCACACACTAATTTCCAGAGACAGGATCTTGTTAAAAAAAAAATAAATAAAAAAAATAAAGTAGAGAGAGAGATGCAAAAAGTGCACGAAAAAAAAAAAAAAAAAAAAAGAAGAGAGAAAGATAAAAAAAGTGCAAAAGCCACATTCTGGCGCATCTCCTGCAGACCATATCCCATCCCATTTTTGTGGCCATCTAGAATTAGCAAAGCCATATACAGCCAATGCCCCTTCACAAATACAACAGCTGCTGAGTGCAGACCAGACCTATTTTTAAGTAAGCAACAGTCCCATTGCATCAAGCTAGCTGGACAAGGACCAACCCCATGGTGCAGATTGAACCCGTCTTGTTCTTACCTACCCTTTGGGATCAATCACAAAACAGCATCACAGACTGTTAGCAGACTGCCAAGGAGAGCTACTCTACTCCACCACCAATATCACACAGACAAGACAAGACCACAGTTGGCTGAATGGACAAGATACTGGACTGGGATGCAGATGACTTGATTTCCCCTCTCTACTCTTGTCTCCAACCTGTAGCTGCAGTGAACAGGAGCTCTCAGCATCTCCCAACATGCACCCAACCCCCTCCCCACTGCAATCTTATTTTGCCTGGAGCTTTCATGGCAGGAGCAATACAGGTGCTTTACAAATACATTCACACCTAATGATCCCCTGTAACCAGCAGTGGGAAGTTATTTGGCTTCCTTTTGTGCACTTTAGGAGCTCAAAGCAAAGAGAACCGGCACCCTTGACCAGCCAGCTACCTGCAAGTCATTGGATGGTTTAGGAAAACCGGTTGTATGAGTACAACCATTAGAAAGTTCTTCCACCCTAACCAGAGAGGAAAAGAAACATTTTCCATTTTCAGACAAGGATCCTTGGGTGAACTGATATCTTTTATTAGACCAACCAAATAGTTGGAAAATAATAATTAAGCAAGCTTTCAGGTTCAAAAACCCTTTGTCAGGCTAAGGAAGTTTCAGCAGTTGGTGTGTGCTCTTCCTGGATGGAATGAAAAGTAAAGAAGCCAGGCTGGGCTGGTATGCATACAAGACAGTAGTCAGTGAAAATGTAGATTGAGGAGACAATGGGTGAGAGACAGGCTAGGCTGGGCAGGGGGGTGGAGAAGGGCTTTTATCCAGTGGATACAGCTCTTCAAACCTCTAAGGAAGGGAATGATGGACCTCAGGGTTTCATAACATTAGGCTGTCACCTGCTAAACTTACCAGCAGGCACCTTTTGCTCACAGCCCACTAGACAGCACCATTGGCGATTTACACTAAACAGGTCCTGATCCTGCTCTAAGGGAAGCAATCACATCACTGAAGACAAGACGTTTTTGGAAGCAAGCAATCCATTATGTAGTTACAATATTGGAAAAGTACAGGAAAGTTGAATGTAATTGACTGTCACCATCTATACTATCACAGACTATAAAAACTCTTCAGGACAGACCAGGTCTACCTCAATACTTAGAGAGTGTTTAAAGGCACTGAATGGACCTGCGGGTAAAAAATCCTCATACAGCTGCTCTCTCTGACACAGGCTGGAGCATGTAAGCATGTGGTAAATGTACAAATATTTTCACTACCTATTCTGTACTTCTAATTATATAGCCAGAAGCATTTATATCTTGTAAGTTAGTAACATTCATACAGCCTGAAGGGTTTCTGGACTGTCAGGAAGTATTGGGAGGTGCAATATTAGGGAGACCGGCAACCCCAATTCATTCTCCAAATGATAAATAAGGCCTCATCTTCTGTACTATACTCAGGTAAGAGACTAGTTGAAGGAGTACATAACTAGGCCTTTGAATACAAGGTGACTCGGAGACAAGTGTCACAGCATTCCACCACAATGCTCCCAGTAGAGCTATTCCTCCTAAAAGGACCAAAGGATTCTGTTTATGCGGGTTGCTTTTAGTACTGATGTTGGCTGTCTAAATTAACAAAATTCTCCCTGTTCAAAAGGGAACTCTCCTTCTGCCTTTTTAGTTTCCTTTTTCTTCATGACTAAATTAGAGCAACAAAAAAAAGCAGTTTCATTGCATAGTGTGCGAGGAGAACACAAAACTGATCTGAAAATACCCCCCCAGGAAAGCCATATTGCAAGTGGCTCTACTACAGCCACAGAGAGAACCAGCAGGCCAGCTGTGGCTGCAATACCAAGCATTAACATAACAGGGAACAAAAGAGAGAGAGAGAGAGAGAGAGAGAGAGAGAGAGAGAGAGAGAGTGTATAGGAAGTACCCATGTGGCCCATGAGACAAATTTGTTGCCTGCACTCCCTCCTAACAAGAGAAGGTTGCAATATTCAAACACTGCTGAAACACTGGTCATGTGTCTGTGAAAACGCAGGCAAACTCAAATGGAGTGAGGCAAGTACTGGCTGAGCACGGTGCCATCCATGAACAGAGATGCAGTTAGCTGCGTTAGTCTGAAGTCAAGTAGAAGGCGGTGTAAATATACACCATGTAGACTAACCAGAGTAGATCACATACACATATCCATACACACATGTATTATTTTTATACATATATACACATACATGCATATGGACATACTTGTGTATGCATGTGTGCGTACATCCACACAAGTATACAAACACACACACACACACACATATATACATACACATACATATACATACATACATATATATATGGGCTGCGTCCCCCTGTCTGACCCAAACACGAGAGGCAGCCTAGGCCACGGTGTGCGCGGTCAGTCCTGCTGCCCTTGGGCGCACAGCAGGACTGGGGTGGTGCGGGGACCGGACTTTGCTTCCTGGCAGCCCCAGTGGCAATGGCTCCTTCAAGCTGCTGCTACCAGCATCACCAACACCAGACCTGGCCCTACTACCCAGGCACCCTGGTCCATCTGCCCTGCATCCACCACTGGGGGTGCTGGACAGAGTATGTGGGTAGGCAGGGTCTACAGAGAGACTGGCCCAAGACCCACGGAGGCAGGTTGTCCTCAGGCTGTGGGCAAGTGAGAACCAGCATCTGGGAGAGGGGCAGGCAGGTGGGAACAGGGCTGGGATCATGGGGCAGTGATAGGGCAAGGCTGGGACCTGGAGTAAAGCCACGATCTGCTGCCCATGTCCCTGCGACAAGCACTGGTTCTGCAGGCATGCTGGGAGCAGATTGTGGCTCTGCCCTGGGCCCTGGCCCTGCCAGCCCAGCCCCGGTGCCACCGACTCGCAGCCCCATCACATCCACCCAACAAAGTGCACCCATCCCATAGGGGACCTGGGACACTCTCCATGGAGACCTTGGGGGTGGGATCACCAGGGGGCAACAGTGCAGGGCTTGGGGTAGAGCCATTCAGGGAGTTTTGGTGAGCTGCTGTGGGCTGCAGGGTGTGCTGACCTGGCCCAATGCAGCAGGGGGGAGGTACTGACCCAGCCTACAACAGTTTGTCAAAACTCCCCATGTGGCCCTCCAGCCCAAATAATTGCCCACCCCTAAAAGCATTTCAACAGTGGCTTATACCAAATACCAACCCTGATACAGCAATCTGGAGAAATTTCCAAGGACAGACACACCCAATATCTCTGAAGGAGAAGCCTCAGCTCTCCCCTTCCCCTGACATGCGCATCCCAGCTCTTTGAATACTACCTTGTAGAGACCAGGACTCCAGCAATACACTCAGGCCGAGCTGCCAGTCACCTGGATTTGTCCTGAAGATCAAGGTAATACAAGCACCCATATTTTCAGCCCTTGGGATTCTTGGGGACATACCCTCCAGCCCTTGCTTTTTCTCTTGGTACCATCCTGCCTCTCAGAAAGTGATAGAGTTGCCTCCTGTAGCAAATCCAGCTTCTCTGCTGAGTAACTATGTCCAACACGAGGAAGGACAGCTTAACACCAAAGAGGCAAACCAAAGTAGCCAATTAAGCTTGGGATCCAGTTACAATTCTGGGTCTGATACCAGTTCCACACATGCCCTTTTCAAGTCACTTAGCCTTTCTACTTCCTCTCTCCCTAGCACCGGGCTATTATAAAAAAAATCACTTATGCTTTTAATCTAGGCAAGTGTTAACTTTCAGCAAAAGAACAGGCTGTGAGCCAGTGGATCCCAGCCAGCCCTGTGACTTTGTTTGGAGAACTGTCCACTGTGATGCCTTAAAGCTTTATTTTCAACTGTGTAAGGAACTCAGCCCAAGCAACAGAGCAACACTTTATAACAAGAAATAATTAGGACAGGTCATTAGTTTGCATTTTCAGATCACAGGACAGAAGCTCTCTCTCTCGTCTTCCCTCCTGCACATTTTTAAAGCTGAATGCCCCATTTTTAGAAGCATCTACAAAAGTGAACAAAAATAATCCTTCTCTCATACATTCTCCAACATCCCTCAACTCTGTGGTTCAGATTCACCTCTCCCTTCATCAACTTGGCTTTGAGTTTGACTCTTGCTGCTGGCAGTGCTCTTCAGACTTCTGGGCAGGTGGTCTGTGGCTGCTTTTCCAACTTCTCAGGCTTCTGACTTCCACTCTGCATGTCTGTTCCCCACAAGTGCCCCAGGTAGTTTGCCCAGGTGGTAGCACCCAGAAAGCAAACATGAAATGAAGCCAACTCACCATTTTGTCCATGTTATTACATTCCCTCCACTGCTCTCAGGGTTCTCCCCCTGGCGTATGGTGAGAACAGGAGTAATTTAGGGTGCCTTCTGCATTGCTTCCCTTCCATTTTTAGTCTTAGGAGTTTGCTTGGCAGTTTCCTAGCATAGTTCATCCTCCCCAGCATTGGTCTTACAGCTCTTTAAAGTAAGATTTCCAAGGTTTTGAGAAGCAAAAAGTTGGGCAGGATGGCACCTTAGAGATTGAGTGGTTCATGGGGGCATGAGCTTTCACAGCTGACAGTCAACTTTGTTAGCTGCTATGAACAGACTTGCAGAAAAGGTTGAAAAATAGAGAGGAATTTAAATACAAAGGCAAAGAACAGGGGCAGAGGCACTGCTGAGTGGCAAAAGGTAGGTTGAAAAGGTCACTGGAGATAAGACAGTTAACTCATTAAGGGACATAGGAAAAAAAACCACAGTTGATGTTACAAGCTAGTCCAGGTAATAAGATAAGAACTCATTATTAAGGTTTTGAAAGATTAACCCTCTCCTGAAAGCAGCAGCCAGCTGCCTTGTTAAAGGCCTACCTGAAGGAAGCCCCAAAAAGGATGCATGGATTTTCTGCAGGAGCATGCTTTGCTGCCTCACTCACACACTTCGATAAGCACTGAGATAGGTAAGCTGACATTATTGCCATTGCTGGCACAGGAGTGAGCACAAGCTGAAATGAATGGAGAATTTTACACCTCAGGGTTATTGTGTCAGGCACTTTTCCAGTTCTGGCAGACAATGACATCAGTTATATTTGGGTCATGTTTTGACAGTTGTCATTGCAACTCCAACAGCTAGTTAAAAAAAAAAAAAAAAGCAAAAAAAAAGCAAAAAAAAGCAGAGACTCAGAGCAACCAATAAGTCTGGCCACACTGTAGCACTCATTCAAAAGATGCATTTTATTTTTGTTACTATCCTGTAAATCCTAACTGCTTTACTAGAGGCTTCACAGTACAGCTGAACCATTTTTCACATTACTAGGACCTACTGGGATAGCTCTTTTCCCCAAGTCAAAGCAGGAACTGAGTCTATTTCTGTTCTTACACCCTTCCTATTATTAGTTTCATTAGTACTTCAAAAAAGTGAGTCACTCCTTACTTTGGTTTTTCTGACTGCAGCAGGAAGTCCTCTTGGTCATAGCTAGAATGCAGGAGGCATGCATGCCTGCATACTAACAGAAGCAGCATGCTAACTTGTACAGTGAATACAACACACAACTTTCCTGGGCATTAGGCTGAAGCCCCTACAAACATACAAGAAAATCTAGAGGTGGAAAGGAGGGCACCAGTGCAATTTAAAAGGGAAAAAAGGGGGAAAATAAAATCAACTGGTACCTCATACTCTCCCCTATCATAGTTAAGAGGAATATCAATGGTCACTGCATTTGGAACCGTGTTAATTAGAGAGGGAGGAATATGGAGAGCTGCTCAGACTTCCATAACATCTACTAGGCTGCTTTGATAAAACCTCCCATCCTGTCTTTTAACTGTTTTGTTTTTCTATATGTTATTTGATCTGGAAGACACTCATTACCTTCCATTCTTTCCCTCTGGACTTGCTCTCTTTCCTTTCCCCAGCTGATTAGGTCTAATTGGCAAAGGGTCTTGTTCAAAATAATAATGACAAAAATAAACTTTGTCTTTAGCTTAAGACAAAAGGGCAGAGAAAGTTGAATTAGCACCTGAAAGACCAGATGAATGCACTCCAGAGGAACATGGGCCACCGGTACTCCCATCTCTTTCAGTACCCTGGAGACCCAACAAGCTCCTGCTCTGGGTCTGGCCCCTTTGTTACAGCACCGCTGACATTGTGACACCGACACAGAGCAAACCAAGGCCCTGCTGCATAGGCTACATACCAGCACAAGCATCAGACAAGAGACTGCCTCTGTCCTGAAGCATTTACAATTTAAGACAATAAGCAACTTGAAAAGAGGTGCAAGGAGTGAAAGGCAGTGAGCAGATGTCCATCTTGGACTAATAAAATGTTTGCAAGCTGCAAATCCTTCCTGATCTACCCCTCCACTTTACCACAGCTGACTGGCTCATTTCCTGCTTGCCCAAAGGCAGATCTGAGATTGAAGGAAAAAAAGAGGAAGTACCAAGATGGAAGCTGAAGATGGAGTTTAAAAAAGGGGAACTGAAACAGTGGATGTAGATGGGCTGGTGGCAGAAGTCAAAGGAGAAGGGGAAGTTGTTTGAGGCAAATGGGGCCTGACGATGGGGGAAAACTCTGAAGACCCTCTGAGTTTGTTTAAGGGGTAAATTGCCTAGGAAGGGGGAGGGGGAGGGCGCTGTGTTACTCTGCAGTCAGTCAGAGGGCAGGGGCCATGTGCACCTTCATAGATTAGGCAAAACACGCACACAAATGCACGAATACATCCGCGTGTGTAGGTACGCACGTGCGTACACCAATCCACACACAGGGGCGCACACATATCTACACACGTGGTGCACCCGGGCACAGGCGCACGCGGCCGCACAGCGGGACTCCCCGGGCTCCCTGTCCTGTGCCCG
>NW_005841849.1:832917-842971 GCF_000455745.1 Alligator sinensis | reverse complement strand
ATGCCCCAAGCTGCTGGCCACAATAGGACATGTCTCCCCCAAAGTGCTGGGACTGTTAATAGTGCCTGTGACTTCTGTGTCACAGCCCGGGAACACATCCACCTGGCTGGTCAGCCGCGGGGGCAGGTTGGACAAGGTGCAGGGGCCATGAGGAGAAGTGAGATCCTTGCTCCCTCCAAGAAGGGGGAAACGGTATCTACTGTGACATCTGTCAGCCCGTGGCAGAAAGAGCCTTTGTCCGAGGGAAGGCAGGCCAGCACAGCTTTCAGGACCGTTTGGGAGCCGTTGTGCCCGGTGCCACCTGTGTGACTGGCACAGGGCAGTGGCACTCAACTTGTTGTTGCCACAGGGCAGAGGAGTGACACGGGGCTGGTCCACAGGCCAGATCAGCCCCAGGTGCCAGGATTGGGCCCCACACTGCCTCCCCGGGGGCACAGACCAACGGATCAGGGCCCCGCTCTGCCTCCAGCTGGCTCCATGTGGCCAGGCCACTTCCACACGCCAGTCTAGCATGCTGTCCAGCCTGCAGGGCTCTCCATGGATCTGGAAATTTGGTAGTAGGGGAGCAGCAATTGCTGTTGTTGCTTCCCCGCTGCCAAATGTTTATACCCATGGGGCCCCCTGTGGGCTGGATGGCATGGCTCTGTGGGTCAGATCAGGTGTTGAGCACCTTTGGCATACAGCATGAAGATGGACTGTTTTTGGTCGGAGCAGGCTCAGCCTATTGGGGTGCGGGCCCAAGTGGAGATAACCAGAAAGTGCACAGAAGATCAGTGGAGCTGGAACTAAACAAAGAAAAGTGGAGATGCCGTGTGCCCATGTCCTGGCTCTACCCAGTGCCATGTCGGGGCAGGGAGATGCCGTGCAGTGTGACAGTAGCCCATCCTTTTATTTGCTATTGCTCTTGTGTGAGAATAGTTTGATCCTTCAATAGAAGCCTTTGACTGGTAGCTCCTGTCTCCAAGCACTCCCACCGTGCAGCATATGCCCACCCCTGTTACTTCTTGTACTTCAGTAGCTAAAGACTGCATTAAGGCCATCAGGGGCAGCCAAGTAACAAATAATCAGCACAGGAGGCCAGAATACAAAAAAGGGCTGTGTGCTTTGCAAAGTGACCCCTACCTCCCAGCAACACCGCACTACTTAGAACAGAGTGGTTCATCTCCAGCATTTCTTTTCCCTGTGTGACATGGAGGCATAGAAGCCAGGTGACCAGAGAACAGCTGGGTGTGCACATGTCTGTGCTAGCAGGCCACAGGCTGACTCATAACCCAGGCAAACCCTTAGTTTTGAAGCAGCTGTAGCACAGAGTCAACAGGTGCTGATGCCAGATTTGGAGCCAGCTCTTTGGTCTGCAGCCACCTGGCCAGCAGTAACAGCTGCTCAAACTGCTTCTGCTCCTGTGGTCAGGCCTGCTCCTTCAGTCATGCTCTAGGGATGCCAGCACCACATTATCCTCAGAATCATAAACATAAAAGGGCTGGAGTGGGCCTTAGGAGGCCATATTATCTACCCCTCAGCTCAAGGCAGCATCATCCTCATCTAAACCATCCCAACCAAGTATTAATTTAACCTCACTTAAACACTTCCAGTGGTGGAGAGTCCACAGCCTCTCTACATAACCTGTTCCAGTGCTCTGAGTTACAAATTTTTCCTGAGACTCAACCTAAATCTTCCTTGTCACAATTTAAGACTGGTGTGTTTAAGGCAAACTAGTTTCTGTAGCCAAAGGCACACATGGGACAATGTGACCAGAATTACATCCCTTGCTTTTGATTCCCTGGTCCAAATGACCAGGTACTCTTGCAACTAGGTCAACTGGGGGCAGTGTTTGGCACTAGTCTAGAGCAGGACTTGAAATCACAAGTCATAGCAAGACCCCTTAAGCATGCTGCCCAGCGCATCCCCACTGGTGCAGTGCTGGTACCAACATAACACTAAGACAGCTCTTAGCTGGTAACTGGCAATGAAATATATGCACTCACCAGCTCTGTAATTCCAGCTTTGAACACTTGTGATCTAGTTTGACTAAGTAACAAGTTACAGATTAAAGATTGCCCCTTGGGGTCCATCTTGCATCCTGTGTGTGGGGTAGAGGAAGTGAGGTGAGAAAGCAGCATAGCTTCCATGCTTAACTGAAGTCGGGGGACTCCATAGCACGTCATATTTTCCATAACAATAACTGCATTGGCCATAGCCTGGTAAATCCTGCCATCCTCACCAGAAAGAATACAGCTTTTACCAGGATGTGGCTCCTACTCCCCCAGAGACTCCTCTGCTCTGCTGCAGGACCCAAATCTTGGAACCTGGCTCCCTGATGTTCTCTTGCACATCTAGCTGCAGGGTCCTCCCTGAAGTCTGCTCCTGCCCCTGTGGTTCTCCAGTGACATCCCTGGCTTCCCTGCTCCAAGTCTACTAGGCTGGGAGCCTGTCATGCATAATGGCTTCAGCACTGATGGTGGAAATGAGAACCTGGTCAAAATCCTCCTTTTAAAAGCAGGTAGAGAGGGAGTTTGTCTTGGTGCTGGCATCCTTTTCCCTTGAAGGAAGTGCTTGGTTTCTTTTTTGTTCAGTTCCCTCTAAACATCCCCCTGGACAGCCATCCCCCCGATCCTTTGTTCTGCCTGCCTGTTCACCATGCTCAGAAATCTCACAAAGATGCTCTTGCAGGGAGTGTTGATTTCTGATACATCTACCAGTGCTATCTTCCTTGCTGTATTTGGACAAGTAGCTTGGATACTAGTGTATCCTTCTGGCCAGCTGTACATGCTGGGGTGGGCTGTGCCTGACAGCAATGTCTTGTACTATTTCTCTGAGCTGTGCCGGAAATGAACAGGCTCTCCAGAATGACAGGTTAAAGCCCCAGTTGGGAGGCTTCTGGGGCCTCTCAGGCCCCAAAGGTGAATACAAGGAATTGTGGAAAGAATTAAGGTCTACCACAACCTAGACAGCATAACCCAGGCATCTAATGCATCCTTACTACCAATGAACTACTTCAGAGCCCAGGTTACAATGAAAACTTGATCCTCACCTAGTACTCCAGAAGGGCAAACAAGCCCAGCTTCAAAACACCAGCCAGTGTTACAGGATACAAGAGGTTTGGACTAACACCTGGTCCAAAACCCAGGTCAGGACCTCAAAATAAGGTTCAGCACATCCATAGGGGCACCCTCCCATCCTCATGGCTAATAAACCCTGCCTGCTCACTCCTGCTCAGGCACACCAGAAACTGGTGATTAGACTGTGTAGATGGATAGCTTTGGAGTAGCCCCAACCCCACATCCCAGCACCATGCTTAGGCTGTCTTCCTTGCAAGCTGCTCAATTGCTGGTGTCTGGTGTATGACAGCAGAAGCAAACAGGCAGGGCTTATTCTCTCAGCAGTGATCTCAAGATTGCCAAGGCCACACAGACAAGGCCTAACTGTCCTCAACTACTCTTAAAGACCAGCTCTCAGGCTGAGTTTTTTAGTGACTCAGCCATCCCTATAGCCATATGTCCAACCCTCTGCACACCATTCACCATCAATCAACCGATATAGTGCAGTTAACAGTCCCCTTAAGTGTCCCAGTTTTGGTACCTGAAGTCACTGTGAAACTTTGGCCACTAACATTTGTACGTAGAATGCCAGATTACAGGGCTCCAGGAGATAAGGAGTGATGGCGGCATTCCCAGCACAGGGCCTGGATTCTTGGCTCCTTTCTCTGCTGGTACCGAAGCAAAGAGCCCCTTCTTGCTCCATAGATGATGAAACCCCTCTTCCATTTGTAATTTTTTAATTATTATTCACTCAAGGTTTAACCACAGCAATTGTTCTTTATGTAGTCTATACCACTGCTGCCAATTTCTTTGCTCCCCAGGTTTACCACCAATTTCCTGTTTTAAGTGATCACTTTCATTAATGTAATGAGGTTATAAGAAGGTCATTGTCAAGTAAACCAGTAATTGTAACTGCTGTTTAGCATCGGCTGCACCTGCTTCTTTCCCAGACTCAAGGAAGGGGATTTTCTAACCAACTTGTCTCACAAAAAGTTGATTTAATAAAAGGTCTTTCCTCACCTCACCAATCCTGCCTCAGCAATGGTCAGCATCCTCATCTTCAGTGAGCTAGTAGGAAAGGGTGCTTGGGCATGGAGACTGCAACTGCATTATTGTACCAATGGAAAAATCCTGTGACAGGCCCCCTGTGTCTCAGATACTCCCTTGTTACAGAACGAAACAGTTTCTCCTAGCAAGCATGGGGGGTTAAGCAATACCCAGCTGTGATCCCTGAGCTCCTTTGCTGGTCACACAGATGTAGTGGCTGACCCTGAAAATTTTTAAGATGTTACAAATGGGAGAGATGCCTTTGTGGCACAGCAAGTTTCTCTGTCCTTGCTAAGAGTCCATTAAACTTTACAGCCTGTGGTCAGGGAGTGGGAAAGCTGGATATTTCACGGACACATCTATCTACATTTATCATGCAAGGGGGATATAGGTTGAGATAAGGACTTCTACAAGTACTCACTGCAACAAGTCAACCTGCTTGAATAGGGACAGAGATGCTTTCCTGAGCCCAGTCAGGACAAGGCTGCCCTCTGCTGCATCTTCGGTGCATTTGCAGGACACTACATTATCTGCAAGTTTCATCACTTTTACCTCTAACGATCTTTCTACTCCCTCCCTCCTATACTTGGGAAGGGGGAATGATCAGTTGTTCTGAACATGATGCCTCCAAGTGAGAGGCTAGTTTCTATGCCCTTATTGTCAAGCATGCCACATGGCTTTTCTAGCCCACAAGACTGCATATCATTAGCTTTGCAACCTACAGAACAGGACAATTTTTTCATGTGCTACTTTCAAATGAACAAATATACATTGCTTCTTTAGCTTTTTGTGTTCTATTATATCATTTGATGTGCTTCTCTAATATTTATGCCATGATTCAAAGCATACAGAGGTGCAGAATGTTTCAAGGGGGCTGACAATTGGACAGAACCATTTGCTTTTAAGCAACCAGCTGAAATCCAGCTAGTGCAGGTAATAACTGGAAGCTGATTATACTTCGGGAACTCTTTCTTGTTCACAGTCTAAAGAAACCCACCATAAGCAGCACTACACATGCATCAGCCTGGGACTTTTAAACTAAGTCTAGGTCAAAGCTTTATATTCCTGGACCTGTAAAATAATGAATCTTGGGTGCATGAGACATTCACCAATCTAGGGCATTAAAAAAAAAGGGGCAAAACCACATCCTACCACTCCCCCAACTTATGCTAGGCAGAGAAATAAGGACTCTGGTGCCCTCCCCATCAAGGTAATGTGCTACAGCAGGCGTGGTCAACTGCTGATCTATGGGACAATGTCACCTGGCTCTCAGGGCTCTTTCCAGATCTGAAAATTTGGCAGCAGGGGAGCATTGGCAGCATTAATTGCAGCTCCCTTACTGCCAAATTTCCAGACCTGTGGGGAGCCCCGCCAGCTGGATAGCATGGCCCTGAATGCTAGATCAGGTGAATCAAGCTGAGGTTGTGTGGGGCCTGATCCAGGCATTCAAGGCTGGGCAGAGGCACCCGATCCTGGTGCATGGGACCTGATCCAAACTGCAAACTGCCCCCCACCCACTCATCTGGCCCACGAAACCTAAAGGCTGAGCACCACTGTGCTATAGTGTTTGCACAGAGAACAGTGCAATTTATATGTTCCAGCTGTCACCTGTACCTCCAGTTCTCCCTTCTGGGTCTAGTTTCTGCTTGTGCCTCAGGTTATTCTCTACTTAAAGGGCAAATGCAGGATGCTGGCCAGAGACCAGGGAGTTCCCTTTATCAGTAAAGGGAACTCTATTTGTTCAACATTCCCCGCTGTCTGAGTCTCCTGTATTGATGAGGCTTCCTTCCAACTGCTGGAAGCTGTGGCCTGGGTCTCCAAAATGAGGTACTGGCAGGGTGCGAAATACAGGGGGGCTGAGCCCCCCCCCATGAGAGATGAGAGCCTCCTGTAAGATTTGAAATTCATAACTTGAGGGGATCTCTGGTTTTATTACAGCATTGTGATGGGCAGCCCAGTTCCCCTCCCACCCAAGAGTCAACATGTAATTCAAATCCTGGGTACCAGCATGCTTTCCAGGCCTCACACCCTCATTGCTTCACTGCGCTCAGACAGTCTTCTCCACCTGCTTTCACTACATGGGCACAATCTTGAGGTATCCAAAAAGGGCGCAGACAGTCCCTTGTCTACAGGGATCTCTCTCAGTGAGGGCTTACCTCCCCTGCTAAAACAGGTCACTAAGTGCCTTCCCCAGCCCATTCCAGGTGCTTTGCTGCAGCCCTTTCAGTGGTGTGAGCTGCTGACAGTCACCAGTTCCTACTCGTTCCAGCCTTCCACAGGATTTTCACTCTCATTTGGCTTCTCTGAGAAACTCCTTGGTCCTCTCTAGGACTGGTGTCCTGCCACCTTTCCCTGCAAGCCTTGCTGCCAGGTTGCAGCCCCAGCCCCTCAGAGTGCCCTTGCATCTTGTGACAACTGGGCCTACTACATTGAGGCCATAGATAACAGAGCAGTTCTGCACAGGAGACATGACAAGAAAGTACTTGTGAAAGGAGCTGACGGCCTAACACAGCAGGAACGGGACATATAAGGGAGCCCTCTTTCTGGGTTTTCTCTGGGTATTCTGGGTGTTGGAAATATAGTGAGCTGTTCTAGGTTGGTAATTTTATAGTGGAATCAGGCAGAGAGGAAGCTATTCATCCTGGATATTTTCAGCTCTGTCTTGCTGAGAGCATGCTTTTGAAGTACTGCAAGTACAGGTTTCTCTTGCTTTATGCGGGTTCTGTTTGTACAAATTCGCTCTTCTGCGATGACCCTTTTTATACCAAAAAAATCGTTATATGCAAGGTAAATTCACTCCTATGAGATTGGTGTGGTGGAAGCCCACAGTCAGCTGCTTTATGCAGTGCATTGTGGGAGTGATGCACACCAAAATGTAGTCTCCTGTGTGGATCTGTGCTCCTCGCTCGTTGTCTGCGACACGTGTTTCTGTAGTTGCCATCCCCATTATGGTAACATTCATCACCCTGTGCTTGTGTGTAGTGTCTGCTGTTGGTGAGTACCAAAATTGTCTTGTAAAAGTGGTAGAAATGGGTCTTGGGGTCAGTACAGTCGAGGTCTTGGAAGGGGTCCCTATTTGTTACATTGTAAAGTGGGTTGCCTTTATGCGAATTCAAGTTATGTGCTGTTTTCCAGGAATGCATATACAGCATAAAGCGGGGGAAACCTGTACATTTGTCAGTGATAGTAGGTGTCCACCATTTGCCTCCTTCAATTTCCTGCAGCTAAATATAGCATTGAGATTAAAAACGTGTTGCATTGCTGTTGATGGTATGTATTGTAGTTCTAGAAAATGTCTGAGAAGCCACTGAAGTGTGTGTGTGTGTGTGTGTGTGTGCGGGGGAGGGCAACACAGCAAGTGCAGGCTGTACAGCCAGGAAAAAATGTGTAGGTGCAGAGAGAGCTGTTAGGGATTGCAATACTTGTGCCTTAAGGTAGGATACACAGGTAACTGTGAACAGAACTGTGTTGTAGTTCATGGACAAGGTAAGCAAAAATAAGAATGCCTAGAATAAGCGTAAGTTGGATTGCACCTGAGTGTCTGAAGGGTGGGAAACCTTATGTCATGGGGTGCATGTGCTGTGAATGCAAGACAAAGAAACCAAGCAGGAATCCATGCATACTACCATGGTCGTTCCTGATAGTTTGGAGTCTTAGGATGGGAGTAGGGTTGGACCCATTTTGGACTTCAGCAGAAGGACAGGGAAGGAGAAATGCTTTAAGCACCTCCTCACATCCACTGCTCTACCTTACAAGTTACTCTGCAGTTGTCCTACTTCACTTGCCTCTTTGCAGTAGGCAGGATAGGGCACAGGTCCTGCCATGCTACAGAGTTGCAAAGGGCACCCAGTTCTAAAATGTACTGTCAAAGGGAAGTCCCGGTCACGGGAGACGCAACTGTTGCTTCCCTTCATATTTCTTTGTGAAGCATAGTAGCCCAGGGAGGTTGCCCCTGGAGTTTCATTGGGCTCCATGTACTTTCATCTGCTCCCTACCATATTATTGCAGAGGCCCCAGGAGGAGGACAAGGAGGGCCTAGGCTTGCAGTTGGAGCTAGAACTGGGTACACTATGTCCTGTGAAAGACAGGGGCAGGACCTCTACAATCCTGAGTAAGATTAAAGTCAAGTACATTTGTGGAAAGGCTCTGTGATGCCCATAGATAGTGTATTGTGTGGGGGAAGCTTCGCTGGGGTGTCAGGCTGGGGGGTGGCCAGTGCTCTGACCTTGTCCTGTGGTGCAGTGGTGACTGGGGTTGGAGGGGTGTGGAGTGTAGAAGAGGTGCACAGCAAATGCCATGGTGGCCTAGTGTGGGCAAGATGTGGATTGAAAGGGGTGGCTGCAAGGGAATGGTGTGGAGGAGACCGGTAGGGCCAGAGGGATAAAGACCTGGGAAGAGAGTGAGTGTTGTAGACTTTGGCTTTTCGTTGTGGGTCATGAGGGCCAGGTGCCTTCCCCCTGGAGGTTGGAGGCCTTAGAAGGGTGTGGGCTGGGGCAATGGGAGGAAAATGGTAGGGTGGAGGGAGTGAGGTGGGAATGCAGGCATGGATGGGCCAGGCCGGGTTGGTGCTGGGGGTGGGGGTGGCCATAGCAGGTGGCTGTGCACCCATGGGGGCATTGTGTGGTGAGGGGTGGCTAGGTGTGGGCTGTGTGTGGTTTGATCTGAAAGTGGAGAATGAAAAGATGAGGTGTTGGTGAGGGGGCTGGGGCCGGGGCCAAGGCTGGGAGGCCTGAGGCAGATAGTCAATGGCTGGGGGTGCTGTGAGGTGTGGGCTGTGCTGAAAAGGGCTGCAGCTGAAGCCAAGGCTGCATATAGCCATGCCACCCTGAACATGTCTGATTTCATCTGATCTTGGTTGGGCATCCTTAGTAATTAGATGGGACACTGTCTGGGAAATATTTTTGCTGTTGCATGCAGCCTGGCCAGCCTTTCTTTTTTCCCTCCTCAGTCAAGTGCCTGGGGTGCCCCATGCCCCTGGCTTCTTGTGCTAGGGTGTGGGTGAAAGGCAGGTAGGCAAGAAGGCAAATGCCATCCAGGCTTCACACCAGCCCTGGAGCAGTGGGCAGGTGCGGAGACAGGGGAGCCCCCGTGTAGCAGGGTTGAACGACAGGGGGTGGCCGTGATGCTCCCTGGTGCCTGAGTGGCTGCTGCCTAGCTCCATCTCCAATGTTGCTCTCCCTCAATTGCTTTTCTGCCACACCTTGTTGTTTTTGAGGTTAAGTAAGGAAGGCTACCCACAGGACTTAGGGTGTCTAAATCCAAACAGTTCCTCAGTGGGTCCTTTCTGGATCCCATTAGTCTCAATCCAGCCTTTATGTTAAATAGGCCCTCTCAGCCTGGCAGTGCCCCTGCAGGACACTTGTAGCCTTAAGGGTAAGTTGTGTGGCTCCATTCCTCCCTTACACCACACCCCAAGCCTTGCCCGTGTTATCACTTCAGATATTAGCTTCTGTTAGCCCCTTTCGGGATTCTCAGACCCTCTGAGCATCTCCACTCTTCCTTTCTCAGGGTCCTCAGACCTCTAGCCCCTCACTCCGCCCCACTTGGAGACTGCAGACCCTCTAATCCTTCACTCTAGCTCTTGCTGCTCAACAGGTCCTCTGGTAAGGTTCCTGGCTCAGTCGCTTCTCAGGCTGTGTTACCTGATTTGCCCGTCACTTTGGGGCATGCTCATTTATTAGGGGTACATTTCTGGGGGTCTCTGTAAGTCTATCAATGTGCTGCTAGCGTTACTTGTGTTTCTATACGGAGCTGTATCTCTCCCTTCTGCAAGTCCTCACCCCCAATGGAGCTATCTTGCAGGACTCCGTTTCAGTGGGGCTGGGTTCCTCCAACCACTGATTCAGTCAAACATATGTACGCACATACACACACAGATCAACAGGACACACCTGAGCCAGGCCGGGTTATTTAGTATCAACAGGCTAACACCCTCATATGCCTTGAACTCAGTCAGACACACGCACACT
>NW_005841849.1:826349-832854 GCF_000455745.1 Alligator sinensis | reverse complement strand
CTCATGTGCCTTGAACTCAGTTCATCCCTTATTTCAGCTGGACAATAATAAATGCAGTTAGACACACATACATACACGCTAACAGAGTATGTCTGACCAGGCTGGGTCTGATCAGCACTTTCAGCTGATCCCCTCATATGCCTCAAAACTCAGCATGTCAGTTTCTTGTCACAATGGTCCTAATAGTAACCCCCCCTTGATAAGCAGACCCCACTGTAGTGTTGGACATTACAGGGATCTTTGGCTTAGGTAAAAGAAGCATTGCTGCAGAGCAAGTGGGGAGGTCAACGGGAAGAAAGGGTAAGTGAGGTTCAGAGAGAAAGTATAGCAACCAGCTTGATCATAAAAGTTATTTATTGCCAGGTATATGAACTTATGATGATACCAGTAATAATAGCCATACAAGAGAGAGACAAATAAACAGTTACAATATTACATAGTTTCAATTAGGTTTTTTGGGGAAGTCTAGCTTGAGTTTGATTAGCAAAAGTCAGGTTTAGAAAACTATGCTTGGAGTGAGAAAGCAAAAGTCAGGTTTAGAAAGTTGTGCCTGCAGTGAGAGAATAAAAGTCAGGTTCCTGGAGACAGAGAGAACTGGGGTCTCACCACTCAGCGAAGCTTGAACCAGTCAAGGTTCCCAGGTGTTGCTGGAGCTAGCAGACAGATATAGTTCTGAGCAGGACCAGTGGGAGGCATCCCAGGCAGAAAAGGAGTGGAACTTCTAAAGCTTTGGATCCAAGCACCAGGACAGAAACTTGAGCTTGGGTAGGGGTTTTTGTGGAGAACTAACAATGGCTCAAGGGAGAACACTAGGTTTGTTTAGGGGTAAACAATGGCTCATATGCAGTATAACAGGAACTGATCACTCCTGGCTATGGGTGGCATTACTCTGAGGGAGCTCACAATACAGACAGGCAGATTCAGTGTTTTGGATACCAATAGGAGAGTCATTACTAGAATTGGCCTGATAAATGCTGACCTGGGTGTATGTAGATGTGGGTTGATTAGCATTTGGAGCAAGGATTCCCCATCACTGCAGTGCTCCCCTGCTTTTCTGATCCCAGAAGTCAGTGCAGTCCGTGCCTTGGAATCTCTGTCCTCCATCCTGAATGCTAATGAAGGTGCATGCCTGCCCCATCTCCCATTTAAATTAGTTGTTATCTGGTTCCATCTCAGATGCAAATGAGACCAGGGGAGTTGCTTCACCCTCATCACCCTTGTCTGGAGGGCTTTAGGTGCATCTCTCACTGCATCTTCCTTGTCTTTTGTAAGTCCTTCCTCTAATTAGTTCTTGTTAAGGCAGAGGTGGGGAGGGGGAGTTCTTTGCGAGTCAGACAGGCTGCCTCCAAGAACATGGAGCTAAGAGGTAACAGCTGGGCAGCCCTCTGTTCCCTGCTCAGCCCCTTCTCTGGGCTAGGGAGTTCTCTGTAGGCCTTAAGCCTGTCTCCAGCAGGGCTCAAGGCTTGTAACTCAATAATACCAACATAAAACAAAGACCCTTTCTTCTCTGGCTCCCAGGCCTGCAGAGTCTTTCTGCTTCCTCTCCCTTCTTAGGCGCTTCAAGAGTCCTTCTGCCCAACTGCACAGAACTCTCCTACCCGGGCACTCGGGCTCCCTGCCAGGCTGTGGCATGGGTTTATCTAGCCCCAGCTGGGCTCTCTACAGGTCAGATTGGTGTCCCCAACAGACAGTGTGAGTTCGTGCCCGCTGCGCTATTGCCACTGAACACACAGGGGTGGAGGATCCAACTTAATCTTTATTGTTTCCAGTCGGCACAGAGAGGGGTGCTTGGCAATCGTTTGCAAAGCAAGCACCACCGGTTTCTACCTTTGGGGACCTTTTATACATCTGTTATCGCTCAGTGATTGGTTACAAGCCACTGACATAAGACGTTTTCTACTGAGCATGTCTCTATACCTATGTTTTAGCCATGTAATTAATTTACATACATATATGTTTCATTAACATACTTTTTCCCTGCCCAGGGGTGTGATTTTTAGCATTATAATGAGACCTTTTTCTGAACTTCTTGCTATCTTACAAGTGTCAGGGAGACATTATCCTGCTGGTGTTAGGGAGGCATTCCAGGAATCCTCCGCATCCCACATGCTGTGCTCTGCAAGCATCTCTTAACACACACATGCCACACCCCTCCCAGCATCAGTAAGTTGCCTTAAGTATTCAGTTAGATATAGTTTGCAAAAGCTAGATATACCATAAAAAAGATTACATAAAAAGATTACATCAAGATGAGCCTGGGATCAGCCCCTGCACCACCTGGATGCTGCCTCACACAGCTTCTCCCCTTAAAGTGGCACACACATGACAGTGCCCTGCTACACCCTGTTTGAGGCATGTGGGCCTGTGTGGAGGGAAGCAGACCTGGCAGGGGCACCCAGACCCAGGCCTGGGCCCCAGCAGGGGAGTTTGGTGGAGAGCTGCACCCCAGATCATGCACATACTTCCTGGATTTGTCTGTGGGGCAGAGACAGATTGCCCATTGTGGGCTCAGGGCTCTGCACCCTGCTGCCTTTGCCCTGGGAGCGAGAAGGGGATGTGGGGCACACTGGCCATGCGACGCATCCCTTGCTTGTCTGGCAATAGGAAGCACATTGGCATTGCGTGGCTGAGCTCCCAGGGCAAACACAGCAGGGCGCAAAGCCCCACCCTGCAGTGGGCAGCCTGCCTTTGCCAGGCAGGGGGCACATGTTCCCCATGCCTCCCCCAGGAGTGTGCGCCAGGGGTGTTTGTTTCTGGTCCTGATGAAGGATTTGGTGCGGTGGTTGGGTGCGGGGCAGGCTGTGTGTGGGCCCAGGAGGGGAGGAGGCTGGGAAGTTTGGGGCTGGAGGGAGCAGGGAGGCAGTAACCCTGGGAGGCTGGCAGTTGGCTGGAGTTGGCATCGGGGGGAGGCAGGCCAGGGGTGGGTGGTGTGCCTGGGGCAGGCAGGGGCAGTGTGCAGTGGGCACGCACATGTTGGGAGTGGGTGTGAGGGCAGGGACAAGTTGTGTGTGAATGCAGGGTGGGCCAGGAAAACCCATGTGGGGAGGGAGCAGGGTGGAGGCCAGCTAGAAAAGGGCCCAGCAAGGCAGGGCTGGCACTTACAGCCATGCTACTCTGAACATGTCTGATCTTGGAAGCTAGGCAAGGTTCAGGCCTGATTAGTACCTGGATGGGAGACCATCTGGGAATACCAGGTGCTGTAGGCTTTTGCTGTTGCATGCAGCCTGGTCAGCCCTTCTTTTTTGGTCCCTGGCCAAGTACCTGGAGCCCTGGGTTGGAGAGCCCTGTGCCCCTGGCTTCCTGGGCTGGGTGCTGGGAGGCAGGCAGGCAGGCAGACAGGGAAGCGCCCTCCAGGCTCCCCCCCCCAGCCTGGGAGCCACCGGGGGCAGGTGCAGAGGGCAGGGGAGCCCTTGCCTGAGGTGTGTGGAGGTGAACAGGTCTGGCAGGAAAGTTTGGGGGAGTGCTGTGCCCCCAGCCCTTGGGGGCAGGCCTGGTGCTGGTGCCAGGTGGCCTGGGGGTGCCGAGGTGGCAGTGTGCGACCACAAGAACATCAGAATTGCCCTTTACTGTCTCAGGCCATAGGTGCGCCTTGCCCAGGATCCTGCATCACCCCATGGCAGGGAGCGGACACTGAAGGGCTGAGTGGCCTGCAGAGAAGCAGGGGGGTTTCTGCTGCCGCTCTCTCCCCTGCTGCCACCAGCAAAGGTCCAGGCAGTTCTCCTTCAGAATCTGTGTCCCTAGCTGTTGTGCTGAATCGGTGCCCCTTTTCTCTGAGGGTATTGGCTGATGTGATTCCAGAGCCACTGGCTATCATCTTTGAAAACTCATGGTGATCAGGAGAGGTCCTGAATGACTGGAAAAGGGCAAACATAGTGCCCATATTTAAGAAAGGGAAGAAGAAGGATTCAGGGAACTAGAGACCAGTCAGCTTCACCTCAGTCCCTGGAAAAATCATGGAGCAGGTCCTCATGGAATCCATTTGTAGCACTTGGAGGAGAAAAGGGCGATTAGGAAAACCCGAGGCAAGACCTTGATTTTAGCAAGGCTTTTGATACGGTCTCGCACAGCATTCTCGCAGGCAAGTGGAAGAAGGATGGGCTGGATGAATGGACTGTAAGGTGAATAGAAAACTGGCTGGAGCATCAGGCTCAGAGAGTAGTTATCGGTGGCTTGATGTCTAGTTGGCAGCTTGAATCAGGTGGCAGCCCCCAGGGGTTGGTCCTGGACTCCTGGAGCCAGATTTGTTCAATGTCTTCATCGACTACCTGGAAGATGGCATAGAGTGCACCCTCAGCAAGCTGTCAGATGACACCAAGCTGAAGAGTGATGTAGACGAACTGGAGGATTGGGCCAAAAGCAATCTCATGAGGTTCAGCAAGGACATGTGCAAAGTCCTGCACTTAGGATGGAACAGTCTCATGCACTGGTACAGACTGGGGGCTGACTGGCTGGGCAGCAGCTCTGCAGAAACAGACCTGGGGGTTACAGTGGACAATAAGCTGAACATGAACCAGCAGTGTGTGCTTGTTACCAAGAAGGCTAACGGCTTACTGGGATGCATTGGTAAGTGGGTTGCCAGCAGGTCCAGGGTAGTGATTATTCCCCTCTATTCAGCATTGGTGAGGCCACATCTAGAGTACTGCGTCCAATTTTGGGCCCACCACTGCAGAAAGGATATGGAGAAATTAGACAGTCCAGCAGAGGGCAACAGAAATGGTGAGGGGGCTAGGGGACATGACTTAAGAGGAAAGACTGAGGGAATTAGGTGTATTAGTCCAAGGAAGAGACTGAGGGGATTGAATAGCTGCCATCAAATACCTGAAGGGGGGTTCAAAAGAGGATGGAGCTAGAATTTTCTCAGTGGTGGCAGATGACAGAACAAGGAGCCGGTCTCAAGTTGCAGCAAGGGAAGATTATGTTAGATATTAGGAAGAATTTTCTCATTAGGAGGGTAGTAAAGCACTGGAACACGTTACCCAGAGTTGGTGGAAGCTCCAAACTTGGGGGTTTCAAAACCTGGGTAGACAAAACCTTGGCTGGGATGATCTACTTAGGGATGGTCCTGCTTTGAGCAGGGGGTTGGATTAGATGCAACTGCCTGAGGTCCCTTCCAGCCCTAATTCTCCCTGATTTTACATCCTTGTGCGGGTGCCCCCGGTCCTGCTGTGACTCCGCTGCACATTTTTCTGCGGCCGGCACTTCTGGCCAGCTCGCTACTCGCCCACTGTCCCAGCTCCAGTTTGCATCTGTTAGAGAGCACGGTCTCTGACATGGGCCCCTGGCGCACCCCGTCGCTTGCTTCTCTCTGTACTGATAAGGGCTCATTTCTGCTCCCTCCCAACTTCCGATCCGCAATGGACGTTCCCGCTACTCCCTGGACTGCCTGGTGTAGGTACGAGCCCCGGGTGGGGGACCTTGTCGGAGGCTTTGTGGAAGGAAGCGGGAGACAGCCGGTGGCAAGCGGACCGCCCCACTCTACCTGCTGAATGACACCCTCCGCAGAGGCGGCGGGATGTGGGTGCACGCGTGTTGGTGTTGGGTGTGCATGTGAGTCGAGGGGTGGGATGTGAGTGTGCGTGGGGAGGTGGGGCAGGCCAGGAGCAGGCGTGCGGGGTGGGAGCGGGGTGTAGGCTGGCCTGAAAAGGGCCCGGCGAGGTAGGGCTGGCACCTACGGCCATACCACCCTGAACACACCTGATCTTGTCTGATCTTGGAAACTAAGCAGGGCTAGGCCCGGTTAGTACCTGCCTGGGAATACCGGGTGCTATAAGCTTTTGCTGTTGCGCGCAGCCTGGCCAGCCCTTCTTTCTTGGTCCCTGGCTGGGGGGCCCGGAGCCCCAGACTTCCTGGGCTGGGCGCTGCCAGGCAGGCAGGCAAGCGTGCTCCAGGCTCCCCCCCAGCCCTGGAGAAGCGGGCAGGGGCAGGGGAGCCTCTGCCCGACAGGCGTGGGCCTGTGCGGAGGGGAGCTTGGGGGAGTGCTGCGCCCTCAGCCTGGCCAGCCCTTCTTTCTTGGTCCCTGGCTGGGGGGCCCGGAGCCCCAGACTTCCTGGGCTGGGCGCTGCCAGGCAGGCAGGCAAGCGTGCTCCAGGCTCCCCCCCAGCCCTGGAGAAGCGGGCAGGGGCAGGGGAGCCTCTGCCCGACAGGCGTGGGCCTGTGCGGAGGGGAGCTTGGGGGAGTGCTGCGCCCTCAGCCCGTGGGGGCGGGCCTGGCGCTGGCGCCGGGCGGGCTGGGGGTGCCGAGGCGGCAGCGTGCGAGCACAAGCACATCACAATTGCCCTTTACCATCTGGGGCCGTAGGTGCGCCTCGCCCGGGCTCCTGCCTCGCCCCGTGGCAAGGAGCAGGCAGTGCGGCGGGGCGGGCTGGGGGTGCCGAGGCGGCAGCGTGCGAGCACAAGCACATCACAATTGCCCTTTACCATCTGGGGCCGTAGGTGCGCCTCGCCCGGGCTCCTGCCTCGCCCCGTGGCAAGGAGCAGACGCTGAAGGGCCGAGGGGCCTGCGGGGA
>NW_005841849.1:813278-824920 GCF_000455745.1 Alligator sinensis | reverse complement strand
GGTGGCTGCGGTTAGGAGCGCGGCCGTTTCCGTTCGGAGCTGCTCCAGGGCCAGCAGTCCCTGTGCAGGTTTACCTCAGATGTGGGCAACCCGCTAGCCTGTCGTTATTGGCTGTTGCGGGGCTCATTACTGCATTTTGCTCACGGGCGCGTGTCCCGGGGACGGGGCGGCCCAGTCCGTCCGGAACTCTGTGCTCGCGCTCGGGTTTCCGGTCGGGCGGACGTGGTGGCGGTGGCCCCGTCTGGTCCCGCCCCGCCCCGCCCCCTTGCCCGGTCTCTTCCACGCGCCGCAGGATGCGTTTGTGCCGCCAGGTAGGGTCCGGTGCCGCTGTGTAGCCGCGGGGCGGGGGCGGTTTTCCCGCACGCAGCCTCCGGGGGCGTCCCGCGCCCTGGTAGTCGGGGAGAGGCAGGTGCGGCCCTGCCGGGCTCTGTGGGCGGGGCCGGGGCAGCGCAGAGGCCCCAGAGGCCGCTGGTGCCTCGGGACGGCCGGGCGGGTGCCGCTCTTTCCGAGGCGGGGGTCGGTTCCCAGACCTGACCCTGCTCCGGAGCCTGGCGGGCCGCCCGCCCAGCGGACATGGCCCCCGCTCGTGTGTGAGCCCGTGTGCGGGTCCGGGTGGGGCAGGGGAGTAGCCCGTGGGCACGAGTCCTAGCCTGAGCCGAAGGACGCCCAGGCAGCGGGGTAAAGGTGTGCAGGGCTCAGGCGCCTGCAAGAGCCCTTGGCATTGGGGCTGGTGGGTGACATGCCTTTACCTGCGTGCACACACATGTGCGTGTTGGTATGTGCTCAATATCAAAATAGGACCCCCAGGCTTTGCTGGAAGGTTACATGATGTTTTAGCCATTGCTGCCCAGGTTCAGCGTCAGGTGGGGTTGGATGAGAGTCCTCCGACGGGGGCTTGGGCACTTGACACAAGGCATTTACAAACACAAGCCCAAGCCCCTTCCAGTTGCCTCTTTCTGTTGCCATATTAAATGAGACCGTCCTTTAATCAGGAAAACAGGCTCTGAAAACTGCTACATAGGGCATGACCCCAGGTGGGTCCAGGCCGCCGTTGCCGCCTCTCTACTGCCTCAGATTTTTGCCACAGGGAAGGACTGGTGGCCCCAGCACCTGTCTGGGCTTCTCGGCTCTGCTGTGCCCAGGCATTGCTGGTGATAGGGGAGCACCACAATTTTGGAGCCAGCAGTGCTTGGGCCCCAGGTGCCGTGGGCTGTGTGGGGCTATGATCAGTGCACTTACTGCCATTTCTGATGCCTTGTTCTGTGTTCCCCCTAGGCCCTGCGCTGGTGCAGTCTGGCCCCCAGTGCCTGGCATCGCTGCCTACAGGCGTGGCGGCAGTGTGCCCCACTGCCAGCTGCAATCACTGCCTTCTCATGCCCCTTGCTGCATCACGGGGAGCGGCACCTCTCTGCTGAGTGGCCTGCTGGAAGTGCATCCTTCACTGACTCCAGTCAGGACACCCATGTGCCAGAGCCAACGCCAGCTCTCCTGGAGGCTGTCTGGCTTTCCCTAGCCCCAGAACACACGCGGGACAAGACAGGGAACTTGGCACTGGGGAACCTGGTGCAGTCGCTCCTGGACATGGGCTTCAGCCACACGCAGGTTGTGCAGCTGTTTAACCTGCAGCCCAGGCTGGCTCCTCAGCAGAGGCTGGCTGTGGCTTCTGAACTCATGCTCCTGGGCTTGTATCCCAACTCAGTGCTGCATGTCCTGCAGAGAAGCCCCAATGTGCTGAGGATGTCTGTGAAGCAGCTGAAGGACCGCGGGGAGCGTTTGAGGCAGCTCGGCCTCAGTGAAGGTACCATTGCCACTGCCACTGCTGCCACATTTCTGGACCTGTGGGGAACCCCCCTAGCCAGATGGCATGGCTCTGTGCACTGGCTGTAGCTGGTGCATGGAGTCAGGCTGCAGCCAGACCTGGCCTGTGACCCTGGGTCTGGCGCTTGGGTAAGTGGTTAAACCCTTACCCCAGCTCCAGGAGACACCTTAGCAAACACTTGTTTGGAATCTTCCTCCTGTGCCCAGCAGGCAGCAAAACGAATCCCCTACAACCCAGCCTCTGCCCCTGCTGCCCACGGTAGGGTTTTTTTGGAAATGATGCTGGGAGTGCTGTTTCCAGCTCTCTTCCCCCCTGGGTTTGCTGTTCGCTCCCTGCTCCCTGGCCTCCTGCGGAGCCTGTCCTGTGGGGAGGGGCTTGGGCTCATTCCTGTCTAAGGATCCTGGTCCTCTGCCCAGTTTGATCCCCACGCTGCAGCTTGCTGATGGGGGAAGGTGCATTTCCCTGAGGCAGCTCCAGCCTCCTACCTGTGACCTGCGCTACTGTGCTGAGCATGCCCATGTCTCTGTCCTTCCACATAACCTAGGACACCTGAAGCATGTGGTAAGCCGCTGCCCCCCGATCTTCACCCTGCCTGGAAAGAAAATTGATGCCACCGTGAGGCTCTTCAAGGAAAAGTGCCTCTTCACAATGGATCAGGTGATGGAGATCCTGCGCAGCTGCCCCAATGTCCTGCTCAAGGAGCCCAGTGACCTGGAGTACAAGTTCCAGGTGAGGCCAAGCCCTTGTCCTGTGGGGCCATCTGGAGAGTTGGAGAGTTTGGCTGGTGTGTGGGGATTGCCAAAGGCATCTCCCCAGGCAGGTTCCCTCTTCCACATGCCATGCCTGGCTTAGGCCCCTTGCACCTGAAGATACAGTAGAGTCCTGCCTCTTGGCTTGTGTGTGGACCCCCTGGACACAAATGTCACGTGCAAACTGCCCTGCCAGGCTACTAGTGCTTCTGCAGAGATCAGGTGGGAGGGGGCTCAGCATTCTGCTTTCTTGGGTCCCTTTCTCTTCCCCTCCTACTTCCCCAATACACATACAAGACCAGCTGAGACCTGCAAGTGGTTTTTAGTGTATCCTGTGTGTTCATGGGAAAAGCCATGAGCATCTCTTACAGTACCTGGGCTCTGCTTCCCTGTGTGTTTGCTAGGAGGCAGCCATGGGAGCTGTACACAGCAGGTATTTGATTCTTCCCATGTCTCCCCTGCAGTATGCCTTCTTTAGGATGGGGGTAAAGCACAAGGATGTGGTCAAGTCTGGTTTCTTCCGAGCACCCTTTACAGTGATCAGGAGCCGGCACGTGTTCCTGGAGCGCCGAGGCCTTTACCAAACCCCTGACAAAAAAGGCCAGACCCAGGTTATCAATGCCAAGCTGAAGGAGATCATCTGGCTCTCAGACAAGGACTTCCTGGCCCAGCTGGCCTGTGCCAGCCTGGAGGAGTATGATGTCTTTAAGAAACTGTTGGCACGAGAAGAGGAGGAGGAGGAGGAAGAGGACAGAGACTCTGAGGATGAAGACGAGGATTCTGAGGGTGAAGGGGAGCTCCCTGACCACGAGTAAGGCAGTGGAACTTGGAAGCCAGTGGCTTGGCTCCAGCCATGTCCAGACTGGATGCTGGTGCAGCTGGGCTCTGGGTTCCTATGGGCTGGCCACAGGGGGTTGCTCTAAGGCCTGGGTGCTTTATCGGGCTTCCTTTGCCTCCACCATATTCACATATTCACTGGCTAGTGGATCTAGACCGTGACCTGCTGCCGGGTCCTGCCTGCTGGCTGGGATCAGGCAGTCTCAGCCCTGCACTGCCCTTCTGTACCAGTGACTGCTGCTGTGTGGGAGCAATAAACCCCAGGCCCTTTGAGTCTGCTGCATATGCTTGCTCTCTTTCTCTGCCCCTCCCTGCTCGTGTCTTGTGGGTGAGACTGTTGCTGTGAGGTTAAAGGGTGACCGGTCCAGAGCCTGCTGCTCCCAGCCTGCACACTGAGGAATGACCCAGCAGTAGCAGCAGGGGGAAATCATGGGCAGTGCTGGTGCCAGCTTGGTCACCACAGCACAGTGCAGCTTTGTGAGGGGAGCTGCTGCCCTCCCCTGACTGGGCCGCTTCTCCCTCCAGGCCTTTTGGTTCAGGAAGGGTGGGTGGCAGGTACCCTGCTGTGCCAGTGGGGCTCTGACTGGGCTGCTAACTCTGTCTCCCACCATCTTCAAGGGCATTGGGAGGATCTGCCTCAGGTTGTAGCACTGTTTGGAGCAGGCCTAGATGAGGTGGGGTTGAGAGCAGGTGGATTTGGGCTGGGAGGAGCTGAGCAGCACGGGGAGGGCCAAGTAGGGGCTGGTGCCTGCTTGGGGCAGGAAGAGCCCACAGAGGCATTGCAGAGAAAGGGATGCAGATGGTGGCGGAAGATGCCTGCAACACAGGAGGAGAGGCAGGGGATCGACTGTGCAGGACCTCCCTGGGGTAGGGAGATGAGACCCCTTATGGGGGCAGGAGGTGAAGGGCAGGTGGCTGGTGCCCAGGGGGCATTGCTGGCATGGGTAGGAGTGCATCTGGGCTAAGTGAGGGAGGGACGGGGGAGTGAGCCCCACATTTGCCCATTTCTGCTCCATCCCCCAGTGTTCAGGAGACACCCAGACTCTATCAACCAGTTTTATTTAAAAAAAGACTAAATTTTCTTTAAACAGGACCAGGATCCATGCGCTGCATCTGTGCTATGCTGGGTTTGGTTCCACATGCCCCAGCTGGTGGAGAGTAGGGCATGTGTACTGCTGCCTGCTACTGGAGCCTCCCTGTGTTGCTGTCAAGTGCTGGGTCAGGTCATACCAGCTGTCTGGCTTCTGCAGTTCACACTGCTCCTGCTGCGCCTTGCTGAGGCAGCGTCTGTAGCAGCTGGAGAGGTGGCCCATCACACTGAGGACAGGGCTTGCGTGATGGAGGGCACTCAACAGCTGGTGGGATCCTGAGCCATTATGCCTGGTCAGAGGGATGGGATCACATGGCACCCAGGCTCCGTTGAGGAGCAGGCTTTGCTCTCAGTCCCCTTGGCCCAGCCTCAAAGGAGCCCCCTGTTATCATAGTCTCCAAACAGCTGCTCTCCCTTGTTGTTGGTTACCAGTTGGGAGCACCCATGTGGGGAAGACAACACTGCAGTGGCTGCCCTTGAGCTCTCAGGCTGAGGAAGGACTGGCCCAGACTGCTTTGGTCCAAACTCCCTGCCCTCCCTTTCACCAGCAAATGGGGTCATCTTTCCCATTGCCCCTTAGCCCTCACAGCTGATGCTCTGTCCTTCCTCTCCTCGAGGGCAGGGATTCTTCCTGAGAAGCAAACTCGGACTCTCTGGTGGGGCTGGGGGTGGAACTTAGGTAGAGCTAATGGCCGGTGAGGTTTCCCTGTCTGGCATCTAGGTCCAACTGACATCAGCTGGTTACATAATCTTTCATTTCCAAAATCAGCAGCCAGCTGTATGTGGGAGGGAGGGAATGCCACACTGCAGCAGAGCTCCTTTGGGTGAGTCCCCCTGTTCCCCCTGCCGGGATATGTAGTCTGAGCTTGCCGATTTCCAGATGGTTGGTGGTGGTGGCTACGCCGCTTTCTCCTCGGCCCCGCTGGCTGCTCATGGGATTGCTCAGTGCGTGGCAGATCTCTCGCTGCTCTCAGAGGGTGACTTCATGGTGTGCAAAGGATCTGTAGTTCACAGCTGAGGGGAGTTGCTGTGCACCTTCCACTCCTCTGTGTTAGGCAGACCGTGCTTACACTTGCACACAATGTCATGCCAAGGCTGCTAGCCCTGGCTCGGGGGGGGCTGACCCATGTTCAGGTTATATCCAGTGGGAGCATGTTGTTTATACCATGAGTAACATCCTGCTGGAGGTGTCCCCCACGTGCTGTTCGTGAAATAACACTTGATACCATAGCTAAGATATATCTCTGGTATGTATTAATTTATAATATACACTGTGTATGGCAATACACAATTCTATGTTTAACTAGTGTCGTCATACAAACTCACAAAAGCTAGGAACTCTTAAAAGCTAAACGCTCTGTCCGAGAGCTGCCCTGCTGGCATCAGAGGCTGCATCTGTTGCAATACTGAAGCACCACTTCTTTCTTCTGCTATGGTCTGGTCGGTTAACATCACATTCGCCTCCGAATGTTTCACACTAGAAAGGCTGCCAGGGCAGTGGCGTTGGGCTGACGTGATACACGAGGGCGGGCGCTTTTGGAACATACTTAATCGCTGTAATGTGAACTGTAGCGTTTTACTCTCTCAGCTTTGAAGGACTTGATTTTTTTCCTCTGCTCAGACACGGTGCCTTGCAGTGCCTTCCCAGATCCCTGGGTAAACAATCCATGCAATTACTAGTGGATGAAATGCTTTTCTAAGCCTTGACCTATCTTTAGGGTGGGTGGGAGGGGGTGGAGAAACCAAGTTACCACTCCTAGGCGGTACAGCCGCTCCTGTACTACATGCTGAAACTCAGCTAATGTGCAGATCCACTGCAAAACAAAAAGGGGGCTGTGGGTTGCTCAGTCCAAATGCTAGCAGGAAGTAAAGGTACAAGGTGCATGGAAACATAAAGCAGAGTAATGGGTGCAGGTTTGCCACTTATGATTATTATTTTTCTAACAGTAACTAACCCTGTTGGTACAGGGGAAACACTGCCCCTTTGCTGGGGAGCTGTCAGCTGAGTTTCAGCTCATAGCAAAGGCTTTTAATTTCTGCACTAAACTGCATTGCCCCAGTACAAAAATCCGTTTATAGCCTCAGGATACAGAAGGAGTGGGTGCAGATCTGCAAGTTCTCTTGACTCATGGGGAACAGGCCTTGAGTTTCAGCAGCAGACTGGCCCCATTGCCAGGCAACCAGCCATGCTGAAGCAATGGAGTCTGTTCTAGAATGATGCTGGCAATGGAAGGAAGAGGCAATCCACAGTGAGGAAAGGCAAAGAGAAGGCACCGCTGCTTCTGCTAAAGGGAAGGGAAATGGCTGCTTGCTGTGCCAGCCTGCCTGTCCCTAGCAGGCTGGAGAAGGGAGTCAGTGACTCCGGGGAGGAAGGGCTCCCCTGCTGTTTTTGACCTAATTATAGATCCAATCTTCTTGGTGTTTCAAAAGCCCTTAAGACCTGGTCAGATGAAATGCTTGTTGCTTTGAACCCTATGAGGGACAGACAGAGACAGACAGCCTGAGAACATGCCAGGGGGCCCTGTCTTTAATTCTTTTAGCTAGGTTGATTATAGCACCTTGGGGCCTCTCTTGCTACCCCAGTTTCCCTGCTGAAGGCAGCGAATGCTTTGTCCCCTGGTTCTTAACAAGCTGCAGCTGAGTGAGTTGCCCAGGATGTAGCCTAAGGGACTGCTGGGTCCTGTAGATTCACATGCACAAGCAGAGGCCAGGGGACCCTGTAGTCTTCCTTTGGCAAGCATTAGCCTTTCATGGCAAACAGCTATAGCAGATCCATTAGAGGAGAGGTGCAGTGGACTGAGAGGCCGTCCTGGTTCTGTGTCCCAGCTAAAGGCAGCCACATTCTCTCGTATCTTCTTGTCTCTAGCTTATCCATGCCCTGAAGAGCTGTCTGTATTCTCGCTGGGAAGCTACAGCACAGAGCACCAGAAGGCCATGAACTCCGTGTGGCCTCTATTACCTTAATACAAGCGTAATGGGAACCATATCACAGTGTACTACTGCCTTGCCATGGAGTTTCTGCTCAGGGGGCTGATGTTTCAGCCAGGGCATAAAAGCTCTAGCTCAATGAATTAGTAGTCGTGTGGTGCCATGTCCCTGGCGGGGATATGGCTGTAGTAGGGCAGGGCCAAACTCATGCTAACATTACATTAGCTGCTACTGCCACTGTAGCCTGTGCTGCTGCCATTTTGTAACTGGCAGCACCCAGGCTCCTGGACTTTGCTGCAGTCAGTCAGGAGCAGTGGGTGCCTGTAGATGTGCTGCAAGGCTGCCTGTAATTATGGGAGGGGCAGGGGGCGGCCAAGAAGAGAAGATGGGCTGCTCCTCATTCAGTGGATGTGGCAGTTCAGTCTGCTCTAGTATAGCCTACCATGTCCTTTTCCTATTACCAAACCAGCTCCCAACCTCACCAGTTTGTGGCTTTTGCACTAGGTCAGTATACAGAAGCCAGGCCTAACTTCTGTTTGAACATAGCCATGAGTTTCTCCTTGACATTCAACAGTCATGTTAAGCTACACCTGACAGCAAATCCCAGCCTTTCACAGCCCAAGGAACTTGCATGCCCTGGAGAGCCAAGGACACTAGCTGTTCAGTCCCCAAGGGCTTATTTTGGACAGGCTTGTTAGAGCTAAAGCCAGACAAGCCACAGGACCATGCTGCTAGCTAGGAGCTAGCACAATGACACCTCTCAAGCAGTGGTATTGCAGGCTGTTTAGCCTAGCACCTACCTACAGTATGTCCCAAGAGAATGAGCAGCCACTTACCTAGGGCTTCTTCAGTGTATGACTGTTACTTTGTTTCCTGAAATAATTGGGGGGAAGGGGAGAAGGAGAGAGAGAGTGCTCAGGACAAAAGCCATCTGGAAATGTTCCTTGCCCACAGAGGGGCAAATTTCCCTAGAGCTCAAATTCAACAAGCAGCCTCCCCCATTCATAGCAACAAAGAGAAAATGCCCCATAAAAGCCAGGGCATTGCTTGAACGGGCCTGGTGACAGCAGCTGACCCTGGGCATGTGCCTGTGCGTCAGTGCAGGTCTAGTGCCAGGACAGCATTGTGTTTAGGGCTATTTTGTTCTTTCTGGCACCAGCCACGCTTGCCAGTTGTGTGTGTAATACTCATCCACTGGACATCATGGACTGTAAATTCAAGCATCTGTGCCCAGGTTTTAGCAGTAACTACAGTCTGAAGGTTTCCCAGTGAGGTATTTTTTGAAAGGACTGTTGTGATAAGTGAGAATTCAGCATTTCCTGACAATTTGACCCAGGTTGCCTTCCCTTCCTTGATTACTCATCATCACTTGTAAAGGCGAGCCCTGATTTCTTCCCAGGCATCCACTATTACAACTGAGCCCTGCCCGTCTGTACCTGCTGGCTGTCTTCTTTGAAACTGTGCTTTCACAACTCTCCTTGTAGCAGATATCTTGGTGAACTTTGTAGACCCTCTTGTACCTGTTAGCACAAGAAAGACACATCAGACTCTAAGCCATACCATCAGGCTAGAAAGCTGCTTGGCCCCAAACATGGGGAGCTTGAGTCTGACGCTAGAGCACCTTCCTCTGCTCATGCCCATCTTGACAGCTGATCTGACTCCAGCTCTGAGGAGCTCATCTAGTGCAGTCCTATTGGCTGCTCAGGCACATTGCCCATGGTTGTAGCAGCCTCCCAAACCCTATGGGAATCTCAACTGCTGTTTGAATGTGGGAGGTGGTGTGAGAGCCAGTGGCCCCAAGGAACGATAACCAGAACAGCACATCTTGGGGAGTGAGAATAGCAGACCCTCCAAAAATTTTGCCCAGATATAGGAGGATGATGGCTGCTGGCCAGAATGGGAACCAGTGGTAACAAGCACTTCCTGAACTCCAGCTTTGGGGCCCCTGGTCTGTAGCCTGGTAATTAAAAGTTAACAGCTGCCTTATGATTCTAAACAAGTAAGTAGAGAGGTCACAGTATTTGCCCTTGCAGCTCCCTTCTCTCACTTAATGCCCCTCCCTGCTGGGTGAGGCCTAGCACCCAGACTGTGCCCTGACACTGTGGGAACAGATTGAAAGAATGAGGCTAAGGGTGTAAGACTCTGGCCCGAAATCCCGAGCAGCTGAGCCAGTGATACAAGCTGGATCATTGCAGCAGTACCGGCAAGGTGGAGCCTGCTAGGTTCCAAAAATAAGCAGTGACTGGTAGTGCAGTGGCCAGGCTGGCAGCCCTTCCTGTTGAGCAGAGACAAGCAAGGCACTGCTGGCAGTGGGAGCTGGCATTCCACAGGCCCAAGCACCATACCAGTTGGGCCTATCCCCTCCAGACAATTCACTGCCCCTCTGTCCCTTCTAGTGTCCAGGATAAAAGGCAAAGACACAAGCCTCCCCACTCATGCTTCTGTGTACTCTCTCAGTGAACCTGGCTGTTGCAGAGCCAGGGGGTGGTCAAGCTGTCTAGGGGTTCTATTTGATCCAGGGAACATAGTGCACCAGCCTACCAGCTGGCTGTACTGCCATTTGGTAACACCCCAATCTGCTACTGTGCACTGTGGAAACTGTTGAGCGTACCCCACTGCCTGTCTAGAACACTGATGGCATCCCTGGGCAGGTCATGGAGCAGCAGCCACATACTGAAGCGCCTCAGAATCAGAGCTCCCAGCTGTAAGTGCTGGGATAGGTTACAGCTTAAAGCCAACTACCCATGTTCACAGTCAGCTGCACTTAGCACAACCCAGCCATTGTACTGGCAACCATCAGGCTGCTGGGGGAAACGGGAGAAATTAAGGGCAGAACACAAACAGGTACTCACAGGTAATGGCAGACACTGCCCTCCCAGACAGGGAATGACTTGGTTTCTGAGTACAGCCGTGTGCAGGATTGCGGGACCTTCTTGCAAGCTGAGCAGGAACACGAGTAGAAGGTTTATTGTTAAATGCCGTGTTGGCAATATGGACACTCCCCTCTTTGGAAGAGGCACTGAATACTGCCACCCTATCCCTGTTCTTCAACCAGTGCACACTAATGCAGAGGAAGGCACAGTCCGCGACTCCTGACTCCATCTCCCCCAAGTGCCACACTTCCCTCTGCTGGGGACTCCAGTGGGTGAGTCTACTTCTAACCACTGGGTGAATAGGCTATACTGGGAATGTGTGTATGGGGCGTGCCCTCAGCTCCTCCTGTTGAAGGTGATTCACTTGGTGTCAGATGCCCGCTGGAGTAGGAAGTAGACACCGCTGCCTGGCAACTGCACAAACCGTCTGGCGGCAGCTCCTTGCCCCTTCTTCCTGCACAGTGAGATGGTGGCTGGTGGACTCCCATGGGCCACAGACATTAGCTTCAGGCACTGAAATCCCTTTATGGGTCCAGCCCCAAAGCCCTGACCTGATGGCTCCATTATGAAGAGAGAAGGGTGCTCTTATCCCTGCTTTCATTCCTTTCAGATGCTTCCTTGTCTGCTCCCCCCTCCCCCACAAAAGCTGCTGTTCTCTCCTTTCCCAGCACTGGCTAGGCCCTAAAATACATGGTCCCAGGCTGCTGCATTCACCCAGGTGTCACCCAGCTCCAGAGCAGGTGTCACACTGCATCTCAGCTCTCTGCTGCTCTCAGTACAGCTGGGGCTAGAGGCAGCAGCAGGCATGTGACTGGGGTTCAGGCTGCAGTAAACAGTCACTCATAGGCTGTGCTAGGCCAGAAGACCCAAATGCCAGTGGACGGACAAGCAAATGTGCCTGGTTCCCAAGGGGATGGGGGTGGAAGGATCATGTCTGATTTTCCCCCACCAGCAAGGGGCAGTTCCCAGGGAAGTGGTCCCCTGTCACATGGAGTTTGGGCTCAACGACAACAGGTGGAAACTGCTTGCAACTCACCCAGCTCGCAGTGCCTGCCCTTGAAGCCAGGGCTGCAGTCGCACTGGTAGGACTCAGCAACCATCACACAGGTGCCCCCATTCCTGCAGGGGTTCATGGAGCAGTTCTGGCTGGCACCTGAAAACACAAATACAAATATTACACTGCTGGCCAGGGGCTGGTGAGGGCAAGTTGCCTACAAGGAGGAGGATGTGGCCTGCAAGGACACTGCTGTGCTGTCTACCAAGGGGCCATGCTGAATTAAGGGACCACTGTGCAGAGCCACTGCTTACCCCCCATATTCCTACCCAGACACTGCTTTGAGTTGCTG
>NW_005841849.1:804646-813268 GCF_000455745.1 Alligator sinensis | reverse complement strand
GACCCAGGCGCTGGTGGGAGTGGCGGGGGGGGGGGGAGGGGGGGGGAAAGGGGAAGTGGTGGGGGTGGGTGGGAAGAGAGAGAGAGAGAGGCAATGCTCAACATTTTAAAGAAGCCATTCCTGGGACTGCAGGAAGGGGCTGATCCAGAGAAGCATTTGGACACTCAGTTCCCTGCAGGCAGTGGCTTGAGAGTGCTCAGCATCTCTACATCAAGCCCTGATTTAAGAGACTCCAGTGGGGCTGATATTTCTCTCAGTGTACACATGAAGCCTGTTTGTAGCGTCTAGGAGGGTCCCTGGCACTGCACAGGCAGCACAGCACCCTGCAGGGCTACATTCCCAGGCAGCCAGGAAGGAGCAGAGCAAGCACATGGACAAATTACTTGGTGTGGTTTATGTGGTTTCTGAACACCATCATCATTTATGCTGGAATCAGAAATGAAATGATGTAGCTACCCCAGGACAGCTGCCCACATATAGTGCCATAATGGAGCCTCATTGCTAGGTGGTGGAGAGCAAGTACTACCCATTTGCCTGAAGCAAAATGCTATCCCAGAAAGGACACAGAGAGATGAAAGCTAAATCCAAGTAACTTAGGCTAGTGAAGAAATTTTTACCCTCAATTCTTTTGGTGGTAATTCTCCCCCAGCTTGGCTGAGGGCACCTGCTTTAGCATTTGTCTTCTGTTCCAAACCTGTGTAAAGGTGTTCTATCCACACCCCTGAGCAGTGGAGGCCTTACCCAGAGGATGCTGGAACCATTAGAGTCAGACTTTGGGTCTGAACGCTAGTAGCCATGGGAAGCATTGGTAAAGAGTGGATGCATATGCAGGTGGCAGCTCCAGGTACCCACCAAAAGGAGTTCTGTTAAGCCAGCGGTGGGGAAGTCATTTCTTTGTGATGAGCCTCCTGATGTGAATGCAAACTTCCCTACCCCACCTCTTGCCAGACTTACTCTCTCTATTCTTGTTCTCTGACTCTGGCAGCTGCAGGGCCAGACTGACACGATTGGTCGATTCTTCAATGTTTTCCAGCTTCACTGGAGCCTCAGGTTCTAGGAGGACAATAAATGGTGTTTAGCACTTTTATGTTAAAAACCTAGTCAGACCCCAGGTGAATCTAGCCCAGGACCACCTGCTCCATAGGCAGAGGGAGAACCTGCAGGATCCAATAATGGGATGGCTTGCCTGTGAAAGACCATCCCTCTTGAACACCAACACTTGGAGCTCTGAAGACTCTTGTCCAGACCCACAGCGAGTCCACTACATAACCTTGCGGATCTCTGAGATGCAAGGATATCTTGTGGCAAGGAGTTCCGCTGCTCACCCTGACATCCAGCTTTCATTACTCCAATCCTTGTTCTTGGATTAGGAGTAGGGTGAGTGGAGGTGCCCAAGTTACCTTCTCAGAACCGGGTGTTTGTTGGTGTGTGCCTAGCACAAGGCTGCTCAACCTTTGGCTTGTGGCCAGATCTGGTCCATGGAGCTATGTCACCTGGCCCCTGGGGGCTCCCAATCAGTCCAGAAATATGGTGGTAGAGGAGTGGTGGCTGCATTAATTGCTGCTCCCTTGCTGCCAAATTTCCAGACCGGTGGGGGGGTGGGGGTGAGTAAAGTCCTGCAGGCTGGATAATGTGGCTACATGCTAGATTGGGCTAGTGGGCAGCTGGATCCAGCCACACAGGCTCAGGCTGCTGTGCTGGATCACACCCATGGACCAACTCCATGTGGGATGCAGCCCATGGACAAGCCTTGCACTTTGCATCTGGCCTGTGAGGCCAAAAGATTGGGTGCCACTGGTCTACAGCATCCCCTGGTATCCCTCTTCTCTCTAGGCCCCATCTACCCCACAGCCCTCAAAACACCTCTCCAGGAAAGGGCAGTGCTGCTGACTCCCTGCAGGGGCAGCAAAAGGACTTGCTCACTAATGCAAAGGCAGTCAGTGGCTAGGAACAAAAGCCAGGGGGCTCTGCCCCCCCACCAGACTGCCTCTAACTTCAGGGAAACCTGACAGTGCCCTGACAGTGCTGTAGTCAGTAGGTGCCACAATGCTGTAGGCAGTAGTGGTGGGGGAGCAGGACAAATCATGCTCCCATCACATCAGCTCACAAGTTGACCCCTGCCCCACCAGGCAGGACACAACCTGGTACTGGAAGTCCCATTTGCTGCCTGCCACTGTGTGGCTCTTACAGGTAGCCTGAGCTGCCCCATCTCTGCTCCTCCCCTTCCTACGACATATGACTAGGTTAGCCAGCCTACTCCCTTACCTTACTAGGGCCAGCACCCCTCAGAGTGCACCATGATGTGCGATTGTCACCTCTAAGGTAGCCAGGAGACAGAACTGTGTGCCTGAGAGACTTCATGCTGACTGGAGAGATGGCTCGCACATACACACACCCTCACACCCTGCCATCCTTTCTAAACTGGGTGGAGCCCCCTCTTCCCCAGTGCACTAGCTGGGAATAGGGTGGGCAGTCCCTCTTGGCCTTTGTGGACAAGGGCCTCAGGTGATATGCTGATATGCAGGGCTGGAGGATACCTACGTGTTTTCATGGTAATGGCTACGTTTGGCGAGCTGCTGAATTTGGCACTGATCCTTCCTCTGCCATCCACCAGTTCAGTGTACCTGGAGGAGGAACATGTTAGTCATATAATTAGCACAGCTGCCCCCCAGGTGCTCCCCCATGGGTATTCACACTAAGGAACACTTCGTCACACACCCAGCAGACAACTCCATTATTTGCCTGGCAACCACTAAGGGCAGCATCCTACCTGAAGGAGGAAAAAAATGTCCCCCCTTCAGAGTATGGCCTGACCCAGGGGCAAATGCATGGGGCTGTAAGAGACTGGCATCAGCACTGGATGCAGATAGCTTTTTACATCATATTTCAGGTAGTTTCTACTTATCCCACTAGAGAGCAAAGCTTGGTGCTACTTCTGTGCTACAGAACAGATCTAATGCAAAAGCTAGCACCATCAAAGCTTGCAGAACCCCTCCAGGGTACCATTGACCCCTGCAGCAGGCAGGGACCAAGACACCACAGTGACAGCACAGCACCAGCAAGGGCCCCCTGCTCCTTGCACTATATGGGGCCAGTCACCAGACATAGACAGCTACCTTGTGGAGAGATTTCACTGGAAGGTGTCTGGGGTGGGGTTTTCTAAGCCCCTGGGGGCAGTGCAGCTCTGGACCTCTAGCTCCTTTCAAATCATCATGGAAACCAGACCATCTGATTCCTCAAGCACGTCTGAAAATGCCCCTTTGCTGTTTCCAAGGCATGGTGAAAGATTAATGACAAACCAGAGCATTGGGGAGCTGCTGGGAGCTGTTCTGCACTCACCTGGCTGTGCTGGTGCTACCAGCTGCTACCCATGCTGAATGATAGCACATTTGGGAAATGAACAAGTACACACTTGGGATGAGAGGGACCAAGACACATGGTTCAGACACAACCTGGTCTGTGCTTGACTGCAGTAGTTTTTTGCTCCTGTGGCTAGGCAAGTGCCATGTATTACATCTGTGCTGAGCTGGGGCGCTGGCAGCCACAGCTGTTACCTGGGGGCCTGTGAGGGCTCCTCTGAGATGTCATGGTCTGCGAGCAGGCGCAGCTCAGGCAGGAAGGCTGGGGGCAGCCTGTTCCGGAGGATGCGGGGGTGTCCCCCCTGGCTCCATCGCCGCTCTGGTGTCCCATCCCTCTGCACTGGGGGTTGGAAGGGGTTAGGCTTAGCTGGAGCCAAGGCAGCGAGGCAGCCGAGTAACTGGAGCATCGTTCTTCCAGTAAAGCTACAGCATTCCCCAGGGCCCATCCCATGCTGTCTGCAGACTTGCAGGCTTGGCCACAGCATTGGCCTGAGTGCGTGCCCAGCATAGTCCCATGACCTCATGCTGTCACTCTGTGTATTGCTTCCCTGTACCAGGTCTCTTCTCTTGGTGCCAAACTGCCCCCATGTCAACACACACCTGGATACAGACCCGGCTGCCTTCACCCCCCCCACAACAAGGCTGAGGCCACTGTGTAGAACAGGGACAGCCATACATATTGGCTGTTAGATGGAGAGTGCTGTACACAACCAACTTTCCTATACCATGGTGGAGTGCCTGCAGGGAGTGGCAATTCTCTGCTTTCAGGGTACGCATGTCCTGGGGTGCAGTCATCACATGGATTCCCATCCCTGTGTCACAGCTGGGAGTGGATGGGATTTCTCATCATGTAGCACCCCTTGCAGACACCTCTACCTGTCCAGATGTTCTCTGCCACCATTAATCTCCCATATGTGCTCAGTTCCTCCCCTACAGTAGCTTGAGAAGCCAGGGGAGCAATGAGGGTGCACTTACGGGTCATGACATACAGGTGGGCCGGGTCGCTGTGCACTTGGCCTTGCTCTGTGTTCTGGACGGCTGTCACGGACAAACGGTACCTCTGCCCTGGCAGCAAGTCACGCACTGTGTAAGAAGACAGCTTCCCATTGGGCACATAGCGGCTCTTCACGCTCTGGCTAGTGGTGACGTTGATGATGTAGCCCTCCACTGAGCTTGAACTCGCTGGTGGCTGTTCCCATGTCATGTAAACTGTGGTGGCACCAACTCTGGAAGCAGTGAGGTTCCTAGGAGGGAGGGGCCCTGTTCCAGATGCAGGGAGGAGGGGAGAGGGGAGTTGTTATTCAGATGCATTTCAAAGTGAATCCCTAGTTTGATCACACCCTTTTAGCCCAGGTTTGTCAGCCTCTCCTAGGTAAAAGGCTGAAACTCAGTTTCCTATTCCCTATGGCTAGTAACCCTGCCCCTTTGTCTGCAGACTCTGGCTAAGTCACTCTAGCCAAGTGCTGCTAACCCTCCCATGCCATCTCACAATCCTCATCAGTCACCAGCCCAAAATGATGTACAAGTTCACCCACAATTCACTGGAAAAGCTCAGCCTCCTGTAGTCCCAGAGCTCTGCAATATGTCCCCAGCTTTCCTAGCCCTATTTGTACAGGACTTGGCAATATGGCAGCGCAAGGCTGGGTTGGGCTATCATGGGGGCAGAGTCAGGTGCCTTTCCCCTGCAGGAACACTGGCGTGAAGACCCACCCCCCAGGGCTCTGCTTGCATTTAAGGCCAGTGCACACCAGCTGGGGCTCTCTGATGCAGAAGCCTGCAGCCTAATCCAGTAACACAGTAAAGGGAGTTACAGGTGTGTGAACCCTTACCTGCCCCACCACAGCCAGGCTCGGAAGGGGCCTGGGCCATTCAGACAGCACCTGTGTGGCTTCAGGAGGTGCAGAGCTCCTTCCTGCTCAGGGCCTGTGGCTGTGGATCTACAGAATCCTTTGCTCATGCAGGGTTCTGCTCCAGGCCCTCACCTCTTCTGCAGCAGGGCAATTCTAATCTATTGCTGGAAGCGTGGGGCTGGAACCTCAGCTTGTGCCAGTGGCACAGAGGGGCTGGGATGCAGCACAGCACACAAGTTGGAGAGCAGAGCTCCCATGTGGTTGGCTCCTCTGCCTGCCCCAGGGGCCCTTGGGCCAGGATGTGGCTGGTGCCCAGCTGCACACTGGCAACCCGTCACTTGGGTGACTACAAGTTAGGAGACAAATCAGCCCCAGGAAGATGCTTCATGGCTTCCCCTCAGCTGCACTCAGCAGTCACTGAACTCAGGATGTCTTTGCTTGGACAATAAACAACATCTGCAGAGGCACATGCATCTCCACCTATCCCTGGCACAAGGCCATCTCCTGCCTGCACTGCCCCTCTGCCAGCCTCAGAGCTAGAGCCAACTAGTGCTGCTTTGTTGAGGTGGCCAGGGTGGGGCCTGCAATTGCGAAGGGTGACCTGGGCCCTAGGATGGCAGGGTTGGAGTGATTGCAGGGCTGGTTCTCCAAAGCAGGGTGTCCTGCATGGGTTGTCTTTGTATTTGCTATGCTCTGGGGACCCCAAGGACCCCTCTGCCAACAGCAGAGTCAGGGTGCTCTTGTTCTCTTGCAGGCTGCTTGACAGAAGCAGGAGAATGGGACTGTGGAACTGCTCTGCTGATGGTTGGGGCCTGAGGACACTCCAGTAGGACAATACCCCTTCCTGGGCAACATACAGCAACAGCTCCTGATGCCCTCTGGTGCCCTGACCAAGAGTACAGGGCCCTGGCCTGGGCGCAATGCCCTCCTCCCAGTGGGGCTGGTGTTGTCAGGACACTTCCCAGCACACAGTGACACCAGCCTGATGTGCAGAGACTATGACAGCGGCTGCTGCTGTGTGCTGGGATTGCATGTCAGGCTGGATGTGTTGGTAGGTTGCTCAGTTTCCCCTTCCTGGGAGGGTTACTGACTTTGGAGCCAGGCTCACCCCCCAGCTGGAAGAAAAAGCTTTCAAGTTGTCCTCTGTGTGGTCGCTGCCTCAAAGGTCTCTGTTCTCATCCCTTTAGCCACGCACTTATGGACAAGTTCTAAACAGGTTGATTCAGGCCCAAGGCTGACTCACAGACACAAGCAGTCAGAGACCTTGAAGTACCTGGGCACTGGATGGAATCTCTCTGGGATGCCATGGTCTCTTTCAGAGGCACAGCTGTGTGCTGCAACACTGAGGAAGGGACAGGGACATTTGGTCACACTTACGCGTCCACACGTGGAAGGGAGCCGTGGCCAGGCTCTCTGAGGGATGGTCTTCTGTCCCCACCCCGCTCAGGGTCGTCACATGGATAATGTACCTTTCTCCTGGCTGGAGGTCCCTGAGAACAAGGCAGGAGGGAAGGGCACTAATTAATTAAGTCATGTGGGTCTCTGCCATCCACTTTAACTCCTCTCTGCACAGTCTCTCCCCACCTGGTGTATACTGTGCTGGTAACACTGCATTGGGCCTATGTCCTTTCCTGCTTGCACTTTCCAGCAGTGACTAAAGCCATAGGGTGCTACTGGAGCAGATGATAAACCATGCACTCTCCCCACCCCGACTCTGGTGCACCAGACCCTTCTTCTGGAGTGGAAGCCAGTTCAGCAAGGCTGGGCAAGCCTGGGAGCCTCCTGTGGAACATGACAGACTATTTATTCCCCAAGGTCTTTATGGCATCCTGGGCTGGTCTGCACTACAAGGGTCTTGCTGGCACCACTATGATTGGTACAACTAGACCAGGAACACTTGGAACAGGGACACAGCTCCTATCACCAAGGAGAGGTCCTTCATTGGTGCAGTCAAACCACTGAGTAATCCCTGAATCACCAGACATGCTGAAGAGCACTTCTGCCAGCACAAGCTACTGCTGCATGAGGGGGCCTGGTGGCAACACTCCTCACTAGGCTGGCAACACTAGTGAAAGTATGCACTGCAGACACTGCATGTGACTGCAGTGACACTGAGGTCACTTAGTGTCAGTGCCATGAGGCAGGGGACCCTGGGTGTGAGCTAGAGAGACCTGCCAGGGCCAGTCCAGCCAATCCCCTTGCTGTCAGTGTGACCCTTGGCCTAGACCCCACGGCTTGTGTGTGGGCACTGCTGGGCTTCAGCCAACATCCCATCCACAGCTCTGTTCCTGCAGGACCCTGTGGGAGGGCAAGGAGACAGAAGCTCATGGGTGATTATGGCAGGTGGGTTTTCCCATGCCATCCTTCACTGTCCCCTTGCCAGCCACATCCCACCCTGTGCTCACCAGAACGTGTACTTGGCCACGCTGCTGTTCAGCTCCACAGTGTGGTGCTCCACGTCGCCAGGCTGGCGGATGGAGACACGCACCCTGCTGACAGTGGAGTGCTTGAGGCGGTGGAGAGCCCATTGCACTGTGATGGCACTGGCCGTCACGTTGGTGATCTCAAACCCCTCCACGGGGTGTGGTCCTGGTGGATTACAGAGAGCACAGGCAGGGGCACGGTGATTAGTCGCCAAGCAAAGCTGCAAGTCCCCCCTCAAAAGCCAGGCCCAACCCAACCCCCTTGACTCCTGTTTCCTGGGGGAGTCTATTGTCTCTGGAGCACATCCCCGAGATCATGATATGTCCCTTCCTGGCTGCCTACAATACAGCCTCTGGCTTGTTGTTTGGGCCATCAGCACACCCTGCAGAAGGGACAGGCAGACTCCCACCTCCTGGGCAGTTCAGGGCAGCAGTCCTGTGGCAAGGGCTACCTGGAACAGTCCACAGCTGTACCACCAGGCAGATGGGCTGGTGCCTGCCCCTGCTGCTTTGCCTTCACCCAAGGAAGTTGTGGGAGGGTAGGGGGAGTGGCATGGAACTGCTTGGGGGTGAACCCAATAACCCAGACCAGCAGCTCCACAGGAAGGCTGTGCGGAAGATATTCAGACTGGCAGGAGAAAAAGTCCCTACACAGGCAGCACCTCTCATTATTCTTGGGTATCAGGTCTCGTGCCCCCACAGGAATCTTCACAATTCCCCAATATAGGAGTATGAGGGGAGATACATCGGCACCCTAGTCAGGCATGAATAGCCTGTGCAGCCCTTTGTAGAGGCTGTGAGCAGGGAGGCAAACAGCAAATCCCATTTGCAGCAGGGCAGGAGTCCCCTGGCACAGCATGTAGTTAATGCATGGCGCTTGTTGTCATGGGAGGGTGAAGAGGCTGACAGTCTAACTGGGTCCATAAAGGGATTAGACCTATTCATGGAGGACAGACCCACTGACAGCTATTCAACAGAGCACTCAGGGAT
>NW_005841849.1:797537-804615 GCF_000455745.1 Alligator sinensis | reverse complement strand
TGGCTACAATGGGATGGATGATACTAGATATGTCCTGCACATATGCTCTCCCTTGAAAGCATCTACTACTTGCCACTGTCAGAGAGGAGATACAGGGCTGGATGGATGACTGGTCTGACCCAGCATGGCACTGCTTATGTTCCTATGGAAGAGACCAAGGGAGATGGTGGGGGCCAGTGGGCAGGGTCAGCTCTGCCACTGGCTTGATGGGTGAGCTCAGGGAGCCCCCTGAACTTCTTTATGGTCTCATACATGAGGGCCCTGACCGCTTTTGGGGCCCCTGGTCTTACTGTGCCCTAGACTCATCCTCCAAGTGGAGGCAGGCTCAGCCCAGGGAGAGATGGCACCAGCATTCGTGAGAGACACAGAGAGGGAATGGGCTCTCAGAACTGAGCCAGATGGGGGGAGAACACAGCACTTAGTGGCCTTGGTGTCTCCTGATGGAGCTCTCTAACCCTGCTCAGGCTCTGGCCTGCTAAGGAGCAGCATAGCATGGCCTGACAGAGCTGGAAGGAAACTGGTCATTTCTGGGGGGACCAGACCAAAGGGGAACCTTCCCAGACAGCCCTGGCCTGCTGCCAAGTTTGCTCATTTTGATAGACTGCTGGAAGGACCTCAGACAGCAGAGGCCTGGGCCTAGCTGACCCCAGTGAACGTGCAGTGAGGGGCTCTCAGCTGACTGGGGACACAGCCTGCTTGGTGGGTGCTCTGGAAGTCACCCAAACCCAGTTTCTGGGCCCCCTCTGTCTCCTGCCATCCTCACCAAGACCATGCTCTCACTAAAGCCTGTGGAACAGGGAGCTTGAACAGAGGCAGCTCTGCTGCTCCCCCATCCCTGCCCCAAGCACCACAGCTGGGAGTGTGAGCTCCTGTGGGCTCCATTCTTCATGCCCTCCACACAGAGCACTGGACTATTAAACACAGGAATTGCCAGAGCAGATCCATTCACCCCTGCACCAATCACTGAGAGCAGGCAGCAACCCTGTGATGGACACTCATGGACCCAGCCTCCTACTAACCCTGGTGGTCAGTGGCTGTTGCATGCCCAGCAGGATTTCTCTCACTGCTGCATTGCTCCTCCCTCATCTGCAACCTGACTCTAGTCTCATTGCCCATTTGGAAACCTACTGAAGTTGAGGGCTCATTGAAATTGTGTGGTGACCTGATGGCTTACTTTCAAGCAGGGGGATACGGCGTTGCCTCTAGCTGGCTTTACATTTGTTGCCTTCTAGCTCTGGGAGGCAGAATAGACACTAGTGCCTACCCTACTGCTCTGGAGACAGTATGGCCCCTCAGGCCCCCAAGATGTTGCCCACTCTTTCGATGGAATCTTCTCCAGGTCTCCCACCTTGAGACTTTTTGTTTCTGCTATCTCTTTCCTAGGTATGGGGCCCCAGCCTGATAACCTACTACAGCATTTTAGTCACCATCCCTTTCCCTATTCCTCCCAATGCCATGTCTGCAATTTTGACTGCAGCCCTGTAAGCAGCAGGGGCCTCTGTCAGCCTGCCAGCAGGTCCCTTTCCAGAGCTCAGCAATGAACTGGGAGTCCTGCCAGGTACAGGAATAATGCAAGTGGTTCCTTCTACTGTGCACAACTTTGTGTTCAGCAACAAGCTTTGCCTGCTGTGGTGCCTCCCGTTCCCGTAGCTGCTGTCGGTCTCTCTGCAGCTCCTCACAGTCCTCTGGTCCTGACTGACCTAAACAACCTGGTGTCATCTTCTGGCATGGTGGCACATGCCCAGCATTAGCCTAGGTGCCAGACTGGGGTGAGCATACTCACAACTGTATCCCCCAGCAGACACTACTCACTAGTGCGTGTGATCAGCGTGATGGGCCTGCTGATATCATTCTTGTTGTTCACGTTGCGTTTGACTGAAAAGACAGAAATATTGTAGGCTCTGCCGGAGGCCAGTGCCCGCAATTGGTGGGCAGAACGACTTCGGTCCACAAAATCTGTCCTGCGGTAAGAGCCGTCCAAGGATACGTACGTCACGGCGTAGCCGTCAGTCAGCTGCTTGGCGATTGGGTCCTCAGGTGGGTGCCAAGAAATCAATACACCAGTGTCCTCCACCCCTTCCACCTTTAATGAGGTTGGTGGCAACAATTCTTCGGGGTATCGGTAAAAGCAAAGGGGAGAGCAACACCGTAAATCTTTAGAGAACAGACCCCCATGGCGAACCGTAGCGCAGAAGTAATGGAGACCCGGGCCTGAGCCAGCCCAGAGCTGGGCGCCCTCAACTGTCACTGTTAATCGCTGTAGGGCAAGTCTTGCAGACACAAGGGGCAGTGACTAACTCCTGTGATTGCCCTCTCTGTGCATTACAGCAGTCGCTAGAGGGATCAGCTAAGATCAAGGCCCTATTGTGCTAGGAGCTGCACACACATGGGAAGAGCGATGGGCCTCATCCTGGAAAGCCTACAATCAAAGGTGATGAGACAGACACACGGGGTGTTAGCATCTGTTTTAGAGGGGAAAACACTGAGGCATAAAGAGACTTGGCCAACATCACACAAAGTCTGTGGCAGAGCTGGGCATTTAACTCATGTCTTCCAAGCCCCAGGTCAATGTCTCAACCACCAGGCTATCCTGCCCTCGTTAGCGCATTGCCACATGGGAGCACTTAGGAAAGTTCATCAGAATCAATTTTCAAAGTGACCAAATTAAACTGGACTAGAGCCCCATGAGGATGCTTGTATTTGGGATTAAAGGTGGGTTATTTTGCTTTACCTTACTGGCATTCCAGGAGGTAAAATCAGCTCAACTGAGCTGAGGCCACAGTAATTCTGAATTGGCATGTTTACACCGGGGATGGCTGCAGCTTCATTAACCCACTTCCAGTTCACACATCAGGTAACATGGGTGAATGTCAAGCATCCATGCATGGACATGCTTGGACTGGGTTCAGCCCTTCCAGGAGGTGCTCAGCTCCTAGCACAAAGGGAGCCTAGCTGGCACCTTCCATCAGCAGCAGTCACATCTGCGATGAGCTCTCCCAGGTGAGCAAAGCCCAGCTCCTGTGCTGGCTGTTCTAGCAGCTCCACAGGCACATTCAGCCCCAGGCCAGTGCCAGCTGATGTTGCTTGTGCAGAACAGAGCCCTGCACACTGGGCAGACGCTGCTGCGTCCTGGCTCTCTGCATGTGGGCATGTGCCGGTGTCTCCTGTCTGGCACAGCTGTTCAGCACCATTACCTTTCTCGCAGTTCTTGCCTGTGTAGCCCACTTTGCAGGTACAGCTGTGGGATCCATTATAAGGCAGGCAGTAGCCTCTGCTGCCACATGGGCTGGAAAAGCAGGGATCGCTGGCTAGAGGAGAGGAGCAAAGACAACAGGGTCATGGCCTAGTGCTGCATTAGACATGCATATGCCCACGCCCTTATGCTGCGGCCTGTGGATAACCAAGCTCCGTGCATTCACCCACGATGAAACTAGCTGGAAGACCTTCCTCGGCAGTTGCTAGCTATGCTGTCAGATGTGGGCAAATTACATACCTGTCTCACAGTGGTAGCCAAAGAAACCCTCCGGGCACACACACAGGTAGGAACCACTGTAGTTTTCACAGTCCCCTCCGTTTTGGCAGGGACTCGATTCACAGGCATCTACCTCTAGAAAGAGCACAAGCACATTGGTTCACACACCTGCAGAAGATAGCACAGGACAACTCTGCATCCCTCACAGAAACCACAGCTGGAAATGTGATGGATGAAGCATGCATGTGAAGAGGGGCTGTGAGAGCAGCATGTATTATCTCCAGGGGCACCAAGATGGACAGCCATTTAAGGGAGCCCTAGGGCAGACAGTGCACAGCCTGGGGAGCTAACTGCAGGCCATAGGCTCATTCTGAAGGCTCCTTACATTCCCTGCCTCCATGATCTGCAGCCATGTCCCAAGGTACTGGCTCACAGGTCCTGACATCCCTTGCTCAAAGCCCAGGAACCTCGCCGTCTATAGGCGTCCATGATTTCAATGCAGAGGTTACACTATGCTGATAGGGAAAGGCCAAGGTGTTGTCACTGAACTCCTCTTGAGAGTACTGATCCTTCTACCACTGCCAGCTCTCTTTGTGGGCCTATGAAAATTAAGCTCCATTATCCAGCTGGTGACTAGGGGTAACTGCCTATCCCCTCTCCCCCTGTTTGCAGGTCACTAGTTATAACTGGGCACTGCTGGATTGCAAATACTATTGTTTGCAGCCTAAGGGTCAGATCCTCCGCTCCTCCCTATCAGGGAAGGATCCAGAGTCCAGTGAACTCAGCAACAGCTTTTCCATTGACCTCAGTAGACATTGGCTCCTGTCCCTCAGTCTTTTTGCAGGTCAGCAGCAGCAAGGCTCTCATGACATGGAGCTCTGAAATGGGTCTGGCCCCTCCAGCTCCTGACTTAGCACAGCAAACCAACTGTATGCTGGAAAGGTTTTCATGAGAGAAGGGCAACATTTCCATGCACTGAGGTTACTTTGTTGGGGTTTTTAATTGCTGACTGGTGCCTGAAAGGGACAGCCTGTGCCTGGGCTGAGCAAGGGTATCATTAGGTACGATGCCTACCCAGTTCTGCCACCAGAGCTGGAAGGCTGGTGCTGGGCTGAAGGGATGAGGCAAGGTGCCAGCTGCCATGAATGAGGCTCTTAGAGAGGCCTCAGGCCTCTGATCCCTGCACCAAGGTAGGACAGTGTTTCAGTTTATTGTAAGCCATGTCCAGTAAAGAGACAAGGCAATAGGGCTGGTTTGTAACCAAGCAATAATGCATGGCTGGACTGTGTTAAAGGCATAGCAGCTGCCTGTGAAGAGTCACTGGTGTTAAGGGACCATTATGACCAGAGCTAGGAGCAAAGAAAAACCCCTCAAGATACAAAGTGCTGAAGTGAGCACCTCACAAAACTTCCCCTCCTTTTTTGCCACAATTTGAAATTTTCTAATTAAAAAAAAAAAAAAATGAAATGCCTACCAGTCTCACAGTGGATTCCCATGAAACCATCGGGACAAAGACAAGCAAAAGATCCTGGGAGATCTCTGCAGGTTCCTCCATTCTTACAAGGGTCGGACTGACATTCGTCGATCTCTGCTCAGCAGCCAAAGGATAATACACACACGTGAAAACATTAGTTTGGGATGGTTTAGGAACAGCACATCCTGTTTCCTGCAGGGGTTGGACAGGATAACTCACTAGACCCCTCCCAACCCTACAATTCTGTATGTGATGGAAACACAGCCCAGTGCTTAATGGTAGCATGGAGTGATCTCCTGCAGGCCTTGCTCACATAGGTGGCCTGGTGCCTAGAAGCCCACAGGCTTAGTGCCTGGTTGGGCTGACATAGAGAGGCCTGGTTTGCTGGGCAAGAGCCCCCATTGGCAGGGCCATTCATTTGGGTACTGCTCCAGATTGATGTTGCTGCTCTGATGGTACCAAACCACAGCAAGAGGGAAACAGGGTAGGAGCAGATGCCAAACAACCCAGTCTCACTGCTGCTGAGGAAGAACACTGAATGTCTGTGCACTGTCTTTGGAAAACACAGTATGCCGACTTGTGCTGTGATTACAAGCTCCTGCTTTTTCCTTTTAATTGGCTCCACTCCCTCTCTGCAGCAGGAGGATACAGCAGTCAATGCAATGTCACTCACACCAGTTAAACACACAACCTCCCTTTCCTATACAAGTCAGTGCTTCTGCCACTCATGGATGGAACGTGTGGCAGTGAGAACTCTGTTCACATGACCTTGCTCAATGCTCCCAGCAAGCCAAGTTCTATATTTCCCACTGGGGAGGTGTTCAATGAGAGATGTGCTATGGTCCTTGCTAATGCACAAAAACAGAGCTGCACCCACCAGGGGCTAGGAGCAGAGCTATGGGAGAATTTTGCTTGCCCTCTCTGGGAAAATGTCCCATTTCAACCACACATTTCAGGTTTTCATTGAGGCAGGGGAGAAAAACATTGCCCACCTGGGAAAAAAATCGGAGGGGGAGGGGGTTGATCACAAATCTTTCACTTGATTTAAGAATGTGGGCCTGGAAGGAGCCTCCTGGGCCATTGAGTCCAGGCCCCTGTGTTTGCAGGCCACATTTACACAAGGAGTCCCCAAAATTGCCACTTAAAAACATACACACAAACTCTTCAAGCCTTCAGAATTACAAGGCATGAAAGCAGAGAACACCTAAACACCCTACAATGTGCCACAGGTAAGAGCAGAGGAGATTAGGGCACTGCCAATGCCCTGCCACTACAGTGACAAGAGACACCATGCATTAATATATGCTCAGATCCTAGGGAAAAGGATCATGGCTCACATTCCTGAGGAAGGAACTCCCCTCCCCCTCCACCCCGCAAGCCTTACCAACGTGACATAGGGAAAAGACTTTTTTCTGAGCCTGAATTTGGGAGAGTAGCTAGGAACCTCCAAGTTCTCTTAGTACTTACAGGAGCATCAGCACAACCCAGCCTTAGCTATGGCCCATGTCCCAGTGCTGCAGAGGAAGATGCACTCTCCCAATAGCATGACGTCAGTGGCTTTAACAAGGGAGAAAAATATATTCCTTCCTGGTGTTCAAGCTAAGAATCAGCATAAGCCCTAAAGCAATGGGACTGCCTGACACTCACAGTCCTGGACCCAAAGATGGGGAATGCCCATACACAATTCCACATCCACAACATATGGATTGCTGGACCAAGACCTCCCTGCCTACTATACCGTCCCTTCCAGAAGTGTTTCTGCTATGGAATAAGAGTGCTTCATTCCAAAATGGCTTAAGCGAATTAACTTAAGTGGGCCCAAGGCATGCTTATTCCAGAATGCAAACTTCTGCACAGGGAGCTAATCAGGAACAGTCCATCAGGAAGAGCTGTATCACTCTAACTCCACACCCCAGCTTAACTGGAAATAATTTTCATGTACAAGCACACCCTAAGGCCTGGGTAAACCCAATCACAGAATGATCCTCCTGGGCAATTTCTGCATCTGTGTTTGGCCAGGCCAGGCAGTGTGAGGAGTGTGGGCAGTGTTTGGGCAGCATGAAGAATGCCTGGGGAGCCTGGGGACTCTTGTTATCATGCCCAATCATGGGTGCAACCCCCCCCCCCCCCCA
>NW_005841849.1:773997-797506 GCF_000455745.1 Alligator sinensis | reverse complement strand
TTGCCCTAATGTGGGTGCCACCCCCCCCCCCCCCCAAAGCGCATTCTCACATTCTCTTACCCAACTCACAGTGGAGGCCTGTGTATCCTGCTTCACACACACACAGAAACTCAGCAATACGGTCCTTGCATGAGCCTCCATTCAGACAGGGCTGAGACCTGCACTCATCAATCTCTGTGGAGCCAGGGCAGTAGGGTTGAAAGAAAAAAAAAAAAGGAAAAAAAGAAAGGCTTATTGGAAGCGAAAAGTCCAGGCCACACTGAAATGTGCCTCCAGGTGCCTGCACATGAGCATCCCCAGCACATAGTGTAGGAGAGATTGTGCAGGCAAGTGCCAGGCCCAGGTACAGAAACCAGGAAGGTGACTAGAGAAACAGGAAATGTGGTCGGGGCAGTAACTCACCAGGGTGAACAAATGTAGTAACTGTAACCAGGGAATCTCATGGCAGCCAGCCCAGGGTGTGCGTTGGGGGGTGGGACACACTAATTCACAGCCCCAGCTCCCTGGCATACAGAGCAGTACTGACCAGGCACACAGAGACCCCAGTCAGCTGCCAGAGGACAGAACTCAGGGGGCAGGTCAGTGGGGCTAAGGGTATTGGGGGTACTGGGTACCCCGGCTGGCCATGGCAGGCAACCTGTGAGCCACTGTCCTGAGTGCCTCATCCCAGCACAGCTCTCTGCCAGTCCCAAGATGCCCCAAGGTGGCTTTATTCAATGCTCCCCTCCCTCTTCCAGACATCCTTCCTCAGTAGCCCAGTGTCCTCTCTACCTGGTGCTGGCTCCAGATCTGCTGCAGTCTGGCAGAGATAGCCATGAGGAGAAAAGTTTAAGGGTGGCACGCAGAGCTTCCCCTGTGGTGTGCAATGCACTCCCTTTGCCACTACGTGGTGCTTGAGACACTACTTCTGCCCCTTGTACCTGTGTCCCTGATCCCTGTTCTGCTCAGCTCGCCAGGGACAGCACGCTGTACAGATCCCTGCAAAGCAGCTTACCATCACACTCCGGGGGGTTGCTCCAGGTGCCCAGGGGACTGCACACACGGGGGGCATGGTGAGGGCTCAGGACATAGCCCAGGTCGCAGTAGTATTCAGCCAATGAACCCACCCTTGTGGAATTGAACATTGCCCGGGCATGCTTCACCTCGCTGGGGACCCCACAGTCCACCTCTAAAGAGAGAAATGAGGGCCAGAAGAGTAAGGAGGCTCAAGAATAGGAGTCATCAAAGCAGCAGGGCAGGGAACCAAAGCACATCAGGGAGATCCTTTTAATTTACATCCCCAGGATGGGCCCCAGGAGCAACAGCCCTCCCACCTTCCAGACATGTGCCCACTGGACCTGGGACTGCTTTGGGAGCTGACCTGGCTATGCCTGAGGCCTTCCATCTGCCTCAGTGGGGCTGAAGGCTGAGAAAGCCTCATTAGTCTTGAGATGCAGCTGTAGGCTCAAGAGATCCTGGCTGGAATTGAGTGCTTTTCTACAGCATCCCCTTGCAATGTTTTGGCATGGCTGCAGTGCCAGGAGAGTGCACTGAGGCCTGCAGGCTGGGCTTGGGAGAGCCCAGTTCCAGTGCTAGAAACCTCAGCTTCTCTGCTGGTGCTCCAGCTTAGCCAACCTGGTGGTAAGTGTATGGGGGGGATCCCCCAGTATCTCCAACACAGGCAAAAGCATTACAGGTAGGGAGGACACTGTGCCTCTGCGAGGCTGATGCTCCAGGTGATCAATGGTTGGGGGGGCATGTGGTCTTGTCTACCAGGGTCAACCAGACCTCAGGATTAGGTATCATAGCTTTCCTAGGGCATTAGTGCAGATGAGGCACAATAAGGAAGACTGCCCCAGGCTTTCCTGGCCTTCTCGTAATCTTCAACCTCCCGCCACCCCTTGCTGAACTTGCCTCCTTCTTTAACAGGTGGCAGTATCAGCATGAATTCAGGCCAAATTGTATAAACTCAGGCTAACAACACGGCGCAACTAAGGGAGTTGCCCAAGGTCACTTGAGAAGCCTGCACAGAATTGCAGGCAGAGACCCTATACCTCCATCCAGCAAATCCACATCCCCTCCTCATCCATCCCTGCAGCCCTATCCAGGCAGGAGGCTGGGACGTGCCTGAGGTGCTGGGCAGTTCCAGCATGGTAAGGCTGATGTTCTGGACACAGTCTGTTGGGCTGGCCAGGCTTGGCGGGTGCTCTACTTGGTCCTACTCAGGGCTGGGGCTAGGTCAGACCTTTCAGTCTGTTACCTGTTTGGCAGTGCTTCCCTATGTACCCAGAGGGGCATGTGCAGATGTAGTTGTTGCCAAGGTCCTCGCAGGTGGCTCCATTCTCACATGGGCTCAGGAAGCACAGAGAAGGGGCTGGAAAAGAGCATCCCAGATAGACATTGCCACCCTGCCCTCCCACTTCACGCTACCTCTACAACAGTACCCAGAGAAGCTCAAAGACCCTAGAGACAGTCCAACTACATTCACCCATGCCAGGGCCAGCCTAGAAGCAACCACCATAGGATGATTCTCTAGAGCTCTCTGGTGGGCACATGTAGCAGCTGGTTTAGACAGGGACTGCAGCAGCCAGTCACTGAACCTGTTGGATGCTGCTGCAGGCAGCCCTGTTCTCTGTGTTTTGTGCCTGGTGGATCCATCTACCACTGAATGCTACAACCTATCTAAATGATGCCTTTGCCACCTGGGATTTATGCCAGGAGTGTGGGAATTAACTGAGACCCTTCTCCAATTACTAACCCACCAGCCAAGTGCTGGGCATCAGTCATTTGGTTACTGGCCTGTGGCTCCAAGCTGGACTGGGCCCAAGATACCCCCTGCCACCCAATCTCTCAACGCTCGTACCAATTTCACAGTGTCGTCCTGTGTAGCCTGGAGGGCAGTCGCACTTGTACTTGCCAATGTAATGGAAGCAGGTGCCCCCACCCTGGCATGGGCCAGAGGCACAGGGGTCTGGTTTGCCTGTGGGCACAATGAGGTACAGGTTAGGTTTCAAGCAACACCAAATCCCTCCCTGCTCTCCCCCTGCCCCTGGCAGTGCAGTACCTATCTCACAGTGCTTCCCTGTGAAGCGGTAGGGACAGGCACAGTAGTATTCTCCATCTGCCTCCTTGCATGTGCCCCCATTACGGCAGGGCCCAGAGCTGCAGAGCCGTGGCCTGACTGAAGAGAGAGCACAGAGAGCAGGAGGGTGCGTGTGTAGGTTATGCATCCTCAGTTGTGATGGAGGTGGATTGGATTCATGCCCTCTCACAGGCTGACCTGGGCACTGCCTCACTCACAGCCCAGCTTGCCCTCTTCTGCCTGCTGAGTGATGGACTTTGGGCCCTTAGTTTGAAGGTGCTTGTTCCTTTCTGGCCTCAGCTGTCAGACAGTATTGCTGTCTGCTGATGCACAGCATCTGCTTTACACTAGAGGGAGCTGCAGCAACTTCCATGCATAGGCACCCTGTGAAAGCAAGGCTATCACAGGTCCTTGTTGTGATTAGGAGAAAGGAAGTTAGCTGTGTTAGTCTGCAGTCAGGCAGCATTAGGAGACAAGGACTGGCAGTTCATCTGCAGACTCCTTGGCTACAAAAGCCACCTAGAAGCCCTGCATGGCTGCACTCCCCAGTCAAACGTTGCATGCCACTGGCTGCAGGTCAGGGCTTGCTGAGACACTACATCCTCAAACCATCTGCAAAGTCCCTGCTTCTGTCTGTGGGGAACAGGATGGTCAAGAGTTGCCTCCTGAAGGGCAGCAGTCCTGTTGCAATCCCTCACTAGAAATGAGCATTACTGTTCCCCATGCATCCCCAAGGATAAGGCTCTAGGGCCAGGAGGAGTGCTTCACTGCTGGGAAGGCTGGTGGAAGCAGTGGTGACATGGTAGATTCCAGGCAGCTGCCAGAGCTCCCCACTGTCTTTATGGGGCTGGTCTTCTGCCCCAGATTCTCTCTGCTCCAATGCAGACCCTCCTCCGGCTTGGCAGGAAGGGTACCACAGATGCTGAATGCAGCCATTTGCTTTCCCCAGTTGCTGCTGTGTCCCACAGGGCTAGGTCTGCTGAGCCCAGAGTAACAGAGGGCTCAGAGCTCCCCACATACCCTCCCACTGCCCCCCTTGTGCCTGGCCCGGGGAGTACCTTTCTCACAGTGCTGGCCCAGGAACCCACGGGGACACTCGCAGGTGTATGAGTCATCATGGACCTCACAGGATCCCCCATTCAGGCAGGGCTCCGAGTCGCAGGGGGATGGTACAGCTGCAAAACCACACACGGGTTGCAGAGGGAAAATGGTAAATAGCAAACTGAGAAGTCCTCAAAGGCCAGTGAGTACAGGAATGGTTCTGGCCTGCTCCTGGCCTAGTCATGGGGATGCCCAGCCCCTTCACACTTGTGCCAGGCCAGGCAGCTGCTTGGCTCACCGGGGCCTGTGCTCATCTCACTCAGGATGGCAGCACTTGGATTGCTGGTCCACATCTGGGTCACCCTGCAGCCTCCTCAGACATGTCGCAGGGAACTCCTGGGCACCTGCAGACCTGATCCCGGCCCCTTCCCTACAGCTGATGAGTCTGGGATGAGGGTGCCTGCAGAGCCTGGGGCACCATAGCTCCTCTTCTGTGGGTTGGAGCTGAGGACACTGGCCCATCACATCACCACAGGGGTGAAGGTGGCTGTGTGGAGGCTAAGGGTTATCCTCACAGTTGTGTTGGAAACATGGACTCCAGAGTGGAGTAGGACAGATGAGTTAAGCTCCCAGAGGGTCTGTAGCCCCCCAGAGGCCCTCCAAGCAGGCTGGTTCTCTAGCTGTCCTCATGTTCCCCAGACAAATGTTTTCCTTTGGTATCATTCACTCCACTCACACTCATAGCTCCTCCATCCTTTTCCTCAAGCTGGAGCAGCACAGTCAGGTACCTGTTCCTGAGCACACTTGGGAAGCAATTGCCCTGCTCCCAGCTCCCCCTCTGCTGCAGGTCATACAGTCACTTCCCCTCAGCCACGCTTCACAGAGTGCCAGCCCCAGGCCAGATACCCCCTTTCCCCTTCCCCCATCAGCTTTTCCCTGCAGGCCACACTCACAGTGGTTGGTGGTGTAATCTGTGTGACACACGCACAGGTAGCTCCCTCCATACTCCATGCAGTAGCCCCCATCCGGGCACTGAGTGTTCACATTGCATGGTGTTGTGGTCACTTCTGTGAGATGAGAAACAAGAGCCACTGCCTGTTAGTGACACCTCCATGTGTCAATATCAGGCACTTGGTTGACCAGACCGGTAGGAGTCTGTAATGGGCCCTCCATGGACACTGGTCACCCACTGTTAGTGACATGAGGCAGGGGGAAGCTGGTCCCATCTGATTGTCCTCTGTGCTTCTGAGAAGAGTGAGGCCTCCTGAGGAGATGAGCAGCATCATGCTTGGGTTATTGAGGAAAGTTCAGAGTGTGTGTGTGTGTGTGTGTGTGTGTGTGGGTTATTGAGGAAAGTTCAGAGTGTGTGTGTGTGTGCACGTGCGCACACATGCGCACACATGAAGGACTGAGCCTTCCTCTCCTTCAGGGAGCCAGGGCTGGGTTTGTGAGCTGGGAAATGTGGAGAGGCCAAGTAGAGTAGGAGAAGAGTCAATTCCCTTCTCCCCCACGAGGGGGCATTTCCATGTCAGCAAGTGCAGGGTCCCAAGAGAAGAGTGGGACCCACCAGCTGTGGGGATGGAGCTTCTCCTTTGCTTTGGGGCACAGCATATGCTGACTGACAATGTAGGGCATGACCGCAAGGCTTGCAGTCATTTGAGCCTAACAGTCATGGATGGACTGCCCAATGCTCATCATTCTTAAGTTACAAACAAGAGGAAGTCCGAGAACTGTGCAGGCACAGGGCTGTCAGTAACCTACAGGGTCAGCCAGGCCAGTGCCTGGCACAGACACAGGATTTGTCATACTGAAACCACTCCACACAGATGCCACCCCAGCTCCTTCCAGGAAATCTCCCATGATGCAGACTCCACTACTTTCCTGAGCAGCTTGTTCCATTGATCTGCTGTCATGGTCAGGAAGTTCTCCTGAGGCCTAATCTGTTTGTTTTGCTACATGTCCTGCCCTAGAGGGGTGAGATAGAACAACTGTTCTCCCTCTGCCTTGTAGCAGCCTTCCCAGGATCTGGACAGGAATGTGGGAGTTTGATCTTACCGAATTCACAGAGGAGACCGAAGTACCCGGGCGGACACTGGCAGATAGTGAAGTTTCCATCCAGACACCTTCCCCCATTCCGACACTCACAGTCTTCGGAAAGCTCTGTAACAGAGGGCAGTGACAGGGAGACTGTCAGGACAGCCAACATCCTGTTCTAGCTGCTAAGATTTTCATAAGGTTCTCCACTACCACCAAGTCCCGCAGGATGCAAACAAATCCTGCTTGGAGTCACACAGATTCAGTGCAGCCACAAGTTTCTCCTGTCAGCACCTCCCCATCAGAACAAGATTCTAATTGACACCTGGTGATGGCAGCTTCTGAGCCACTTTCCTCTCCAGCTGGAGAAATGAGCCACTGTTTATCCAGCGGTGCCCTGAAGAATGGCCACACAATGAGATCACCCTCAGCAATTTGACCTGCATCTGGGGAATTGGATGCAGGCCCTATTTCCACTACTTACTGTCTCTGCAGTTGGGACCTGTGTAGCCCTCTGGGCATTCACAGATGTAGCCTTGCTCTGTTTCCAGGCAGTTCCCCTCATTCTGGCATGGATTGGAGAGACAAGCACTTGCCACTCTAGGCCCACCTGTGAAGAGTGGTCATTAGTTGAGGCATGCAGGGAGAAAAAGTCACCTCAGCTAAGGAGGGGCCACCATCCCCACACCAGTGCAACTAGTGACAGCAGTGGCTCACCCCAGGGAGACCTGATCAGAGGGTTGCTACAGAGCTGGGCAGATATCGTGGGGAATACCCCACTCACTCCTTTGAAGTTAATGTGGTTTGACCCCCTGCACAACTGCTCTAACATGATCCCTTCAGCAGAAGGCCACACTGAACTATCCTATTTCTCACTGGCCCCTGCCTCAGGGCTTACCAGCTTGCTTGCTCTGCTCCTACCATGTTTCACGGCAAGTTTTACTAAACATCCCGTGGGTCTGCCATTCATTCTCCATGGCCCAGTCTCTCCACTTTGGCCGAATTGAGCTCAGGGCAATGCCCAGTTCTTGGAACCAGGAGCGGGTGTGACAGAGAGACACTAGACCAAATGCCCTGAAGCCTCAAGGCAACCTCAGCACAGGGCAAATCTGAAGGGAGCTTCCAGCTGGAATGGCACGGAGTCAAGCCCTGCATCTCAGCTACATCAGAGTGACCCTCCTGTCTCCACCCGTGGCCTGTCCTGCTTACCGTACTGGCAGTTGCTGCCATAGTAGCCTGGGGAGCAAGTGCAGATGTAGCGTCCAGGGCGGATATAGTTACATGTCTGGCGGTTCCGGCAGCTCCGGTCCTCGCAGGAGGAGGGGTCTGGAGGGTAGAGAAGCAGTCTCAACACAGCCCAGCTGAATTCAAGGAATAGGCCACTGGGAAGGCAGGATGGGGCCTTGGCAGTGATCCTGAGAGCAGGGAAGGAGGGAGACACAGACAGACAGGTCCCAGCAAAGGCTCTGCCACAGACTAACCGCCCCCTAGAGACCCTGGCCATAGGCAGGGGAGACTCCACTGCATGCAGAGAGAAGCAGGGCACCTGTCTCACAGCGCTGTCCCACGAAGGGCTCAACACACACGCAGGTGTAGTTGTCCACCAGGTCAATGCACCGACCCCCGTTCAGGCAGGGGTTGGAATCACACTCGTTCACTTCTGGAGAGAAGAACAGCTAGGGTGATCAGGTCTCACTGTCAGGCCAGGTCAGGCCTGCCTCTAGACCCAGCTTACATGTGCCCAGATCAACAGATGTGGCTGAGGGCCTCGCTTGTTATCTCTGTACCTGGAGACCTGAATTGGCCCTTGCCACCTAATATCAGCCCTGCCCAGGTTATGGATCTCCTGGCATTAGATCTCTTCTCCAGCTCCTGTTATTTGTACCCTGGTAGCTCTGGGGGCCTGGTCTTGGAGCATGTGCTATGTCAAGTGCTGTACAGAGAACAAGGGGGCAGTCCCTCTAAATAGAAGACAAGAGAGAACAGATGGCTGCAAGCAGTGAGCAGGAGTTCCAGGGAAGAAAAAGGCAGCATGGTAGGCACCGGTATCACTGCCCCCTGCAGCTATCCACCATCATGTTTGGCTGGTAATTCATCTGACAAGGTATGGCCTTCTGGTTTGCTTGCTGCTCACTGCATCCTCTGTTTGCAGTCATCCAGAACTAAACCCTCCCTGTCTACATCACCTCTAGCATATGGCCTGTTCTTATTCTCATGCTTGTGTCTCACATCCCTCTCCCCAAGCTTTCCTTCTTCAGCCCCAAGGCAGGCCCACCAAGTAGCAGTTTCCCATCTCCCTGACCCTCAGGGTCTTCACTTGCCTTCAGACCACTGCCAGTGGCTTTGGGGTGCCAGATCAAACAGTCATAGTATGGTACAGAACCCTGCCTTCACTAAACCACAGGAATGGCCACCCAGAACGGCCTCACCCCTGCACTGCTCCACACCTGCTGCAAAGGCATCTCAGCACTTTGCAGAACGCAGCACATCAGCCAAGGAATTTGCCCCTCACTGGCAGCCACCCCCACAAACATTCCTCCCTTTGGCTTCTTACCTGCCTCACAGTCCTCCCCTGTGTATCCTGGCTGGCACACGCATGCAGCTGTCCCATTCACTGCCTGGCACTCCCCACTGTTCTGGCAGGTCTTGGCTTCACATGGTGACTCCTCTGCAAGGTTCCACGTATGTGAAGTGAGGGATTAGGTACAGCCATGGGAACCACAGAACTTGCAGCTCTCCCACCAGCATGGAGCCCACATGCCTGGCCAAGCCCCCTTGCATCCTCCTCCCCTCTCTCTGCAAGCTCTTGGCAGGGAGAAAGTCAGGCCAGCAGATTCTGTGCTTTGCTGGAAAGGGGCCTGGCCCAGTGGTGTCGCCCCTCCCCTTCAAGTCCTACTGAGGGAGACGGGGATGGGGAGAGCTGGTCAACTTCAGTGAGAAGACAGCTCTCTTATGCCACAACTTGCTGGACTTTGTTTTTAATGCAGAACCTGGCTATACAATTAACCAGCCCTGGGATCCATGCACCTTTACCACCAGCAGGGAGCATAGCTAGGTCCCCAGTACCCGAATTTTAATTCTTTTTAGTAAACACATCCCTGGAGAACTTACTGCTGCACTGGGGCCCAGCAGTATCAAAGAGGGAGGCATTAATGAGAGAGGTGAGCCCCAGAGCACATGATTAAACTCACCTGACATGCACTGGGTAAGGTTCTGGACCTTGGCACCTGCTACTATGACTCATCCTGTTCAGCTAGTCACCCCTACTGGGCACCACCCTGCACAGCCTGGCCTGTGCTGCCACAGCCCACTACTGAACCATGCATGCGTCTACTTGGCTGGGTTGCAACTTGCCACCCTTGGCTGGACACAGCGCCTGCTCCAACCAGCATACCCCAGGTGAGGCAAAGGACATACTGTTGGCACTTCAGCTCTAGAGAGTCTAGGTATGTCCTCCCTAGCTAGTAGGCTCCTTCCAAAGTCCACACGCACTCTGCTTCAATAATCCTTCTTCCTAGCTTTCCTCCAATTTGGGACTAAGTGCCAGCAGCTGGCCATTTAACTTCTTCAGTTGCAGGGCAAGCACCAGTCACTCTCTGCAGATGGTGCATCTGGCTACCCCACCAGCTGACTGTCACTCACTTTACAAGAGATGTCTCTCAAGCTCCTTGGCAGCAGGTCCCATTTGCCCAAGTTTGGTGGGAGGTAGACCTGGGCAGAGGGGATCACACACTGTGCCTTCAAGTATTGATGTTCTTAACTAGCTATGAGGACCAGTGTCTTGAACCAGCACTTTGACTCAGGGTGCCTGTGTCACATGCTCTGGAGGGGAGGTGGATTGACATTGGCAAAGGTCAAGCCAGAAGGCCAAGACTGACAAGCCAGTGCATGAGCAGAAGTGTAGCCAGGCAGCAAAGGGAGGTCTGGGGAATGGGCTGGGCTTCACTGCCACAGATATCACCAGCAGCTGAAAGCACAATGCTTTCCTTCCTAGACTCTTTCTGACACAGGCTTGTTGTATCTTAGGATGAAAACAGATGGGCCAATGCAGTGGCTAACAGAGTTCAATCACATTGGATTGCTTGAGTGCATTTTAACAACTCCTGCAGAGACAGGACAATGGCTGTCCTCATCCCCCCGTGGCAGGTTAGAGTACTTTTGGTGTCTCTGGGCAATATTCCTTTTCACTGTGTGACAGGGTTGATTTGTGTAGTTTTAGTACTAGGTTAGACAAGTATTTGTATGGGATTGTTTGGACAGGGCTAATCCTGCCTAGAGTAGGTGCTTGGACAAGATTGATTGTATCTATTCACTTAAAAGTTTCAAAGAACTAGTACACACATAAGGTAATGTTTTGTCCCAATTACATCACAAATCCAAGACAAAGCTGTGCCAGTAAGACCCAGCCCACAGCAAAAGGTGATCAGACTTGCTCCATCCCATAGGCATCCCAAAAGAACAAGTTTCCAAAGTAGGACTAAGCTAATTCAGAACAAGGCACCTTATTCCAGAGTTTGTGTCCACACTTGGAGTGTTTCAGGAACACCTATTTTGAAATAGCCCAGGGATCAACAATGCCACCACCAGAGAGGAGACTGAACAAGAGAAGCAGGGCCAAGACAGGGTCTTTGGTAAGCCCTAAGGACACTAAGCAAACCCTAAATATGTTTCTGCTCACAGGCCTATCACTGTCTCACAGCTTGTCCTCTATTATCAGCAAAGTGTGTGTGATTGTGAAGCTCCTTTGCCCAGTCTGTGCATCACTTGCTCTAACTGTCACATCACCGTCACTGCAAGCTGTCACATCACTTGCTTTAACTGTCTCAGCTAAACTGTCAGCCAGGACTCTCACATAGCTTTGGCTCTACAGAGGATGTGCTTAAGCTGCTGGGGAGACTCTGAGGGTCAGCGCTGGCCTTGGACCTTGGCAGCTCGACCATGAGGCAGGACCAAGAAACAGCTATGAGGCCGGGAGGCTGCATCCTGGGAATAAACCAGAAAGGTTGGACTTCAAGACAGCTGCTAGATGCTACTTAACTGAGTAGCTCTGGGAACACGCAGGATCTGAAGGCTGGTGTCTGGTCACAAGGAGGAAGGTACACCAGTTGCTATGCCAAGGGCCAGGAAGACCAAGCAGACGGCTGGAGACATAGTCATAGGCATGTCCAGATTTGAACAGCCTGGAGTCAAAGCTTATGTTCTTTGTTTTAAGATCGCTGAGCTAAGCTAACAGATGTCCTAGTCAGATATAGTTGTGAGGGGCTTGTACTTGCTAATAGAGAAGATGGGCGATTGTTTAGTGGCTTAGTTTTCAATTTCCCCACTTGTATTTATTGGTACCAATGTCCTTGGCATGTGAGCTACCATCACAAGCACTGAGGTATCTTGGGGAGACTTCAGAACAAAGGATGAGGAAGTGGGGACAGATCCTGCAGGTCCTGAAAAAGTCTGATCCTTTTTCTAAGCACCTAAATGGGAGCTAAGCTCTTCTGAAAATATGTTTCCTACTATGGGTGCCAAGCATTTGGAAATCTGCACTTCAGATGTTTAAAATAAGGCCTGTGTGATTGCTCTCATGTCCAAATGAGCAAAGAGTTGCCATTTGACAGGGCAGATGCTTTTTCTTCCTGATGATGTTGCTATTTGGATTAAACACTGACACTGAGGACCTAACCCAAACAGTTAGAAAGTCATTAAGAAGGCTCGCATTGACTTCTGGACCAGACCTTTATCAGTGAAATCCTTGCAGAGAGCAAGGCTGCTTGTTTTCTGCTTACATGACAACCACCACCAACTTGTTTCAATACAGAAAACCCAGTGACATGAAGATGGTTTCACACTGAACCACTGAAATACACTACATTAACACTCGGCCTGCTTAGAAATGGGCCACTGGCATCACCCAGAGCCAGAGGCAAAAGTTTCCTTTGGTTTCAAACAAGTCAAAATCCAAGATGCCTGCAACTGTCTGCAGAAAACCCAGAACTGCTCCCACACACTAGCATGCAGGGTGGGGGTTGTTTCTTTATCCCAGCCACAGCTACAGGTCCCCTGGGAGCTGCTGCCTAAACCTTAACAACTGATAGCCGCTGCAGAGTGCTACAGAGGCTGCGACATGGAGGTCAGTACCAGTATGCTGTGTGGCACCCCACTGATTGCAGAATCAGTGTTAACTTGAGAGCAAAGTATCTGGCTCTGTATATTTAGGATTTTCAAAGGTGCCAATGAGAACTGGCCAGTGATATCTGGACCCTCCCAGTCCGCTCTCTCAGATGGGCACTACTATTCCCTTTCTGCAGAGGGAAAAATTCTCCCCTGAAGTTGGAAGGCTCAATTCTGTCCCACTTATTCATGCTATGATTAGTGCCTTACTCAGCTCTTCCCATCCACTTCAACAAGGCTCCTCACAAAGGAGGCACTATACTGTAGAGCAAGGCTGGCTGTGTGTACACTAGGTGACTTTGCCAAGGCAACAGAGGGAATAGGGATTGGGGTTGGGATTAAGACCTTGAAAGTCTATCACTCGGTCCCATTATCCTGCCTCTTAAATATTCCCACAGGCCTCTAATGCAGCCTTTGCGTAGTTCTCTCATGAGTTTGTACTGCATCAGGTTATGGTCAGAGAACTCTACGCATTGCTACATTATCATGGGTCCACAGGCCTGTGCAGCCAATGGGAGTCCTTCCACTCGCCCGTGGGGCTGCTGAATCACAGTCCACATGGAGGCAGAAAGCCAGCACCTAGCATCCTCTTGAGGTGGCATGGATACCACAGAGATTCCCCTTGCCCCACTCCCCATGGGGGGCAGAATCAAGAATGCTGTCCCCCTGTGCACTAAGCTAGTCTTGCAACCCAGCAGGACTGCACTTAAGCCCCTTGCCAAAGTTATTTTGGACCCAGCACTACTCACCATTCTCACATGTAGTGCCTTTGAACCCTGGTGGACACTGACAGCTGAAGCTGTTGACACCATTAATGCAGGTGGCTCCATTCTGACACGGGTGGGAAAGGCACTCATCTACATCTGAAACACAACAGCATGGACGCTCAGGGAGAAAGGTGCTGAGTGCTCTGCCTGTTCTCCTTTGGGAAGGGTGGGTGGGGGAAGAAACAGCAGCAGAGAAGCATGGAACATAATGCCCTGCATGTGCTCTCCATGGCCAGGGAAGTGGCTGATGTCAGCTCGCTACTGGAGTGCTGCCTGGTATCGGACAGGCAGAGACCACATGTGGACTCTGCCTTGTGGTTCACCCTGTCTGCCCCTTTTCCCCCACATGCATCAGCAGTTGGTTACAGATGCTGTTGGGGTAGGAGTGACATCACCTCACTCTCCTGTTCTCTCCTGTGCCTGTGACCAGCTGGCCCATAAGCAGCAGTCAGTCACAGGCAGTATTTATATCTAAGCTGTACTTATCTGGCCCACATGGGTGGGACATTCAAGCACACCACAGTCTAACAGTTTTATCCCCCTCCTCCTTCCTGTGAGGGAGGGAAATGCTCTCTCCCCTATTTTACTGCGACCCAGTGAGATCGACTCATCCAAGCTATTACAGAGAGTCTGTGGCAGAGTAGAAGACACAAGTTCAGCTCATTCTGGTCTAACCAGGGGCCCGTCCACCTTGTGGAACTGAAGCTGTTTCACTGGCTACATATTCCAGGCTCTCCTGGGCTGGGAATGAAGGTGGAACAGTTTTCTTCCCAGGGGAAGGAGAGAGGCAGCAAAGCACAATGGTCACAAAGGCCAGGAGATTCTTAATGGTTGTCCAGTCCAAGCTCGGGAAAGAGGAGGAATATACAAGCACCATGGAGGGCATCCCGGAGTGCACTTACCAAGGTGGCATCTTTTTCCAGTGAAGCCTGCCAGGCACGAGCAGGTGTAAGAGGGGTTCCCTGTGATGCAATCCTCAATGCATTTCCCTCCATTCAGACACGGCCGTAACGTCAGGCACACAGAGGCTGCAAAAACAAGTGGCCACTTGTATTATTAGGAGACCCAGCAACAGGCTCCCACAGCACAGCACAGCACAGCACAGCACAGCACAGCACAGCACAGCACAGCACAGCACAGCACAGCACAGCAGTAAGAACATTGGGCTAAAAGGTCCCTTTGGCCTTCAGCCCCATCTGATCCACACAGATGCCACTGGCTTGTCAAGGCTTCCCTTTAGACTATTGCTGGGCATTTGTTTGCCAACATGTTCCATGGAGCATACTTCTGCAGCACTCACTGCCACTTGCTGTCAGCAAGTGATAACCTGAATGTCTTACAATTATCTTGCCACTCATTGTGCAGGTGACAAACTAAGAACCAGGGAGGCTTGGGGCTTGTCCTTATGGGAAATCATCCCACTATGAAGGCAGACTGTGGAATAAAAGTGCTGTAGTTATACCAGTACAAATTCCCAAATGGATGTTCATACTCTTATTCCAGGATAAAGATAGCCTTCTCCCAGCTTATATTAGGATGCTTTGGAAGCAGTATATCTTCTCACATTGGGAGCACAGCATCACAGAGGGAATCCATGATGCAGCAGGGAACTGAACTTTGGTCCCCTGAAGCCCAAACAATGTTGTAACCACTACACCACAACCCCCCATTATGTCCATATGTCTCCCTTTCTCCACATTGCTCATTACATCAATCCTAACTTGATTCCTCATTTACCTTTATTTTTTCTCCCCCTCCCCTTTTATTTCTCTGGTTCAAAAGATTATAAGCCCAAATTTCAACACATGGCCACCTAAGAGAAAGACTCGTGATTACAGCATACACAGTAGTCAGGTACATATGTCTCCAGACACAAGACATTATTTGCCTCCCACTTATCCAGCACATTCATAATGGTGCATATCAGCCCAGGCACCACAAGGCCTTTTCCTCTCCCATGGAGGCAGGAACAATGGGCCAAATTCAGCCCAGACAGAAGCAGGCATGACTCCACTGGCTTTTCTAGAGTCCTGTCTTGCATCACGGGGCTGAATTTGACCCTACAACTTTAGTCCTTTTCTCATTAACCCCCCCAAACAAACAAACAAACAAACCAACCAACCAACCAACCAACCCAAACTATCAAATTCCACATCTGCTTATATGAGGATGTTTCAGAAACTAGTGGCAATTTTGATATAAAATCATTTCATGGGCAGTGATGATCATTTACTGAGCCACATCACTTCTCCACAGTTGCAAAAGATGGGGCATTCAACAATGTTGCCATCAATGTTCCCTGTTTCCAGGTAGTTTCCCACTTTCTCACAGACATACAGCATGGGCAACCGTTTTGCTGCTGGTTTCTGAAACACTCTCGTGAATTCCCAGAACAGAGCCTCATCATTCTTGCTCGAAGCAGAGCAGCAGAGAACACCCCTCCCACCATCAAATGTGGTGAAAAACACAGGGTACAGCCAAGCAAACAAACCACAGTGAGTTCACAAGGGAAGGGGGGCTCCCCATATAGCAGCTGCTCTGTGGTTACTTAGACTTGAGTGAGAGAAGGCTTTTGTGGCTTATCTTCTGCTTGGCGCAGGATAAGAGCACACACATGGCCAGTCACCAGGGAGCAGCTGGCAGGCAATGAGTCCCCACCTCCTCTTCACCCTCTACAATACATTATGTTGTCTTGGGCTGCCATGGCTGAAGGTATGGACACATCCCACTAAACTCAGCAAAGGGTACATAGCCTGAATTTGGCTTAGCACCTTGGGTTTCAGGTCTTGGGAGCCAGCATCTTGTACAGGACTCATCTCGCTTTGGTTTGATTCAATGGCAAGGTAGCCAGTACCCCATTGGCCACATGTATTTCACTGCAGCCATGCACAGGGCTGATGGCTTCAAGAGTTTTTCCCCTCTCCCCTTGCCACCAACAATGCCCCTAGCTTTCCCCTCCTCCACCTGCTCAGCCCCACTTCAGAAATGCTCTCTTCCCTCTTTTCATGGGCCCTGGAATTATACAGGGAAAGACAAAATAACCCAGAGAAAGGATGGAAGAATTGGTTTGTTTAAATAAACCTAACTGCTGTCCTCTTACTTGTGTTGTTGCAGCCCCCCACTTGCACCTGGGCATCATCGATTCTGAACACCCAGCGCCCGGGGATACCCACATTTGTTGTCATCTCCACGTCAACGATGTCATCAGTGCGAGATCCGGGGATGTTGAAGTAGCGCTTTCCATCACCAGCGTTGAAACCTGCCTAGGAAGACAAGGACAGACCGTGAGAATTCTTGCAGGCAGTCACAGATGCCTCGCTTCCATGATAGTGCAGCACCTGAGGACAAACCCAACAAGGACATGAAAGAAGGAAGAGGCTGGCTGGTTTCTTTGACTGTTGCTTCTTTTGCTAGTTCAAACATCTTGCCATTGCCTTCTCCTTGGCAATGGGCATATACATTACAGCGCCCACTGCAGCAATGCCTGAGGGGCTGCGAGATCTGCTGTGTAGGGACTGGGAGTCAGGAGTCCAGAGTTTTAGTTTCAGCTCTACCACCGGCCTCCTGCGTCACATCACTTCTGGCTATGTCTGGGTGGTGGGGGTGTGTTGTGTGCAGTTGTATATGTGTTAGCTAGCAAGGAAGGAGGACAGCCAGCAGGGGTACCAACAGCAAGGAAGACATAGCAGGCTACACAAGCTCACCCAGTGCACTGCATACTTACTCAGCCCTTTAGATAACAGCTAGCTCCAGGTATGCTGCAGTTGCACATGCAAATCTGGAGGAGATGCAGCCTCTGCTCCCTCTCCCACCTTTCATCTTCTTTACTAGGGTTTTATGCACAGGAAAGCACATCAGGAGGGGCCAGGTCCCATTTAAGGCCTAATGGTGAGTCCATTCCACTCTGCTCAAGTCCCGGAAAAACCACTATCATGTCTACTATGGTAACTCCCTGTCATCATAGCCTTAGGGCTAAGTCATGATATGCAGGGAAGAGGAGGAGGATGGTCCACTCATCCTTTGCATTAATGTTTTTTTTCAGGGACTCGAGAAGGGTGGAATGGGTTTATGGTTAGACATCTAAGTGGACTTACACACCTAGCAGGTGTAGCAGGACCTTAGCTTAGGGATCTGTACATCACCTAGTGCAGCAAGGCCCTGACTTTGGCAGGGCCTTCTGAGTGCCAGGAAGGCAGCCAATAACTTCAGAGGAGCCTGCTTTCCCTGCTGCTGGGAAGCCTTGCATGGCTGTACACAGAATGGGTGGGACTAAAGAGCTGGGGGAGGCTTGGGGCAGCCCACCAAAATGCTTCCCCTGCACGGCTCAGCATAGCCAGGGTAAAGGGGAGTGCTTTGTGCCCCAGCAGTCTTTGCACGTTGATGACTCATCCCTTGGAAACAGCATGCAACTTCCATTCTATTTTCATTCGACTCTGCACCTGGGATTCTGCATAGAGCATGTGCACAGGGTGAGTCCAAACAAGTTTTGGACATGCTTCACGGAAAGAAGTCAGGGAGAACAGCACTGCTAGCTTAGGCCAAGTAGGCTCCTCTGCCATGCGAGGCCAGATGCTTTTGCACAGAGCTGTGTGGCTTTGTCTCACGCTGAATGGGTGCTGCACATTCTTGCAAACTCAATAACAAATTGACACTGGGCGAGATTTTTGAGACTTCCCCTTCTCTTTGGCTGGTGTTAGGGTGGGGCATTCCTGGAGCCCTGTCCGCCTTCCAAGGCATGCGGCTACTGCTCTGTTTACATACATAAAATCTGCACTTTTGAATTCTGGGATTCCAAACGTGTCCATTTCCTTTACACCTGTGATTTCCTGCTTTCTGGAGACTCTCAAATGGGCGCAGGCAGTGAGCCAAGGGCAGAGCAACTGGTGGTAAATTCACACGTCCGAATGGGCACCAGTTTAAAAAAACAAAACAAAACACAACAACACAGAAGGATGAAATAAAAACACAAGTGAAAGCTGTGCTTGCTGCAGCAGCTGCAGAATGGCTCTTAAAAATCTGAGGTTAGAAAGGAAAGCAACAGAGACACTGGCCAATGTAAAGAACTGTGGTTTTACTATAATAAAGCCCTCTATATGGTCTTAGCTTTTGAGAGTGAGAGAATATGTGGGTATTTAAAGAACCTTAAAAAAAAAAAAAAAAGAAGAAAGAAAGCACAACCACTACCTAAATTACCCTGGCTGCTTCATGCTCCTGGCAAGAAAGAAATAATACAGTAAAAGTTGAGAGAGGTGGCTCCAACAGCTTCTGTACTGATGGATTGAGAGGAAGGGGTGCCTGCAGCTTGCCTGGCTTACCTGGGCCGCAATACCACCAAGCCCAGCAAAGTCTCCCCCGCTGCTGGCATGCATGCCTGTGGTCCAGGTGATAGACTCGTAGTTGAAGATAGTGAAGGAGAGTTTGCCATCGGTGATGAGGACAATCTGGAAGGTGTTTACCTACAAAACAAACACTGAGGTGAAGGGAGGAGTTACAGGAGAGGAGGGAGCATGGCCAAGCCAGGACAGGAGAGGAAACAGATCCCGCAAGTTTGGATTGTCGTGTTTCATTTGTGAAAACTTATTTGTACCAAGATGGTTATGATTGAGAGAGGACTCGTTTCTATTCACCCCAGCTGAGAGCAATTCTCCAGCACAGAATCACAGAGTAAAGCAAACTACACAGAAAGCTAGATTACCACAGATTAACTAGCACTTGTGATGAAAGGTAAGGGCACCTCGAGGTTCTCCAGGAGCTGTGGGTACCGTGCAACCCCTGAGAAACAAGCCACTTTTCTAGATGTCCAAATTTGGGTTTGGGAGCTTACAGCTTGGAATTAAAGCTTAAAAACACTAACCAAGGCTTAGTAGGCAATAAGCAGAGCTAAGAAATAAAAAGGAACATAGGAAAGAATTAAAAGGTCAGATTCTTAAAACCCAACATTTGTAAGAAGTGACTTGCAGGCCCTCAACACCTAGTGCATGCACTCCCAGAGTCTTTCAGCAGGGCTTGGGTGAGACATAAAAACACCAGCTCACACACCCGTTAGGGTTGGGGACAGTGAGATTTATACCTCCATTTGGGCCACACAGAAGGTGGTTTGGGGCAATCAGGTCTTAGAAACGGTATTCACATTGAATCTGCATCATTCTAGTCAGGTGGAACAGACCTGCTACTGAAGTGTGGAATTAGACATTATCAATTTGTCTGAGTGAAAACCAGTGACTCCATTGAACAGAGTTAAAAAAGTTGCTAATAGAGCACTTGGTAGTAGCCTGTCCTTTGGAAGTGAGGCCATGAAAGTTTACTTTCAACTAGGGGGAGGACAGAATTTGGCAGGAAATATATCACAGATATTTAAAATCTTTCATTCGCATGAAAAGCAAAATTTAAAGCACATGTGCAGTGCAAACACGTAGAAAGAGCCCAGATGCCTGGAACGCTCTGGTGCCAACCTTGCCAGTGACAGCCCTGTAGCCTGGCCACCTGTTACGAAATGAACTAAGTAATTTCTCTGGAGGTCAGAAAGGCAGGTAGAAAGATTTGGAGACTCCCCTCTTCCACCCTGCACCAAACACCAGCAACTCACTGGAGAAAAAGAACTTCCTCCAAAGAAGGTCACCCGATACCATGTGGCAATAAAAACCCACTGAGCAGAGAATTCTGGGAATTCTGGGAAATACTGCCCAATGTCCTTGGTGGCTCTCTCCAAGAGGGCCTGGTCCTTGCTTTCCCGGTAATACACATCACCCGCTCTTCGGTTATCCACGTCAGCCCAGAACGCTGCCACCACACGCCGATCCTTGGAGATTGGAAAAGCAACTGGCGTAAACTGAGAAACTTCTTTCAGGAAAGAGATGATTCCATTGTTGTTCACCTGTAGGAGAAGAAGAAAACAGACAAATGTGGCAGGAACATACAGACAGCACAAGAGAGAGAAGATGGTCTCAGAAGTAGCCCATCAGCGTTGCTGCTGGGAGACTGGGATTCAAATCCTTGCTTCTCCACAGAGTTTGAACAAGGCCCTTACCCTCCCTCTGCCTCATGCATGAAGGAAGAGGAGTCACAGCTGACCTCATGGAGGTTTGTGAGGATCCAACATTGGAATGGGTTCAGATACACACCGGTGAGGGCTGCACAAGTGCCAGAGATAGACCAATAGAGGACATATTTTTACTTTCCTCTGCTGCAGCTGAGTGAATGACCCAAAGGCCACAGAGCTTCCAACAGGCCCTGCCCCAGAACATGGGCTGAATTCTTATTTTAGAGAGGATTTTATTTCATAAATATTCGCGCATTTCCCTTTCCTGTCCTTTGAAGTACAAACATGACCCTTGCTCAGGTGCCGATGCTCTGCAGATGAAAAATGTGATGCTGAACAACCACCAGGGGCTGGCCTCCCTGCCCTGCCACCTGCACCCGCCTCCAGCCTCCTCTGCCACCTCCCCGTTGTGAACACGGTACGGGTTGGAGAGCTGTAGCCTGGGGGTCTGGGAAGGCAGGCTGAACAAACCAGGCCCTGTTCTCTTGCCAGAGATGGGCCAGAGGAAGGAGGAACAGCTGAGAAAACTGTAGCAGCCGCAGTGGTTTAAACAAACAGCGCCCAGTTCATTTGGGTCGCTCTCACCTCGCCTGGGCGGGGAAGCAGCAGGGCCAGTGAAACTTGCCTTCACTTCCTTGCTTTAAATAGGTGGGTGGAAGGGGGGGAAGGTTTGTCTTTCTCTCCCTGCCCACAGTTCAGTGCTGGGAGATGGGGATATACAGCAAGCCTGAGCCTCATCCTGCTGGATCAGGGTAGAGGGAGCCTCAGACCTGAGTGAAGAACTTACCCACAAGCTTCTCCTGACATCTTGGAATGCTGCCCTGCTGCTCCTGGCCACAGCCCTCTGGCCCCTCAGCTCTATGCACAGGACCCTCAATGTCTGCCTGCAACACCTCTGGGCCTCAGGCCTCTCTGCTGCTCCGCACCAGCCTGGATGGACAATACCACTCATATTCTGGTGCTGGGCCCAACAAGGAGTGCTGTCCCTACAGATGCTGCACCTGATCCACAGCCTTCCTCATTGGAAGGGCCTGCAGGGATTTGTCACACACTTCAGCCCCGCATTGCCTGGCCTACCACAGTGGCAGAGACGAGGCCAAGCACTCACACTTTTGGCCCAATACATTTCCTGTCCTACTCGGCATTTCTGGAGCTGGCAGAGATCCATTTCCACAACCTCTCACCAGAAGCCACAGGACGACAGGTGGAGTCGTTCAAAGGGGCCTTACCCTTCTGATCTATGGCAGTGCTCACACAGATCCACTCCTTCACAACATGCTGCTGCTTCAGTGAGGAAGTGGAACAGCCACTGTTGAACCCCAGCCAGCCAGCTGCTCTCATGCAGGGTACACTTTAAAGGTCCCACAGTCATGCAAGCATGGCATCCATTTACTTTGGGGCAACTCCATTGGGATGCAATGGAAGGTAGAACCAGTCCTGAAGCATCTTCTCTAGACAACATGCTGCAGCCTGGATATACTGCAACATGGAAAATGTTTGTTACATTCAACGGGAAGTGTTGGCCGCACAAATTCAAAGCCTGAAACATGTCCAAGGCACAGAGACCAGGGCAATATCTAGTGGGTGCTCAAATAACACAGCTATAAATCCTGCTTCTCAGTGCATTCATCTCAACCCATCACAGTCACATGTTCTTCCTGCCTTGATGACACATCATACTGCATCCTAGCATCACAGTACACTTGTCCCCTCATAGTGGACATTTTTTTATTTACTGTGACCAAACACTGACCCCTAGTAGAATGAAGCACGTTATTTGTTGATGCCTATGATTTCGTCTTAGGTGGGTACAGCAGACAGCAAGGACAGTCCAGCCTGGAGCCAAAAGAGAAGGAAAGCCATGCCCAGGTTGCAGCTAGAAGTCATGCTACTGGAAGTCTATTCCTTCCTCCCCAGTCTTAACCCTGGGGAGAGCCACCCACATGATCAAAGGTCAGGAGAGCAAGCCTTATGAGGAGAGGCTGAGGGACATGGGACTCTTCAGCTTGGAGAAGAGAAGGCTTAGGGGGTACATGGTGGCAGCCTATAAGTACATGGGGGAGGGAGGTACACCAGGATCTGGGAGAACAGTTGTTCACCAGGGCACCCCAAGGGATAACAAGGTCTAACAGCCACAAACTCCTGGAAGGCTGATTTAGACTGGACATAAGGGAAAACTTCTTTACGGTCCGTGTCTCCAGGGTCTGGAACAGACTCCCCCCCAAGAGGTGGTGCAAGCACCTACTATGGACTCATTCAAATGGCATTTGGATGCTTATCTTGTGGGGGTCATTTACCCCCACCAGCCTCCCTGCCTATGGCAGGGGGGCTGGACTCAATGATCTTGAGAGGACCTTTCCAGCCCCTAATGTCTATGAATCTATGAACCTTGTGGGTCAGGAGTGGGAAAGGGACTGCTGAATGTCTGGTCTAACTGCTACATCACCCCTTCATGCCATGCAGGACTCGGGGGACATCTTTGGCTGTATTGCCTATCCTTGTTCCACAGGCTCAGGAGAGTGCCTGGGAGAAGTCACCAGGTCCCATGGTCTCCACAACCTTTCCTCAATGTGACCCCCTTTGTAACTATGCCACTGGATGACCTGGGGGGAATTACAGTTCACTGCTACAGATCCCTCCCTCGCAGATGAGGAGCAAGCAGCCAGGAGACCGTGGTCTTGCACTGGCACAGGATCTGACCCCAAATAGACCAAAATAAGGAGAACAAGAGTTTGCAGATACCATCACTGCTGTCAGTGCAGTCATTGCCTCTCCTCCTTCATGACACTAAGTCAACAGTCAGCAATATTTTCTAGTGGTTGGTGGGTGCAACCTAGTTTGAGTTTCAAGCTCCCCGGGCCAGATCCGGCATACCATGGAGTTGCAGGTTACTAGCCCCTGCAACATCTGCCTTGGCGCTTTGTTGTTTGGAACTGCCACCCCCACACCAAAATCTCTGTCCAACTGAGAACCCCAAGCAAAACAAAACCAACCCCTTGTTCTTAGCCCTAAAAAGAGAAGCTCCTGGTCCAAACCACAAAAAAGAGTTCCCGAGCCATCTGCTGTCCCAGGGACTTAGAAGAAGCCTTGCACTGACTCTTGGATTCACTCTCAGGATCCTAAGAAAAAGAACACCACAGAAAATGCTGCTCCTCTCCCAGCTAGCTACAACCCACGTGGCCCACACATGCCGGTGTTGCAAAAGGGAGGACCAGGAAGTCTAGTCTTCCAAGTTTAACATAAACACTCTCTTGGGAGTACTTGAGAGACAAGGGAGGTAGCCCCATTGGCCAAATCAGCTTTCATCATGTCGCACTTTGGCTGGGGCAGTCCAAGTACTTAGCCAGGATCACTGAAGAGGAAATGGGCTCAGGGGGAATGCAGGCATTCCTCTATCAGGAAGGG
>NW_005841849.1:765316-773966 GCF_000455745.1 Alligator sinensis | reverse complement strand
CTGCTGCAGCACATTGAGATCTCACCTGAACTAAGCAAGTTGGAACAGAATGACCCACCAGTGTCCCTTCTGTGCCCCACTTCCCACAACTACAACCTGTAATGAGAGTGAAGTAGTGAGCACAATGCCTAGACAAGCTCCATTTAAGCTTCTTGTGCCACTCCAGCAGCCCTTCTGGGAACCAGCCTGCCCACTACTTGCCTATCCTTCCACATTTCACATGTGCAGAACAGCAAGGAAGTGTTGACAGGACAGGGCACCTTGTGTGGCTCATGGTCAGTTGATGATGACCCTTAGAGTTGTCCCTTGAGAGGTATACCCCAAGAACCTTTGCTGGAAGTGACAGGTTGGTTGTATCGCAGCAGGGCCAAATCCCACCCCCACGACTGGGTCCTGAGAAGCCACCCCCTTCCTTCTTTCCTTCTGCTGAGCTGTGGAATTTCACCTAGGGGCTTCTAAGAGTTGCCTTAGGGCTTCTCTCAGCTTATCACCCCAGGGCCAGAGTCCTTCATGCCTCATGAGAAGTCTAGAAGTCACCGTGAGATGCAGGACCACACTGAGTGTGGCAAGTATCAATATGCCTGTTCCCCCAAGGCAGCCTTTCTCTGGAGCTCCCTGCAAAAAGAACTGTGATGAAACCAGCTGGACAGCATGATATATGTTGAAACCTGGGCTACAGGGCAGCAAAGAGGTATGCACTAAGAAGTGGTTGGTCTCCTAATGCATGAAGCAGTGTGTTACAGTAGTCTAACTGAGACCTTACCAGTGAATGTTTCTGGGCTAGGGACAGACATTCATAGATTCATAAATGCTAGGGATGGAAGAGACCTCAACAGATCATCGAGTCTGACCCCCTGCCTAGGCAGGAAGGAGTGCTGGGGTCAGATGACCCCAGCCAGATGCCTATCCAGTCTTTTCTTAAAGACCCCCAAAATAGGGGAGAGCACCATCTCCCTTGGAAATCCATTCCAAATTTTGGCCACCCATACCGTAAGCAAGTTTTTCCTGATATCTAGCCTAAATCTGCTCTCTGTCAGTTTGTGACCATTGCTCCTTGTTACCCCAAGAGGCACCCTGGTGAACGGAGTATCTCTGATCCCTTAGTACGTCCCCCTAATGCATTTGTAGGCGGCCACTAGATCACCTCTCAGCCTTCTCTTGCAGAGGCTGAAGAGGTCCAGGTCCCTTAATCTCTCCTCATACAGCTTGTCCTGTAAGCCCCTAACCATACAAATGGCCCTCCTCTGGACCCTCTCGAGTCTATCAACATCATTCTTGAAGTACAGCGCCCAAAACTGGATGCAGTACTCCAACTGTGGTCTGACCAATGCCGCATAGAGGGGAAGTATCACCTCCTTGGTTCTATTTGTCATGCATCTGTTGATGCATGATAAAGTGCAGTTAGCTTTGTTGATGATTTTGTCACACTGATGACTCGTGTTCATCTTGGAGTCCACTATGACTCTGAGATCCCTTTCCACTTCTGTGCTGCTGAGAGGGTCATTCCCCAGCCAGTAGGTGTGCTGGATATTTTTGCACCCTAGGTGCAGGACTCTGCACTTGTCCTTGTTGTACTGCATCCTATTGTGTACTGCCCACTTTTCTAACCTGTCTAGGTCTGCCTGCAATCATTCCCTACCCTCTGGAGTGTGCACTTCACCCCACAATTTAGTATCACCCGCAAACTTGGACAGAGTACACTTCACACCCACATCCCAGTCACTGATGAAGATATTGAAACGTACAGGTCCAAGGACTGAACCCTGAAGGACCCCACTACCCACATCCTTCCAGGTCGATACCAACCTGTCTACTACCACTCTCTGGGTGCAACCCCCAAACCAATTTGCCACCCACTGGACCATGTAAGCATCTAAGTCACAGCCTCTTAATTTATTTATGAGAATAGGATGAGATACTGTATCGAAGGCCTTGCTAAAATCCAAGAAAATGACATCCACCTCTACTCCTGCGTCTTAAGCATTTTGTGACCCTGTCATAAAATGAAACCAGATTGGTCAGGCATGATCTACCTGCTATGAATCCATGCTGGTTTCCCTGCTGCATTATTTTTCCCGCTGGACTCCCACAAATATGATCCTTCATAATCCTTTCAAAGACCCTTCCAAGGTTGGAGGTGAGACTGACTGGCCTATAATTACTTGGATCCTCCTTCTTCCCCTTCTTGAAAATCGAGACCACATTAGCCCTTTTCCAGTCCTCTGGGACCTGACCCAAGTGCCACAAGCGCTCATACAACTGTGCCAGTGGTTTTGCTATGACACTGGCCAATTCCTTCAGTACTCTCAGATGCAGCTCATCCAGGCCTGCTGATTTAAACACATCCAGTCCATCCAAGTGACTCTGCACTAAGTCAGCGTCAACAGTTGGTGGGCTGGTGTCCCTCTGATGCCCATCTAAGAACCCATTAGGAGAATTATCTTGAGCCCTATTCAGGAACACCGAGGCAAAAAACTCATTGAATAGCTCAGCCCTGTCCCCCCTGTCACTAATTGCTCCTTCTTGTTCAGTAGGGGTCTATGCTGCCCTGTGCCTTCCTTTTACTCCCTACATACCTAAAAATACTTTTTGTTGTCTTTAATTTGTGTTGCCAGCCTCAGCTCCGTAGGTGCTTTGGCTTTTCTAACGGCCTCCCTGCAAGTGTGGGCCAAGTAGGTATACTCCTCCTTGGTAGCTTCCCCCTGCTTCCACTGCCTGTATGGCTTTTTTTTTTGCCCTTTGGCTCCCCAGGATTTCCCTGTATAGCCAAGGAAGTTTTTTGGCTCCTTTTCCCCATTTCTTTCAAACTGGGATAGTCTCCCTCTATGCCTGAAGGATAGCTTTCTTTAGAAATGACCACCCTTCCTGGACTCCCATCTCACCAATACTCTTCTCCTGCAGTGCGTCATTGACTAGACTCCCGAGCACGCTGAAGTTAGCCTTCCTAAAGTCAAGCACTTCCACCTTACTAGTTATCGTACCCACCCTATGCCGTATGGTGAATTCGATTGATCGGTGGTCACTGTCCCCAAGGTGACCACGAATCTGCAGCTCCCCTGCCAGGTCCTCTCCTGTAGCCAACACCAAGTCCAGTAAGGCATTTCCTCTAGTGGGACAGTATACCTCCTGCGTTAGGTGAGGGTCCTGCATGCAGGTTAAGAACCTACATGAACAGTTGGATTTGGCTAACTGCTCCTCCCAGCAGATGTCAGGGTAGTTTAGATCCCCCATGACAACCACGTCCCTAGACTGTACGGCCTCTGAGAGCTGCCTCAAGAATTCCAAGTCTAGCTCTTCCTCTTGGTGTGGTGGTCTGTAGCAGACCCCCACCACCAAGTCCTTTCCCCATGACCTCCATGTATCCTAACCCACAATGCCTCAACTTTCTCCTCCTCTGATCCCATTTTGATTAGGGTAGATATATAATGCTCCTTTACATAGAAAGCAACCCCACCCTCTTTCCTACTCTGCCCCTTCTGTACGACCTGTAGCCCTCAATGCGTACTGCCCAGTCATGGGTAGGGTCCCACCAGGTTTCCGTTAGCCCCACTAAAGTGAAGTTATTATCTGCAATCAGAAGTGTGAGTTGTTTCTGCTTGTTCCCCATGCTCCTAGCATTAGTATAGAGGCACTTGAGCCCTCTGAAAGGTGCCTTTGGTGCCCCCCCCCTTCTGACGCCCAAAGGGCCCCTTGGGTACTTACCTGGGGTGTACTGCTGCATGTCTCGCAGTTTGTAGGTTCTAGACTCTTTCCATCTCCTGCCTCCCCAGCCCCCATCATACTTAGTTTAAAGCCTAAAAAGCCTGAGCCTAAATTGATTCAATTTTTGCTGGGTAGTCTAACCTAGCTAGGCTGAAATGGCAGCAACCTCTGCTGTGCATGGCTGGGGGGCACTTGTCCCCCTTTAACACCGTGCACTGCAGGCAGCTGCAACAGTGGTGAGGGAGAGTGGGGCTGGAGCAGGGGCAAGCCCTGCACAGCTGGGGCGCGAGACAAAGCTGGGGTGTGGGACAGAGGCACGAGTGGCTCATCCAGGGGAGGTGCAGGGCGGGGCGTGGGGGCACGCAGCCCAGGAGGGCATGGGGAGCATGCCCCTGGATCTGGACGCCAGCTGGGTTATCTGCTGCTGTGGGCTGGGGCCAGACAGCAGCGGCGCTGGAAGCGGAACTACAGGGTGGGGGCTGCAGGCACCCAAAAATTCACCGTAGCCGCCCCCTCACAGCACTGCTGCCGCCTGACCTGAACGCAGTGTGGCCCAGCTCCTCACTGTGAAGAGCATGGCACTGCCTTCCCCTTCCCCCACCCCTTCTCCCCTGGGATCTGCGTGGTGGGGAGGGTGGGCTGGGACAGGAAGGCAGCACCGCGCTGTTCACGGTGGGGAGCTGGGCTGCACTGTGTTCTGGGAGGTGGTGGTGGCGCTGGGAGGGGAGGCTATGGGGGGCTATGGTGAATTTTCAGGTGCCTGCAGCCCCCCCTGCCCCATAGCCCCGCTCCTGGTGCTGCCGTCGCCTGGTCCGAGCAGAGCCCAGCCCCAGCCCACAGCAACAGCTGGCCTGTCCTGCATGCAGATCTGGGGGCACACGCCCCACCATGTCCTCCTGGGCTGCGTGCCCCACCCTCCCTGCGCCCCCCTGGATGAGCAACTTGCGGCTCCATCCTGTGCCCTGGCTGTGCAGGGCCTGCTCCAGCCCCACTCCCTCCCTCATCACCATTGTGGGGGGCAGATTGAGGCCCCACCAACAAGGGAAGAAGTGGGGCTAGGTTTATGTGTAATGTCTGTCCCTAGTCTGGGAGGTCAGAGGGACTGCCCTTGTTTTTGTTGTCTGACCTCTTTGGCCACATGACCAGAGCCTAGGCTAGTTAGTAGAGCCGAGTCCCCAGGTAGCCACCTCTCCTTCCAGCAACTTTCTAATCAGCAAAAGTCCTGTAGGTGCTGGGAAGTTTTAGGGTTGTGCTGGCCTTAGTTGTTTCAGTACACCAATGCTGACCATTCCTGTGTTAGCTTCAGTAATGACCAGAAGCATTAAGACTTTAAAAATGACCACTCTCAGCTCTGCAACAAATCCAGCAGGCACAGCAAGGCTTCATGCTGGCATGTGGCCATCCTCCAGGAGAGCAAGCAACAAATTAGTCTCACCAATTAGAACTCCTGGGTGCGCTGGGCTCAGAAGACTGCACATAACCTGCCTTCAATCACAGCACTGTGCAAAGCAGGCTTGCATTAGCAAATAAGCTGCTGGGTACAAGTCCAGCATTGAGTGAATGTGCTACCATCAAGCATGCCAGTGCTTTTGCAAGGGGTTTCTTGCTTTTCAAAGGAGAGAATTTGATCAGACGTAAACGAGCCTGGAAGAGCCAGGTACAGAGGAAAGCAGCCACTCGCCACCCTAGGAAGTCCCTCTTACATTGCTAATCCCTTATGGGCCATCTGCACACAAAGATCACTCACATCTCAGGAATGAAAAGAAACCACGAACACTCTGAACTCTAGCCTGAATAAAAACCAACAGCAAAATATTCCAGGGGAAATAAGCTTGAATTCCATCTACAAACAACATTCAAGCTTAAATGCAGGTGTTACATTTTTTTGGGTTTTGTTTCGCCCTTCTGAGCAAACTGAGGATTCAAGCAATGTTTTGTGTGCATGCAGTTGGTCATGTCCCAGGAATCCAGACCCAGCCTGGAAATCACAGGAGCATTGTGCGGCTAAGTACATAGTTGCAGCAAGAACTCATCTGGGGCATAAATCCACATTGCTCTGTGGACTCCAATGGTTTATGTCAGCTGAGGATCTGGCCCCAACATGTTTTAAATGCAGGAGGCTTTGAGTTATTTCCTAACCCAGTTTTAGCTTATCAGTGGTTGACATGAATGTAGAGTATGAGAAGAAGAGAAGGGAGTTCTCAGAGTCTTCCTGCCTGAACACGGCCAGTTGCCCATTAAATGCAACCCCTTCCGGACAGTGGCATCCATGTCTAGAGCAACTTCAAGTCTATCAAGTTATCACTGCGGAAGAAGTCAGAGGAGGTGGATGACTCAGCCTGAAGAAAGTACCAGACCTGAACCTCTGGGCCAAGCAGAAGAATCTTTACAGCTTCAGAGTCCAGAAAGACTTTCTTGGCTTTCTGCAAAGGCATGGAAGTGTACAGGCCTGGGGCATGCTGTACTCCACAGGCTTGCACACTGCCACACTCACCAGGTTTGCATTCAGCTTCCACCGTGTTTGCTTCGGGACAAGATAAAGGAAATGGGAGTTTGCAGGGGTTTGCAGTCCAGCAAGAGGGATTTGAAGGAAGGATGAATGAAGTGGACAAACATTGCACCAAGCTCACAGAGATAGGGATGTTCTCCTAAAGAGAAGAGCAGGAGGGACTGGGAGAAGAGCAGGAGGTTCCTTCTGTGCTTGGTACTGAGGCTGTGTGAGAAGATGCTGCTGTGTGTAGTTTCTTTTGCTGATGAATATCAGAGGGTTTTCTGAGTGAAAGCAGCAAAGGAGGGTTTTGCTGAGTGAAAGCAGCGAAGGAACAGAGTGACTGGGGTGGGTGATATGAGTGGGACAGGGTTACATGCTGGGACTTACATGCATGTACAGAAAGACACATTAGATGCCTGACTCCTTTCCAGCAGGCAAGCCATCACCCCAACACGACCACAGGTCTGCAAATACAGGTCTGTATAATGGACATACATGCCACTGTAGAGCAGGAGCCAGCTCTGGGACTTAAATGCCCCCCTCAACATTCAACTAAGTGGAAGAGAATCTTCCCTGATGTAGGACTAGCCAGCTCAGCTCCTCTCCTGGCTCCTTGGGCTTTGCCACATATGGACATATTTGCCTTGTCTGCTCTGCTGCAGTGATTCTGCCTCAGAAATGATTGCACTTACCCAAAGATGCTAAGGAGCCTTGTGTTGATTGGCATCCTCACATTCATAAGATACATAATAAAAGGGATCAGAGAGGTTCCCATCTGCAAAGCATCATGGAACCAGCATGGGGAACAGAGCCCTTTCAGCTTTCCTTTAAGGAGCTGCTTTTTAGCAAACTGGCTCTACTGCACAGGCCTGAACTGGGGTGGCAGTGCTACAAAAAGAGGCAGCTAGCCTCGCAGTGGGAAATGAGACAGGCCAGGCTGCAGAGTGATCTGCTCAAGTAGAGCTATGTGGGGCCTGATCCATTGCAGCCTGCAGCACATGCAGACTAGCTGGGTCATGGCTGCTGTCCCATTTACAAGCTAAGGGTCCAATCCCAGGCTTTGGTGACCTCAGTTGGGCAGAGAAGCCATGCTGGTTATTTGACACAGAAGGCCAAAGCAGAGGGGTGCTCTCTTCCAGTTTATTCCAGACCCAATTCCCTGGGCATGGGAAGTGGAGGGGAGACGGGCTGGGGATGGTGTGTTGCCACCTTAAATGCAAATAGTAGGAGGGTGCTTTTGAACTGCTCCCCAAGAGGGAGCTGGAAGCAGATAGAGCCACAGCTCAGCTCCCAATCCATCACTGGCGTTTGGGATGGATCCCCTTGCCAACACAATCCCCAGGGAAGCACAAGACTCTTCACAGTCCTCGTGTGCTGTGCCTGCCAGACCCAAGATGATCCCCAGTCAGCAGGCTAGGCCATGCTGAGTGAAAGCAGCAAAGGAACAGAGTGACTGGGGTGGGTGATATGAGTGGGACAGGGTTACAGGCTGGGACTTACATGCATATACAGAAAGACACACTAGATGCCTGACTCCTTTCCAGCAGGCAAGCCATCACCCCAACATGACCACAGGTCTGCAAATACAGGTCTGTATAATGGACATACATGCCACTGTAGAGCAGGAGCCAGCTCTGGGACTTAAATGCCTCCCTCAACATTCAGTTGGAAGAGAATCTTCCCTGATGTAGGACTAGCCAGCTCAGCTCCTCTGCACTAGACAGGTGCACTTTGCAGCCAGCTTAGCATCCTGTAGGCTGCTCTTAATTATATATACCAGGGCTAAATTTAACTCCCCCACTCCATCTTGTTCCTACCCTAAGTATTGAAATAAAGAATAAAGGTTAGTGGGGTGAATTCAGCATCAGTATTTTCCACTATGCTTCGTATGCACAGGTCTCTTTATGTAGGTGCAACCTTGACTATTCTGTGTACAGATACCAGCGTAGGTTTTTCAGAATGAGCGATTCGGCTGTCTAACAAGACACAGCTTGATGAGGCCATGTTTTAAAGGACAATGCTCAGCCCTTTCTGAAGGTGGGATCTTTTAAAGGCATTTCAAATGGGGCACCCCCAAATCCCCTAGCACTTGTGTAGAATAGCTAAGATGTTCATATTGGAAACTTCACGTATCCCTTTTCAATAGTGAGAGCTGCTAAACAGTCTCTACTCCCAACAGCTTGCACTGCAGAGACACAAGCAGAAAATACAGAACATGCAAAGGCAAAGGGCGGGGAAGGAAATGAACAAGTAAATAAACAAAATCGAGGGATATAGAAACATCTATCCCATTATGCCTCCCCTCCCCACCCCCAGCAATGTGACTCATGCTCCTAATTCCCATAGTCCCACCCCAATTCTCTCATCTTAAAGCAAGATGAGAAGGAGTTTAGGCCAAGATTTCTTTAAAGGAGGGTTTGGTGCCTAATGCCAGGCTTCCAGGCTGAGATCCCCTGT
>NW_005841849.1:730639-765285 GCF_000455745.1 Alligator sinensis | reverse complement strand
GGGAACTGAGATGCCTCTATGCTGGTCATTTTAAAGGAAGGGCCTTAGCTTGGAGAAACCCCAGCCCTAACTGAGCATTTGCAGTGCCCCACAGAGCAGGGTGATTTTTGGGAACACAGGGCACCTTCTGTTGACTTCAACACTGCTGAAAGGCACACTGCTTCCAGGGGTGTCTTCCCTTGGAGACTGGAGTCTCACTTTCCACAGCCATATTTGAAAATCCTGCCCTCACCCTGCAGGGTTCCACAATGGTGGAGACACAAGTAACCCTGTGCCCAGGATGACAGAGATGGCTCCAGGGTTGCTGTTCTGGACATATACAACCTTTTCCTCATGTCTCCAGTGAAGGATGCATCTGAGCAGACCCTGTCCATCTATGCTGCTCTCAAGCATGCCAGAGATCTTGGGGGCAATTGTGTATGTGCACGTGTGTGAATACCCCCAGGGAAGCTTCACTGCCATATTCCTCGGCTTGGCCTGTGCAAGGGGGAGGAGTGCACTTGGAAGTGTCCTTCCCTAGGCAAGTTGGAGCACAAAGTAGGCCAGGCCCTGAGTTCTAAGTCTCTCACCCAGCCTGGGGCTCTTCTTCCTTTGCAAGTAGTTTAATTCCCCATCTTGTACATATGTGTGCACTCATACGCAATTAATCCATAGTACTCTGCAGGATTACATGTGTGAAAAAGAGCAGTGGTGCATCTGTAATGACTCAAGGAACATGTGAGAAGTAAGATTTGTTTGGTAATAAATGATATTACCAGCCTGGCCTCACAGGGGGTAAGCAAAACCAGCCTCTGCCTAACAATGTGAAGGATATATGTTTCTGACATATGAGAAAACAGCTTTGTGGTTCTAGATCAGTGTTTCTTCACATTTTTAGATTCAAGGCATCCCTTGATAGACACAAGGCCCCTCCTGGAAAATGCCAGCTCTTAGTTTTCACTTGATATTTAACTAAAGAAAAATAATAGAGCAATTCTTCTCTTGCAAAGAACTCAGAAAGATCACAACAGGTCAGAATGCTTTTAACATTATGGATTCATTTAAAATCTCTGGGTTTATCTTATGAATCATGTATGTTTCCTGACAGTGCCAACATTGCATGGCACTCTGCAGTACCCCTGAATGGATCTCATGGCATTCCAGGGTGCTGCAGCCCTTGGTTGAGAATCACTGGTTTCGATGACCAGACTTGGCTCATTCTCCACGCTGGACTGCTGCAGACCAACACATGTAGCAGGAGCCTTCTTAGGAGAGGAGAAAAGCATCTTCCCTCCCTCAGCACTGTGGGAGGAGACCTGAACTGCAAACCTGGCTCTGCCACTGACCTGCAAGCTCCTTCTCCTCTCTAAGCCTGTTTCTTCCCCCAGGCGTATCTATTTAAGTGAAAAGTTCTTTGGGGTAGGGGCTGTTTCACACCATACTTGTATGCCAACTAGCAGAATAGAACACTGGCCTCTAACATACAGGCTAAAAACCCTGTGTTGGTTATAGATGAGGTCCTCTAAATAAGAACAGAAAGGATGAAGAACGGCTCGTTAGGAATGGCAACCCTTTCTCAGAGATTTTGTGTACAGATGTCTTCCCAGTGCTCAGTTGCTCAGCACGTGAAGCCCAGCATGGAAAGCGAGCAACACATTTTCATAGTACACCCTGCAGTCATTTCAGAGAGGGGCTCCCAGCCTCCCCTGGATTGAGTGCCACATTTCTAATTGCTGTCATATGTCTGAGCCCCAGAGAACCACCTGCTGATTACATGTGTCATGGATGACGCATTCACGCAGAAACTGTTTTTATAAACTACAAAAATGAACACAAAGGAAAATGATAAAAAACCCCAACAAACAAACAATAAGCAAAACCAGGACAACTGCAAAATTCTCCCAATTAAATCCAGAAACAAGAAGAAAAAACAATGTCCAGGAAAAATGATCAAGCAAGAACCATGCCAACCCACCCACTCCAGGCATCTGTTATTTCATGCGACACATCCCATCCATTCAAGCTAACTATGCCATGGCAGTCAGCACCACTGGGACTCAGGGAGCCTCTCCCGCTGGCAATTAGAAGCACTATCTTTATCTGGAAGACATCACGTCGGCTCTGTTACTTATTCCAGATGATCCCTTGCAGTGTCCTGGCTTACTCTTTAAAGATATAAATAGAACGTTCCCAAGCTTCATCTGGGAGTGCGCAGGAACCACGCAGCCCAACCCTTGCAGTGAGCTCTGCCGATTGGCCACTGCTGTTAGCAGGCAAGGCAAGCAGCCAACGGGATCAAGGGGTTGGGGTGGGGGGGAGCATGACTTTCAGATCCACAGGGCTATTGTAGTTCAACAAGGCAAGAGCGGTCAAGTGGCTACAGCAATGAACAGTGACACAGGAGACCTGGGCTCTGCCAATGACCACCTGGGAGACTTTGGGCAAGCAACACCTCCTCCCTGTGCCTCAGTTTCCCTTGCATATAAATCGGGGTTAGGATACTGACTTGCTTTGCAGAGGGCTTTGACTGGATGCAAGGGACTAGGATTTTCAAGCATCATTATATTGCCATCTCTTGTCACGCCCACCACTAGCATGTCTGCATATGCCCCTGCTGAGCGCAGTGAAACAGGGAAGGGTTACAGAAGAAAGCCCTTCCTTTATCTTAAGGCAGCAGGAAACCCAGGGCTAAGGGGTGAGTGTCAGCCCTATGGGCCTGTCTCTCCCTGTGGAGCAGAAATATAACCCACTCATAGATTCATAGATGTTAGGGTCGGAAGGGACCTCAATAGATCATCGAGTCCGACCCCCTGCATAGGCAGGAAAGATTGAAGCCCCTCCAGCAACTAGTCCCTTGCTCCTGCCTCATTTGTAGGGTGAGAGTGAGCCACTAGATTGGCAGCATGGGCAGATTTGCTCTCTCCTTCCTGTTTAGGGAATTTGACTCTGTAATTTTCTCTCTTTAAAGAGCTTCTAGTTCCAACCTGATAGTTCCAGGAAACGAAATGTTTTTTAAATATTACCCGATCTTTCTGTTTGTTTGTTTGCCACTAGATGGCAGACGACCCTCATTTTTTACCGCGCTAAAAGGAGCAGAACATGCAGCAAAATTGATGCCGTTTTTATTTTTCTGAGCAGAAACAGGCCAGGGTGATCATAACAAGTATGAAAGGCATTTTGGAAGGAAAAGAGGGCTGCTAATTTGAAAAAAAAAAACAAGTGCTCACTTTTCACGTAAAGTGAACAGCATATCTTCTTTGTTGTTTGCTTCCTGTGATCCTGTCGTGCTGTTCACACCTGGATCGCTTTCAAAGAAATCCATTTCTCTAAAGGATGCTGTAATAACCTCCCTTTGTGCTTTTGAGCATCACTTGTCTTTTCAGAAATGTGGCCTGGCTTACTACTTCGGGTATTTTAAACTACGCGTTTTCTCTGAGCGTTCCTTCCTATAAACAACACGATTATCCATCACTTCATTCAGTTGTAGGTAGTAGACAAAGTTGTGAGCCACCATGATTTTTACCCTGCAAAGGCCAGAATGAAAAAGTTAGAAGTCTGATCTCCTGGAAGTCAATGGAGCTGGGGTTTTTACCCGTGAAATAGTTTTTAAAAACTACCAAATGTTCCTAGAGTTCAGCAAAATAGAGTTTTCTCTCTTAACAGATCTGGTGGTATTTCTTGTGCACCCAGTGAAGTGAAGCATGATTCAGTAGCAGACAGGTAAGAGCTGTCAGGCTTTGGAGGCCAATTTCACATCATTTCACTCTATAAAACTGTTCTTGCCCTCTGATTGATTGCTTTTACACTTTCCCTATGCCTCTTCTGTCTGTCTTATACTCTGGATTCCACTTCTCGGTTGGAAGCTTTATACAGCATTTAAATAAGTATATGTGCAAGGGCTTTTACAAGCCAAGAGCAAGTGAAGCTGAAAACCTAACGCTGTACACGTCAGTACTTTTAATTCAGTGCCTTTAGTTCAGAAAACTTAAATGAGTGAAGTGTCACAAAGCCCTGGTGGGCCAGGTAAGGGATATATAGAGAGTGGGTTTTTTTCCTTTGCTGAAGTGAAGCCACTTTGAGATTGAATACAGCATCAGTTTAACATGATGCAGTAAGCCTAAATGTATTTTAGGAGCATAAGATAAGAGGGGTACAATGCCTACCTGAAAGCAATGGGAAATTTTTGGAGTCAGTTTATAGCTGTCTCTGAGTTGACATTTGACCAGAACAGTAGGTTAAACAGCCTTCCTTTTGCATAGAAAAGTACCTTGATTAGTGTGCTGGCCCTTTGATTATATAATGACTTGGGAAGTGCTGGCAGTCAAATTTCCACCACCACTTCCCATGGCAGATAGGTATTCCTTTAACATTTCCCATCTAAGTCTCGACCTGGCCTAGGTTGTGAAATCATATCAGATTACAGGTAATAGAAGTACACCGTATCTATAGATACTTCTGTCATTAATAAGGAACGAAAATATAAAAGTATAATACCATGCACTTTGCATTTTAATTAATTTGAGAAGTCTCATTTTCATTTAATTTGAAAGTTTCTCTGTCAGAAATGTCAGTGGGTGTCTTGTTCTCTTTGTTAATGGTTATGACATTCCCATTTACATAAAATTAGCTTTGAAAGTTTTGCAAACTGGAATACAGATAGATGTATTTTTTCATAGTTCAGGTTTTGCACTAGGTGATAGAGCATCAGGTTTTGGTGGCCATGGACTGAAATGAAATATGAAGTAATCTAATGTAACTGTACAGCCTGTTTCAATGTATCAGCACAACAAAAATCAGATCCTTTGTTAATATATGATTATTCTGCTGAGGGTCTGCCTCAAAATGTCATTACAAAATCCTTTGCTTTTTTGAGCGTGCGTGAGCAGAGGTGATGGGGGCGGGGGAGTTCAGTGCACTTGCATGAAAACGGAGTCGTGTAACTTGTACCGGAGAGGGAGGAATAAGCTGGTAGACCCTCTTGTTCACTGGGACTTGAATCATGTTTTAGATTAATAACCAGTTTTGACACCAACATCATAGATGCAGGAGGATTGGGAAATTGCCTTTGTGTCAGTCTTACTCTTTTGTTGTTCTTTCATCCTCCTGGGAATTATTTTCCACCCACCTTTGATTATCTTTTATCTCTTTCACAACAAGATGCTTCACAGGTGGGGTGTGGAGATGATTTTTTTTGTTCGTCCTTTCAGATCCATGTACATTTTTAAAGATTGCTCACTCTGTATTGTTCGTGCCATTTAAATGTTGAATTTTTAAAAGGTTATGGCAATTCCTGTGTGGGCAACAGTATACACATTTCGGAGGATTTGTTATAACGTAGTACACCAGATCTTTCCTATTCTGATTAGTCCAATTAGTCTTTTAGAGTGTTTTCATGAGACTGGAACTGTACCACTAGAGAGTGCCTCTAGCCAGGCTGAGGCGAGCATAACAATTCATCACGTCTCATCCAGGACCTGTTGTTCCCTTATAGTATGTACAGTAAATGCTCGGTTCTCTTGAAACTTTACCCTTAGCATAACAGTTTCCTTAAGTCTGAGCCAATATTTCATTCCTGCTTTCTGGCACTTCCCCAGGTGATACATACAGTAAATGCTCAGATAGCTTAGATTTATATCTTTGGTAATCAAAGCAACAGGTCAAGTATCAGGTGAATTACTGTAGTTACTAAAGAATCTGTCTCCGCACGACAGCCAGAATTAACACAGAGATTGAGAGAAAGCTAAGCTGTCCTACCCGTATCGTTTATTATTTTTAGCATTTCTAAATAAGCAGCCAACAAGGAAGTGGAGAAATGTAAGCAAAAGCAATAATGAATCAGGACTACGTAAGAGTGCATACATGAAAAATAACTGAGAATTAAGAGTGCTACAAGATTTTTTTAAATTGCATATGGTAATGTAAGGGTTTTTTTAAATGTTCTTTGTTATACCAAGGCAGGGGCAAAGGCAAAAGAGAGGGTAGCAGTGTGTATTCAAAGTTGTGCTGTTTTCCACTCTCTCAAGGACGGCTTTGCTACCCTCCTACACTGGGCAGTGCTACAGTCAGAGTGATGAGTGTCTGTGTTTTCTGCCTGTCAGCAAAGGTGGATCAGGCCTGCATGACCTCAGCAGCTTGCTAGGCCACAGCCAGGAAGGTTTGAATAGCCCCATAGAAAAGTCCAGCGTGACCCACTGCTGACACAGGCAAATCTTTGGGCCTGAACGCAGAGCATCCTGGTTCTCTCTCCGATACAGCTCTGAGCATGGTGGGTTCCTAGCATTACTAAAGAAGATCGCACTTGTTCTTGCACACAAGGTGCAATTCTTTTCCGATGCAGAGTGGAGTGCCACTTGAAGATGAGCCAAGGTACTGTAAAGAGCTGTATCTCTCCCTCATCTGTCTTGCTTCCTTTTTGGGAATGTCACGAATGAATACCCTAAAAGAATTCAGCTTTGTTCTTCCAACCAGCTGTTGCTCAGCTGGAATACTGCAATTGTGAAATCTGCCCTGGAAAATGTGTATTTGTTTTGCTCTGCTTTGTTTTGTCATCTGCCGAAGTAGGAATGCTCCTTTTCATTCTGTGATGGTTGAAAAGAGGGGCTTGGTGTTGGTGTTATATAGCATAATTAGGAATTATCTATATATGTAATGCTGCCTAAGAACTAATTCAGCAAGACCTCTGTTTCCAGAACGCCTATGAGAAGTACACGAATATACAGAATTGAGCTATAAGGTGGAAAACCCTTCCAGATGGGGACTTGTATTTTTTAATATGTAAAGCATTTAGTGACTTTTGAGTGCTATATAAATACCAAATAGCACAGAAAAGATACAAATGGCACGCAACCGACTGTCAGTGCAGCAAATTAAGCTTCTGTTTATAGCAGGAGTGTAAATATAGGGTTAACGGTTAATTCATTTAATGATGAATGTGACACCACTGTGTTATCCTGTAAGAACGTGAATAGAGATTTGCAGCAGACAACATGCTGTGAGCCCAAAAGAATAGGAAACTACTGCCTGCTTTTTTTAAAACTATTGCAAAATGTGGACACAATACTTGGACATAATAGACTGTGTCTGACAACATTTGTACAGTATGTAGCGGAGTGAGCCCCACTCAGCTTCCTATAGTTATCCATATATAGTGACTAAAATTGCAGACACTGAATTAACTCTGAATAACATATGAGCTGGAGTGACAGCCTTCATGTGGTTCTAGAAGGATGAGAATAAGATAGATGGCTGTTTGTGTAGATGTACTAAACTGCAAATCCAGGGGTCCATAGAGTATGGAAAATATGCCAAAAGCTGGGTTGTCCCTTCCATCCCACAGACCCCATTGATTTCCTGCAGGGCAGGAATCCCCCCTTGCAGAGCAGCTTGCAAGATCAGGGTAAATCCATTTCTAGTAACAGACTTTCTCACGCACCCTACCCACTACATTCACGTTTCTCCACTTAGCCCACCTTGGCATCCTTCTGAACCCTGTTATTTTTCAAAACTATTTGGAGAATAGAGAGTGAGTTCTGAATGCCAGCAAGCAACTCTGCCTCTACTGAACCAAGCGGAGAAAGCAGTTGCACTTGAATTTCCCAATTGCCAATTCTCCTTTTTCCTTTCTAACACCAGAATGGAAAGAGCTTTTAGCAAAACTCTCTCTCTAACTTTAGCGGCTGCTCCAGTACCATATAAGGAGACGGGCCATTTCCAAGATCCAAAATATTGAGGGTTTCAGGAGGTTGAGAAAATGGCGAGTTCATATTTATACAGAAACAAGTGGTATGTCAATCCAAATCACAGAACCCGTGCAAAATGCACTCTCTGACAGGAACGCCGCTAAGCAGCGGCGTTCAGCGCCTCGTTTTTAGGCAATCGTCAGGTAAAGCTCCATCTAGAATAGATTGAACTAAAGCAAGATGACAGGAACTGGGAACCCCCAAATCCGAAAGAAATAGCTTTAGGGATGAAAAAGGAGAGTGTGTAAATAGCAAAAGTAGAGGTACCACATTTTGGAGCCAATTGCTTTAGAGAATAAGTGTGTTTTTAAAAACGGATTAAAATAGATTTCTGCAATGGAGGAGCAGGGAGTGCACAAACATTTTTATTTTTGCTCTCAAGCAAATCCCGGGACGTCATTCTCCCCCTGTACTCGGCCTTAGTGAGGCCGCAGCTGGAGTACTGTGTCCAGTTTTGGGCTCCACAATTCAAAAAGGATGTGGAGAAGCTTGAGAGAGTCCAGAGAAGAGCCACGCGCATGATCAGAGGTCAGGGAAGCAGACCCTACGATGACAGGCTGAGAGCCCTGGGGCTCTTTAGCCTGGAAAAGCGCAGGCTCAGGGGTGATCTGATGGCCAGCTACAAGTTTATCAGGGGTGACCACCAGTATCTGGGGGAACGTTTGTTCACCAGAGCGCCCCAAGGGATGACGAGGTCGAATGGTCACAAACTACTTCAAGATCGTTTCAGGCTGGACATAAGGAAGAACTTCTTTACTGTCCGAGCCCCCAAGGTCTGGAACAGCCTGCCACCGGAGGTGGTTCAAGCGCCTTCATTGAACACCTTCAAGATGAAACTGGATGCTTATCTTGCTGGGATCCTATGACCCCAGCTGACTTCCTGCCCTTTGGGCGGGGGGCTAGACTCGATGATCTTCCGAGGTCCCTTCCAGCCCTGATGTCTATGAAATCTATGAACCTAACCCACAATCCTTCTACTTTCTTCTCCTCCAATTCCGTTTTGATAAGGATCAATAATTATGACAAACAGCACCAGCAGGGCAATGTGCAACAAGGGAACCATGGCCTTGATGATTGAATTTAAAACCACCTGGAGACTAGGAACTCCAGATACCAGCCGTAAGGGGCGCAACACTCGAAAAGCCCTCAGTGCTTTAACATCAAATCCGGCACTTTTCCCTCCTATTGAATTCCCCCCCATCTACTTTGGTTGCTTGTTCTAAAATTGCACTAAAAAGCTCTACTACCACAATTATAAAATCTAGTAAATTCCAGCCATTGCAGAGGTAAACGTTGGGATGAAAGAGAAGTCCATATGCTATTACTTTTAAAAATGCTTCCACTGTAAAAATTATGAGAAAGAGATATTCCACTTGTTCCTCCAACATCCTAGCATGCTCTCTGGGCTGGATGGGGCTCTCTGCTTCACAGCAGGGTTGACCTCTCCCCTCTGCTCCCTGGCCAGAGCCCCAGCCAACTGACACATGCAAACGCCAATCCATGCTCCCAGGAAATCCCACTACCTTCATGCGAGGGGAGTCTCAAAGTCCTCAGGGAGCCTGAACCTTAACTCATATACCCACAGAGGAGGGCTGTGTAGGTCATCCTCTGCTGGGGGCTGGGCTGCAAGGCCAAAACCATCAGGACACCTGACCAAGGCCTGATACCTGGGGATGGACCCCTGCATTCTGGGTGACCCCACATAGCCATGAGCAGGCCTTCATGCCTATCAGTTTGCAGGATTTGAGCTTCATTTTTAGCACACCACAGGCAAAATCCAGGACCCATCTGAAACCAATGGCTAGGCCCCTCCTCAGCACCATTTCACATCACCTGGACCTTCTGGCTTTCAGCACCTCTGCTGTCCCAAGTGCCCTCAGCTAGGCATACAGATGGTCACTACTTCGTGTTCCGCTGAGAGCAATGGCAGGTCAGGCTTTGGCCTCGCATGCTCCAAAGTGGCTCTCACAGGCTCTTTCCCCCTAGCCCCATGCATGCTCACAGAACTATGCCTCTGCTCCATGCCCAATCCCAGAGATGGCAAGGAGGGGTTAGTTTGCATAGAAAACTAACTGATGTTGAACAGGCCTCACCAGTTTCTGAGGCACACAGCCCTCAGCTCGTTCTTAAATAAAGATTGGAGTGAATGTTCACTCGGTTGCAGGAGTAGCAAACCCCTGGCCAAGGGCTTCCAGCCCTGGGAGAGCAGAGGTCACCATGCTAAGGAGAGGCAAAGTCTTCCTTAAAGTTACACATGCTGAGAAGGCTCATTCATCATGCTACTCTGCTTTTAGTGCATGCTGGCTCCTCTGAGCTGTCCTGGTTAGCCTGCTGCCAAGGAAAACATGACTAAGGAGTGCATTTATAGTGCAGGCATTCCGATTTAGCGCTCGATTCATGCACTGATGGAAAAATCAAAGAGTCAACCCTTGTTCATCTCACTTAAAGAGAGACTTTGGATCATGTCCAAAGAGAAGGACCATTAGTGATGGCTTTACTATTCCCAGAAACTCAGAGCTCTCCAGCAATGCAGATAATCCCCAATTTCCGGAATAGATCTAGATACACTATCAACTAGGGATTGCAGCTCAAGGAGATTAGAAAAAACAAATCTCCAGATTAATACATTTACATGCATAATTTTCTCACTGCCCTACTACACACAAGGCAGTTTGCAGTTCTCCAGTACTGTTCTTTCCAGGGCTGTCAGCCCAAGGCTTTCTTTCTTTTTTTTTTTTTAAACTGACAACCAAACTTTTTTTTACTATGGTTGGTGTTAAACCCCTACATTTGAACCCAGCCATTGTTACTGCCATCTAAGGCCTGGCAGAAGGGTTACATCAGTAAAAAAGTTTGGGTGTCAATAAACATTTTTCTTGAATTGGCAACTCTACCCTCAGTAGCATTCCTCCATCATCAGGAAGACCAAGGCAGATGAGGAAACCCAGCCCTGCACAGGAGCTGCATGCCCTTCCATGCTTCCCTCAAGCTACCACAGCTGCCAGCTGACTCTGTGGCCCTGATTCTTTGCAGTTGACACCAGTCCTTAATGCCACCAAGGTGGTACACTCCACTTACTTGCTCATGCTGGCAGGAGTGCAAGGGTAAGACCTACCCCACATACGTGGCTCCTGGCTCTCTATAGACAACTGCAGGAGATGAGCTGGCCCTGAAGTCTTTCCTGCTGCTAAACTGGCTTAATAAATAGATGCTGTCACCTCCTGCTGTAAATAGTTTGTTTGGCTTTGCACTCTATTGCTTTTGACTCCAGAAGCCGACTGGAGATGGTATTGCATCCTCTGGCTCTGGGACCCTGCATTTCAGGACTGAAAGTACTTCAGGAAAGGGTGACTGATGGAGCTGATTTCCAGGAGTTGAGAACCTGGACTAGCAAATGCCTTCCAGCAGGTGAATGCTTCCTTCTGCAGGGTAGAGGCTGCTTTCTAGTGACCAAACAGGACCCAAGTTTTGTAGCTGCGTTTTAATGGCAGCCCCTCCAGGGTGCTCAAGGCACCTGTATTTTTACCCAGTCTGAGGGAAACAGTCAGTCTTCAGATCAGATCAGATCAAATGGCCTCTCTATACAGTGAGCAGTCTCTGAGATATTGCTGTTTAGATGTCACTTGCTCTCAATTCTCCTTCAAACTGCTAGAGATGGAGAACTCTTTCAGCACCACCAGCCAGGGGTGCTGGAAATAGAGATCTCAGTACTCCTTCCTTCACACCCGCCTACCTACCCCGAGGCTGCAGAGGCCAGAGTAAAAGATAGGAAGAAGCCACATCTAGATAATTGAGGGTAGCAAGACACAAGCAGGTTGGGGAAGGAGAGCCACAGGGGATATTTTAATTTTATCTTGAGCTAAGGTGGTCAAATACAGAGGCTGGGGGGCATGGCAAGCTCCCTCAAGCAGCGGTGGTGCTAGTGGCGGCAGGAGCATGGCAGTGGTAAGCGGGGAGCTCCTGCAGGCAGCTGTGGCACTGTCAGCGACGGGGTGGGGTGGGGTGAACCACCCGCAGATGCCCGCCAGCAGCATCAGTGGTGGCCAGCAGTGATCGCGGACTGCCTGCAGACGCCACCAGCAGTTTTGGTGGCAGGGGGTGAGTGGCAACGCCTTTTTGCAGGGGATGGACCTGCCACACTCAGGGGCTACACGTGCACCCTCTATGCATCACCAACGGTCAAATAGGCCCTCTAATACAGTGGTTTTCAACCTGTGGTCAGCAGACCCCTGTGGGTCCACAAAAAATGACTATGATCAATCAAAAGTATGTGCATACCCACACTTACGATTCAAAGGGGTCTGCACCTCTGTTCGAAATTTCCAAAGGGGCCTGCAAATGAAAAAAGGTTGGAAACTGCTGCTCTCGTGCTAACCAAGAGCATTCATACATGGACTTGCACCAAGATAACAGACAGTATGAGGTACAGACCATCTGGTTACTACAGTACTGTGGTGTAAACGGTTTGGTTACAGGAGTGTGTGCGCTAAGCAGCCCATGACTCAATGGATCCTGTCCCCGAAGGGCTTTCTGTGCGTACAGCACCCAGCAAAGGGGAGTTCTACTCCAGGACTTGGAGCTCCCCGCTGCTTCCATTGTTAAAGCAATAGAAATGCTAGTTCAAACAGGCTGTTTAGACTCTAGTGGATCAGTTGAACCCACTTCCCTTCAAATTTTTATCAATTTTTCTATAAAGTTTTGTGCATTTTCATTGTACTCAAAGCACAGGTGGAATTTCTGCCCAGCAATCTCAAATGCCTCCATTCTTGATGCCACAAACCACTGTTATCAAACAGTGTCTGAAAACTATTTTATAAATTCTGCCCCCCACCCCCCGCCCCACCAACAGACCTTTCCTGTTGAAACAACCATTTTGACAACAACAAAAAAAACAACCCCCAAACAAACAAACAAACAAAAAAGCCTTTATCCATGAAGGAACCACCCCAGGCAGCCCTTCTCCCTGTCAGGGCAGCCAACTCCTTTGGCCAGCCAAGCAGTCTGCCCCTGGGCTAGCACTCAGATCCTCTTGTAGTTACCTGGAAAATACAGGGTTTGTGATGCCTGCCTCATCTGCATGCTTGCTTGTCACTCAATCAGGCCTACAACTGTACTTGTGTTCATTTTAACCCTTGCTGTGCTCAGGATGAGAGAGCTCAGGGACTAGAGATATTCTCCAGGAAGGATAGGAGCAGATTTCTCCCACTGTGGGAGAAATCTGTGGGGGTCTGTGGGAACACCACCCCTTCTTTGAGTATCAGAATCCCTGACTCCTTCCCAGTAGGGCAGACAGCCTTGTGCTATTTGGATGCCCCCTTGGGCTCCGTGTCAGGCCCTCTCTGCCCCCAGGCTTCATATCTTGATCTGACCTGTCTTTGCCATGCTGGTTCCCAGGCTCTTGTAGATTAGGTAGGGAAGGCAGGCTGGAGAGGGGAAGATCTCCTTGGGAGAGGGATACAGCTGCTCAAGGCTGGCTCCACCTAGGAGTCTCAACCTGCCTCACCTCCTAGAAGCTGGTAACCTGCCCTCCTGCTTACCCCAACCTCTTCCTGGCTGCACCTGGTTGGTTGTGCAATGCTGTGCGTGGGCAAAAATTCCATCCTGATCCCTGTAACAATCAACTTATGCCCCGAAGCAGTTGATCTGCTTATCTTCACTGGAGCAAGCTTAACCACAGAGTATTTCCAGCAAGTACCTCTGGAGACCATGGGAACTATGCTTGGCTAGAACACAAGCTCCAGACCATGACAAGAGGGCCAGATCCCCAGCTGGTGCCAATCAACAGAGCTCCACCACAGCCAGCAGTCTCAATGAGAAGTTAACAACAGGCCTGAGGGGGGAACGTGCTCCAGATCAGTGGGCAGCCTGGTTCAGGAGCAAATATTGCACCAGTGACTATGGTAGCTGGTCTATTAGCTCCTCTAAGCCTTCTAAGGGTCAGTGACCTCTAGCAATAGGGGAAAGCTCTGCAACTGCTATATAACACAGGGAAGTTCTGCTCACATCTCAGATTTACAGGGAAAGGCATCATGCAGAGCTGGCCAGAAGCTCAGCTCATTCAGCTTCCCTCTGAGTCCTTCAAATTAGTTGAGGGTTTAATTCTTAGCAGCCTGGGGAGAAATCATCTCCATATCCAGATATTCCTGCAAATTAAGCACCTAACTGGCACTTCCAATTTCCTTTGTTTAACATAACCACAAAACCCACGGCTGGGATGGAGCGGAAGCAGTGGTTAAGAACAAAGGGAATAGGGGGAAGAAAAGATGTTGTACACAGGATACAGAGCAGTGGCAAGCCAAGGACTTGGTTCTGGCTGGCAGTTCCATATGCCTGTATGACTGACCTTGCTCAGGCAAGCAGCAGGGCCTGTGCTGGCCAAACTGAAAGCATGATTGCCTGCTGTCTCAGCCAGAGGGCTTGCTGCATTGGCTTAGGGTCTGCCACTGGTTGGAGGTGAACTGGACACTGGAGGAAGCCCCCAGTCTGCTTCTCTGGGTAGATTACAGTGAGTACAACTATTTGTGTACTCAAGTGTCTGCATCATGCTCATTGTGGCCACCTGAATTGCTACCTGAATACATTAACAGGTAACTAGGCAGCCAATAGTGGATTCACATGAATGAGTACAGGGGGTGTTGTGTATGCAAAGCACATATCCCCATCTCCTGGAGCCACTGCAGGATGGACAGAAATGAGGGGGCAAAAACTAGCTCTGCAGCTCACCATCACTTACACTCAGGACATGGAGCTGGGATAAGCATGCTAAGCTCCAGTGTGTGACCCAGAACAGAGGCACGTTCAGATAGCAAGCAACAGGCTCTTTTTCTTAGAGACCCACTTTCATATAATTACACCCAGCCCAAGGAAACATGCAAAGGCTGCCAGATCTGTCTATGTCAGTCTCAACAATCTCAAACTTTTTCCTTGCATGGTACGTATTGGAAAGTATGAGCAAGAGGGTGTTTTACACCCAGCTAATAGGGCAACACAAGCAAAGCATTAGGGCTTTTTTAATTCCTTCCACTGAACAAGAATTTCAGCATATTACAGGCCAGATCTTGCCAGCTTGCCTATGGAAGAATGGTCTTCATTGACCCTGTCAGTTTCATTGGAGCTGATAAATAGGGGCTTCCTGCTTGAGTGAGGAATGCAAAACCATTATGCCTGTAAAGAGTTAAAAGGGAACAGAGAGAAAAAATGAGGCAATGCTGTAAGGTAATTATATGGATGGATCAAAATAGGCTCCTACTCATTTGCTTTCTGGCTGCAAGTTAGATTGGATGGAGCTGTCAGCATTTTTGCTTCTGTAAGGAGGGTGCAGAGGCGGCAACATGAACAGCATGCTCATGAGCAGCAGGCATTGATCCATGTGCAGTTGCGAGCTCAAGTAATTTCTTGGCTGCCTGGCTAATGGGATATTTTGCCCTGGCACTATAGGATACTAGGACTAGGTATGTGATTAGGGGGGGCGTGGTTAAGCTTCAGTCCAGAGAGCCTGTGTGGTATGGAGGCAGCAGCACTGCAGGGTTCTCACCCCAGCTCTACCGCTGGACTCACTGCATCACCACAGACAGGTCAATCCATGTCTCTGCCTCAGTTTCTCCATCTGTGGTTACTTAACCACAGGTCAAAGGCAAAAGTCCACCTGAGCCTAGTGGCCCGCTGGGTGATTCAAGCATGCCAGCTTCTGCAGCCAACAGCACGCTGGGGAGAGATGTGGTAAGCATCACATCTGGTTGCCTCTGATTCCCCAGCCTGAATGACCAGGCATCCATTTCCAGATGGGTGGACTGGGGATAATAGCCTTCAGCATAAGTCTGGAGTGTGGCTTCAAAGTCCTAGCAGGAGCTGGAGCCACAGCAGGCTGCCTTAGATGCTCTGGTCCCACATTCCCTTCTGAGGGGGTAGCAAGGGGTAATTCATCTAGGAGCATGCAGGGCCTTAAGTCTGCCAAGAGCTATAGAAATGCTACTCCTTTCTGGGCAGAAAAAAGCAAAGCCTGACAGCTCCTCACTGCCTGCATTTCTGTCTTGCTTCCAGCAGTCCCAAGCAGCTGAGCTCTTTACACCTCACCTTTGGGTCCCCCCCAGACTTCATCAGCATGTTGCTATGCACCTAACAATTTGCTTCGACCCAGGGAGGAATGCTGGTGCTCGATATGATTACGGGGGCTGAGTTGCAGTGGGAGGCTCTTAATCTCTACAAGCACACAGTGTCCATTGTGTTTCCCCAGGTTTTGTTTCTTGTTAAACCCACAGGCCCATGAGGGAGAGGATCTCTCTCCCAGACCTTGCGTTAATGCCATTGCAGCCGTCTGCCAAGAAGCTGTTCAGCTCTCCCAGGCTACCCACACGAACCAAGGCCAGAGCCAAGCCAGCTGGGCTGGAGCTGCCTAATGAGCACCCATAGGCTCTACAAATTAGTGCACCTCCTGATGTTATTAACCTCTGAATCCTGATCAGCCACTTCAGGCTCCCCAGTGGTAATGGGATTAATCCGTTCTCCCAGGCAGGGTAGTGCCAACAGATGCTTAGACTCCCCTGCTGCCAGAGCAAAATGGGGTAGGAATTCAAAACTTTTCTCAGAGCCTTGTGAACAAACAGGACAGCTCTGACAACATGAGCCCCCAGTGCTTAAGTCAACACAGATCCCCATGCTCCAAAACAATGCTGGTGGGCACCTTCTTTCCTTGGCTGCCCTTGCTTTTCTGTTGTGGGGCAGGGCAAAAGAAAAGGGGCAACCAGATTTATACAGCACGAATCAGCAGAAAAACCCGAGCGAAAAAAGAAAAATCCCTCGACTTAAAAGGGACCGGGTCAAATTCACTTAAAAGAAAAAACTGACTAATTTCCAAAAAGTTCTGGGAAAGGGACCTTTAAATAGTAAGTCCTGGATTTTTAAAATTCCTTTTACACATTGTATAAGAGCTTTCATGCTCCCCTGTTGGTGTTTATAAAGGTCTTTTGCCACTGACTACACAGGCAAACCATGAAATAGACTGGATGCCAACATGCAGATTCTCAAAGGTATTTAGACACCTGATTTCAAATAGACAAGAGCTGGGTGTCAACACGCCTGTGAAGACAGGGGCCAAAATGCTGCCAAATGCACCTCACAGGCTCACACTGGATTAAACAGATTTTTGTTTTCAATTAACTTGTTTCAGAATCCTGGGTCTCAATCCTGCCAACAAGCATGCACATTCTTGACTTTCTTAGCATCACTAGTATGCTTAGCACTTACAAGGAGAAAGCTGAGCATATGCCAGTTCCCAGGATAGAGCTGTAGGTGTTACTTAGAGTAACAGGCACAATAATGTTTTCAGACAAAAAGGAACCATGTCTCTTGAAAGCTCCCATTGTAGGTAGTTGGTATTTAGCTACATGCAAATGTATCTTGGGATATCCCTGGGAGACAAGACAGGGTCTGCACCCTTTTTGGGGCCAGAATAAGTTATTTTTGACAAAACCTTTCTGGAGAAATTAGGATTGAGATTGAATCTATAACCAGATCACCTTTTCCTCATTTTGCATGTTTTCCAATCAGAAGTTTAACTCTCTGCTCTATGCATTTTGAAATTTAACTCTGTGCTCTGCACAGAGTTCTGCAATCAGAAGTTTAACTCTGTGCTCTGTGCATTTTGCAAGTTTAACTCTGTGCTCTAAAAGCAAGGTCTGGCCTCCAAAAAAGTATCCTTTTTTTTTTCACAAATACAATGGGGGAAACCTCTCTCGTTTGGGAAAATGAAGAACAAGCACGTATCCCTTCTGTCCTTCTGTTCTGGAACAAGAGAACTGTTCCAAGAAAACAGCTCCTGAAAAAGAACTGGGAAAAACCTTCCTTCTAGAAGAACATCTAAGTTGGAAGAATAAATACTCTTCTGTAAGGGAAAGCCTGGGCTGAAGGTTTTAACCTCTGGTATTAAGGAAGGAACAATCCTTGTGGGGAAATGGCACTACAAACAAATTTAAGAAAACCTTTCTCCCAGGGAAAGGTGTGTTGGAAGTTTAACCCTTTGCACTCTCCCCAGAAACGTATTTTCCCTTAACCAGGGAGAGCCCACTGTGTCTAGTACATATTCTTCTTTCCATTTTTGCATCCATAAAGGAAGCAAAACAATTACTCCTTGGATAACTGGCAAGCCTCCCCCAGAGGCAACAGCCATCTACCCTCTCTGATGAGCACAACCAATTCCCAGCTAGGGTTGAAAACCCTTCTCCAAGGAAAAGGCAAAGGGAAAATTGAAACCATAGTTGAGCAGTTCTGCCCCTACCACGCCCCCCTCAGCTCCAAACAGCCATAGCATAAAGGGGTTTAATTCTGTGGAAGTAAGAGGCATGGAATGGAGAATGGCACAATACTGGTGCAATGGTGAGAAGGGCTACAGCAGGAGTAGGGGAAGTTCAAGAAATAACATGGAAGGGGAAAGACCTGGGCTGGAGGAAACAAAGTAGCCCGAATGAGATCTGAAGGAGATGGTGCGTATGAGCCCAGGTCACTGATGTGCACAATAATGCAGACAGCGCATTTGGCCCAGAGCAGGTGAACAAGGAGGAAGCCCCAGGGTCAGAAAATGAAAAGATTGTGGCTACTTTAACCGTTGTCTTTAGGAAGCAGTGGTGGAGGTGGGAAGAGGGAATGGATTTCTTACCAGCCTCAGTAAGCATCCTCCAAGTGTGCAATGGTTGACACAGGCCGGAGCAGAGCTCCCTTTTCAACACTGCTAAAGCCCAGTTCAGTCTTGTCTACAAACTGTCAGGAGGGGAGAAGCCCCTGGCTGTGCTCCCCAGCCCCATGTGGCATAAATCAGCACTGACTGCAGTGGAACAGCACTGATTCACACTGGACTGGAGCTGAGCTCACTTATACCAGCTGGGGACCTGCTCCGCAGACTGCCATGGGGTCTGGGCCTCCAAGCGAGGTGATTTTCAGCTCTCATGATCAGTGCCCTGAAAAGCAAAGCAGCCCTTGGAAAACGGTGCCTTGGATCTGCTTGCGGAGGCAGCAGCTGGAATCCAGGGTCAGCCTTCACTTTGCTGACCTTGGCTTGCAGGGCTCCACATGGCAAACCCACCTCTCCTCTGAATCCTGATAATGAAGTGCTGAAAGACAGGCTGATATTCCTCACTCTGGCTGGCAGCAGAGCAGGAGCATGATACAACCTGTTTGGCTCACATGCCCAGGGAAGGAGTTGGGTTCTCCCCAAATGTCCCTGGTGTGCTGTGGAAGTGGAAGCCGACTTGGCTCCTACACAAAATATATCACACAAATGTGGCCCTTTTCCAGGCATTATGCAAAAATATCACACTGTCTGGATGGACAGATGAGTCCTACAGATGAGGTGGGCAAGTCTTTCCCTCCTTAATCCCCATATCAGTTTGGGACAGATCCTGATGACAAATCATGCTATCATCCTCATTCAGGGCAATGTGCGATACTTGTCCTGGTCCTGGGGAATATACATTTTCCTGACTGCAGTGCCTGGAGGAAGGCCTGGGAACTGATAAGTTGGAAACTTGAATAAAAAGGAAGGCTTTCCCCTTTCCTCAGAGGATATAAAGGTCAGTGATTCATTTGACTTCCCTGTGAGGCGCCAGTCCAGCTTGGCTGCTACTCCCAGACAGCCAGCTGCTCCCTGTGCCCGCACCCCAGCAGGTGAAGAATCCTTCAACCCAGGCAGAGGGAACTAGGACATTTACACAAAGCCTGTAGGCAGCACACACTCTGCTCCTCTCTTGATTAAAATGGCAATGGTCCAAGCTGCTGGGTCAGGTTATTTCTCATAGATTTGTGATCAGAAGGGACTGCAGAAGGGATCATGAAGTCTGAGCTCCTGCACAGCACAGGCTGGAGCATTTCAATTAGTTACCTTGGTCCTGAGCACTCCTGGCCCTCTGGGGCTAGATCCCCAGTGGGTGTACATTGCCCAGCTACATTGGAGTCAGTGGGCCTTGTCCTCTGTGGGCACTGCACCAGTGTGCTGACTACGCAATTTCCACCAGCCAAGAAATTACACCCAACATTTACACTCTCAGCCCAATCCCCACTCTACCCCACTAGTAGGATATGTGCCTGCCACTTCCTGCCTCCTCCACAAGCTGGGTCAGAAAGCCATTGAGGGGACTCCAGGGACAGAGCACCGACTGCTGGCTTTGCACTGGGCCCTTGCACAGCTGCTGCATAATCCTAAAGATGCTCCAAATCAGTTGAGTTTATTTTCTTGAGCTGCATGCTCCCTCCCCAGGCTCCCTCCTCACTCTAGCTTTGTTCATTAATATTCTGGTTTGGCTCTCTCCCCACTCACATCCTGATCTAAAGGCCCCAAACTGAATGACTGTTTGACATCCAGCCCCCAATCCAGAGCTGAAGCTAGCAGATGGCTGCTTTCTTAACAATGAAAGGAGCCCAAACTCTTGATCCCATTGCCTGAGGCTTTGGGGTGACTGCAGTCTGCGGCTCTGTGCTCCATTGTGAAGCCAACTCTAGCAATCATGGGCCTTATGACTTCCGCATGTGCCAGAGCCAATGTCAGATTTGTGCAGCTCTTCAGTCCTGCCTGGGCCCCTCCAGGCTGAACCTGAATTAGTACTAGTTTTCTTCTGGCCCTTTGCCCAGAGGGGAATTTCCCTCAGTCACCAAAACCTGAAATAACTTCATGGATCTCCCTGAGGGAACATAGGTGGGTTCTAGTCAGAGATGTACTGAGTTGGGGAATTATTTCTTTAGTGATGCCCCCTTCTGTATCCAGGTGGGGGAAACATTACTGAGATGACCAAGGTTTCCCCATGCAGCAGCAGTTCAGAAGACCTGCAATGGTAGCACCGCTGCAAAGGGGAAGAAAGCAGTGACCTGGAGCGCAGGGAACTGGCAGTAATTTAGTTTCTGAGCTTTCACCACAAACCACAGAGAAGCCATATGGGCTTGTAGCTACGTCACTGGACTGGCACTCCAGTGGGCTGGGTTCAGTTCTTAGCTCTCCCAGATGTCTCGGGTGCCCTTGGCTAAGAGACATCACCTCTTTGGGCTTTGGTTCCCCCTCTGTAAAATGAGAGAGTTAACACTCCTGCCTTGTCTGGGTAGACTGTAGGTTCTTCAGGGCAGGGGTTGTATCTATGGCAAGGGGGACCAGTGATCATGGTTGGTGCATCAAGCTACTATTGGAATATAAACAAATCGAAGGGGAGATAAATACACAGGTCTCTACCCATGTAATACGATGGGTCAAATTCAGCCCAGTGTTATCGAGCAACACTTCAGTGAAGTCGTCAGCGGAGCTCTCTCTGCTTACAAAGGTCAGGGTTGAGCCCCTTGGCCTGTCCATTCACAGTTGTAATGCTCACTCCCATGTGGGTTCTGGGGCACCAGCAGGATTTGAGCAGTTACGTAGTTGGATTTTCAGATGCAAGGACTAAAGGTTGAGCAACTCCAGGGAAGGAAGGAGCCAGCCAGGATACACATCCAACAGGGTGCATGAAAGCCCCAGTTCAACCAATGGATCCTAGGGTTCCTGTGGGTTCCTCCCCTGCAAGTCAAAAGGGACTGAACTCTTAGGAGCTGGGAGAAGAGGAGCCTCTGTAGAAGCCCACTACCTATCAACATATTCCTTGGCACCTTCATCTGCGAGAGCAGCCATTCCCCTGGATCCATCTGTTGCCAGCCTTCCCACAGCCTGCACTGTTATCAGCATGCCCAGAGGGCTCCTGTGTGCAAGCTAACCTAAGATGTCTGCAAAAAAAAACAACCCCTTTTCATCTCCCACCTGCTCCTGGCCTATTTTAAACCTAAAGAGCTCTGATCATAATAAGCCCCGGCTGTGACAGCTCAGGCCCACGGCTGTTAGAAAGAGTGGAAGTAACCCAATACTGTGTTTACTCTTAAGGTCCTGGGCACTGAAGGGTTTTTGCTCTGCTTATCTAGCTGCGTCAACAAATTGCAGTCATGTTTCCCTAGAGGACCCCCCAGCTGGTGTCCTCCAGCGCTCCCTTCCTCTTTGCGGCTGGTTTGCAATGTCTTGGCTGGGGCTCTGCTCGTCTTGTTTCAATCAATCACTGGTTTAGAAAACACATTGTTTACTTCCCGGGATCTCCCTGAGGCACTTGCTTGAAACATTCAGTTAGAATCACCCCACAGGCTTAAACCCTCATCCCTCTGCCTTCCTGAACTTGACTGCTGGGATTGTTTTCTGATCCTGAGTGGACTTGTGCAGGGCTGACAGGAATGACACCTGAGTGTAAAGAAAGAGAGAAGGAAGCAGGTAGCAAGGGGCTGGTGCTTGCAGGTAGCAACGGAAAACAACAATGGTTGTTCTTGTTGGGTTCAGTATTGTCACTCCCTCTGCAGAGTCTGGTCCTTTCTCCCCCATTCCTGCCTTCTTTCCCAAGCACCTCTGTGCTCCTCTGCTGTCTCCCCTCATCTTCCTGCTTCATTCTCAAGAAACTCCATTTAACCCCCACCCAGTAAGGAAGCTGGGGGGAAGACTGACTTTGTCACATTTTCTAAGGCCCTGGAGGCTGGACCTAAAAGTAAAGGGAGGGGGCAAAATGTCATTGCCACATCATCTCCAGTAATTCTGAGCAATTACCATGTGGAACATGAAGAACAGCCCTGGCAATTAGCAGCATCCACATCATGCGTGGCCCAAGAACACGGCTGCTCCCTCACCATGTTCAGTTCCTATTGCCCAGTGCTGCAGAAGCCTCCACAGTCTGTAAGGGGAAGGTGTAGGACCTTTGGTCTTGCAGAAACAGTGAACACCAACCACATAGGTAGGCACTACCTAGACCACAGAGCCCTGGCCAGAACTGACTTAGGGCTTGGTCCTGCATGTTGTGAGTTTGGCTTGTGCTTCCAGTGGGAGTGGGATAAAGTCAATATTCATAACACATGGCCAGGATTTTCAGAAGGCTGCTTGTTCACCAGCAAGGCCAGGTTCAAGAGCTTAGTGCTCACTAGCTCCCACTGCAAAAAATGGGAACTGAACTCTGAATGCGGTGCCCACTCAGAGGCAAAAATCTGGCCCCATGGCTTTCCTAGATATGTTTTCATCCATTGATCTGCCACCTTCTCCGTGGGCCAAGTCCTGGTGTGCTGACTCAGTGCTTATTCAGGCCTTAGCCAAAAATTGTACCTGACCAAATTCTGGTCCCCTCAAAGGAAATGGGAATTTTGTCCTTTACTAAGTTCAGTGGAGCCAAGGTTTGGCCCAGTGACCTCTATGTTTGCTTGCCTAAGGGCTAAGGACTGGATTAAGAAACAAGTCAGGACATGAGGATTGTTCTAACCCCTCTCCCCATCCCTTTCAGCACCCACACTGGCAGTGAAGGCAGTGGTTTATACAAGTGTTTATCTTGCAAGTTGCTGATTATTGTTGAAGGGTCAGATTCTGAGACCTTTGCTTGTGATAGGGAGCATCTTACTCAACAGGCAACTTAATGGAGGGAAATCTGGCCCCACCAGAACTTCCATTTTCTTCCTCATGGCAAACGTTTCACCCCATGATTTCAGTGGAACTTTTAAAAAGAAGGATGTCAGAATCTGCCCTCAAATTCAGAATAGTCACTGTGTCTCCTGCTGACCTTGAAAATGAGTTTTAAAGAAGTGTGCATGGTGCTTGCTGTCATGCAGAAGGCAAGTTACATTTAGGGCATGGTCTACAGGACTTGTGAAGACCTTGTAAGATGCCCTTGGGCTTCTGTAGAATGACATGGTTACTGTGCAGAGCCAGGGATGGTAATTCCTCCATCTGCCAATGTTAATCCTTTGCATTTCCAGAGCTCCTTCCATTTGAAGATCTCAAAGCATTTTACAAACCTCACAGCCTCTCTCATTGTTGCTAGGTAGGGAAGCATGGTTCCAATTTTTCCTCATTTTACAGATGGGAAAATGAGTAAACAGAGGCAAGCTAGGGGACTCCCAGCAAGTCTGTAGCAGAATTCAGCATCAGATTCACCTCCTAATTTCCAGTCACAAGCTTCAGCATGAGTTTACACTTTCGATTATGCTCTCAGAAGCCTCAAGCCAGCAAGATATTAAGCACATGCTGACACTCATACAACTAGACCAAGCATCTGTGCTTGGGACATTACTTAAGTTCCTTTGAAGGCAACTTTAGTTACATGTTTTGGTGATTTCTTGAAGCCTAAATGCTAAGTATGATGCCAGTGAGGCTCTACAAAGCCCCACAAAGTCCACCCACATGTATCCATCTCAAGGCCTTACCCTCTGCCACTGAAGTTAAGGGCCTGCTGAGGTGAAGGAGGTACTCTGGCATTGCACAAGCCAGAGAACCTCAGCCAAAGATCCCTCCATCAAAACATACAGATTGCTTGGGCAATAGCATCTCTTTTAGAAAGATGCTCCAGTGGTTAATTATGTTCATCATTAAGTACTTAGATACTAGTCAGGAGTTCTGATCCCCTCAAAGGCTTTTTATACATTGCCACTGCACTGGTTTTCATGAGTCGCTCCACTGCTGCCAGCAAGTGGAACATCTCATGGGAGAAGCTGGTGCTCTGGTAATGAATGTCCAGACTTGCACGCCTCCTGATGATCCAGTAGGACTGATAGGTTAGAACAAGATGGGTGCAAGTCTCCAGTGCCTGCCATCTCCTGTTGCTATTTACTTGGGTGCCATGGGCATGTGTAAAGCACCACCGTTCCAAACTGGTATTGGCTGTTCTGCATGGCTGAAAGTGATTGTACAAAGAACAGAGAACCAAGCTCAGTGAATCTTCTGAGCCACGTCTGCCTTGCCTAGATGTTTTGTTACATTTCTTTCCCCTCCTTATCACTAAGGGACCTTCTGAATGAAAAGAAGAGCTTTGTCTCCTGAGAGTTTGTCTATTCAAGCTGCCTCTCCCTATGTAGAGCCCCCACGGCCCCGCTATATCATAAATATTTCAACAGCAGCAAATTGTAGTTCCAAACTTCTACAACTGTGGCTTCAGGTGCAGGGCAGACAATGGTAGTGGAGGAACATTTAAGAAAAAAAATTCTCTTTTCATGCTGAGTCTGCTAATAATAAAGAATGAGGGGAGATAAACACAGAAAGTAGCTTCTATCTAAGGGGAATGGTTTCTAAATGGAAGGCAGTTCAGAATGTTATCTGAGTCATTAACAGCACTCTAAGCATTCCCAGGCACTGCGTTACCAATAAACCCAGAGTGCAGATATATTTGTTCTACATCTCACCCAAAGTCCTAGTGTATCCACCCCACAGCCATATATTCAAGCCAGAGTATGCGCTTTCAGCTCATAGCCATGAATCATCATATCACCAAGAGCCCAGGAACACGCAACCCTCAGGTCACCTCTGGGATGTTTCTGTTAACCACTGGCCAAAAGAGAATAAGAGCTCTGCTGGCAGGGGGTCTGCAGGTCCTGAGGTTGTCTCCACAAAGCCTGTGATCCTCACTAACCCAGGGAATGAGAGCTGAGGTCAGCTCTACCTTCCAACTGGTCTCACATGGCCCAGGTACAGCTGGGACTGACTCCACGTGCCTGATACAGCTCAGACTTGGCCTCCTGAAGTGGTATGAGTGATGCCTCAGGGATTTATCTGCCAAAGGCATGTGAGCCCTAAGATCTCCTTTAAAACTGATCTTGTCTCTGTGACCCTGAGCAACATGAGTCTTCAGCCAATGAGACAGAAGCTAAGGGAGTTGTGAGGTTTTTCCTGAACTGACAGGACTTTTTTATATGGCTACTGCCTTGGCTCCTGAGTCTGTTTTCCTTAAATACCAAAGACATTCTGATTCGCAACATCCTGTTACAGCTTTGATGCCTTAAATTAAATTAGAACTGTTCATCTGTCCCCAAGTAAATCCAGATGCATTTGGAACGATTTAAGTTGAATTAAAACAAGAAACGAAATCGAGGGAAGTACCACTGGGCTGCAGCTAACCATGAGCCTACTTGCTTTCTACCCTGGAGGCAGGGAAGAGAGCTCTGGATGAACACGGAGAGGGACAGGAAAACATGCTCAAGTACAGGAAGCAGCAACCATGACCATCTTAAATGGATGACAGAGTGGGGTTCTGGGATGTCAGCCCTGGTGTTTGCATACTGGAAGCCCCCAGGTTAGGGCTGCCTTCTAAACTGAGCTGGAAACTCGGCAGAGTCCTGTTCCTCTGAAAGTGGGTTGGCAGTTAGTGCATGCAGGAGGATGGCCAGCATCCTGAGGGGGCAGAGCAAAGGTCTGCAGTGTGCAGGGTGAGAGTGCTAAGGATGGAGTGTAGGTGAGGGAAGGCAGAGCCAGTCTTAAGGGTGGGTGTGGTGGGCAAATGCCCAAAGTGTTGTAGCCCTGGGATACACACATGCACATGCAACCCATGCTCAGAGCAGCCCTCTCCCCCAGCCCTGCCCTGCCAGATGCCCGCCCCAGGCAGAAGGAGAGGTGCCCAGATCAGCCCATCCCTGCCTCTAGCCACTGCTCAGGAGGAGCTGAGCTGGGCAAGTGTGGGCATGATGGTGCCTGGTTCAGTCTTCCCACCTTGCTCCCACACAGCAGAAGCAGTGCCTGCTCACTCATCTGCCTGGTGTACCATGCCACTCTGCCTTCCATGGGTGACTGGTGCCTCCCAAGACTGTGGGGGCACAGTTTTGTGCATGGCAGCATTGGCAGTGGGGTAGCAAGCAGCGACTGCCACAGAAGCTGGTGGTGGCATTGGCGGTAGGGGGCAGGGGGTGGCAAACGGTGGGAGGGCAGGGGGTGGCCACACAAGCCGGTGGTGGCGGTGGCAGCAGCAGGCAGGGGTGGGAGGTGGCGGGTGGCAATCACCTGCAGAAGCTGGCGGTGGCGGGGTGGTGAGCAGCGACCCACAGAAGCCGGCGACGGCAGTGACCAATCTCAGGGGAGGCATGTGATCCCCCTACCAGTCACCTATGCTGCCTTCCCACCAGACTAAGCCCTGTGCCCCTGCCTGCCTGCCTGCCTCTGCCTCTGCTTGCAGCAGAGCCACAGATTTAGGAGGGAGGGTGGGTACCAACATACAAGCTTGATCAGGGTGCCGTTTTCCCTAAGGCTGGCTCTGAGTGGAGGAAATGCCCATGTCCTGTCTTCCTCCCTGCCCCCACTTCACTGCTAATGCCCTGGTCTCTTCACATCTTGGCACTGTATATTTTACTTTGGCCTCCCCACTTCTCTCCCTCCCATTGTAGCCGCATAGCGTTTGCTAATGCCCATACCTCTTCTGCTGATTGTATCATCACCACTTGAGCCACATCACATGGCAGTTCCTCACACTCATGCTTGCTGCCATAGATAGCTTCAGCTCTGCCACACCTCTGATCCCTTGCCCCACTCCTTACAGAAAATCCTGTGGGGTTTTATTGGGCTCTATGAAAACTGAATGAGTTTCCCTAGAAATTCTTCTACTGACCTGTAGGGCATAGTAGACAATGGCTCCCCTGCTACAAAGTCCTGTCCTGCCCAATGGTTTAAAGTCCAATAAGGAAGTTACTATTCTCATTCCATATTCCCTGGTCTATATGGGCTTCCAGCTCTGTGGAGTCCATCAAATCCTCTCCTTTAACCCTTTGTCTTCTGCTCACCCGGCTCTATCCCAAGTCACCCTCCTTCTTCTCTTTCCATTCCCTTCTGAACACATAACACTACCAGGGCATTTCTCATCTCCCTAGCTCTCTCTCACTGGCCTCCCTATCCCGACTGTTCATCTCTGCATTGTCTATCTTAGATCCAGATCCAGCAGGGAGAGGTGAAGCACAGACCCTTATTCCCATGCTGTGTGCCTCATGGGACTCCATGTTGTTCTGAGGATCAGTGCATGAATGGGGCAGGGAAGATCTCTTACAATGAGCTTGGCAAGCCCTCGTGGCATGTAACACTTGCTAACCTCAGTGGGGACTACTGGATCAGGCCCTATGTTTGCAAAGAACTGTAGAGACCAATTAAAGGGCAGCAGAACTGCCTAGCAGTTAGTACACTGGACTGGGGCTTAGCAGACCTGGGTCCTATTCCTGACGCTGCTCCTCACCCGTGTTATGCTCACGGGCAAGACACTTCACACCAGTGGGCCTCTGACTTGCCTTTCTTCCTTGTCTATTTTGAATGCGAGCTCTTTGGGACAGGGGCTCTCTGACAGGGCATTTGTTCCTAGCACAGTGGGCCCTGACCTAGTGACTGTAATGACAATATTCCCAGGGCTGCTCTATAGTGTCAGATGGACTAGTCAGATGGAATGGGATGGTGGGGATTGATTCACCAGCTCTGGATGGCTGCAGCACAATCTGCTTTGACCCTGCCCCTTTCACCATCCTTCACACAACCCCTCTCGCTTCCTGATTTGTCCCTGCATCCTCAGGAGGTGCCCTTATGGTAGCTGAGTCCCAGCAGCTGTGTGTCCTCTTCACACAACTTGAGTGTCACAAAACGGCGTGGAGATCCACTGTAGAGACAAGCTGTTTTCTTTAACAAGGTCACTGACCTAAGACCTTTGATAACCCAAATCCATCAGGGATGGGATGCTGAATGAACCCTGCTAGCACACAACACAGCCGGTGTCTGTCTGTCGACTACACAGAACAGACATCTCTTACAAAGCTTTCCTAACATTTCTGCAACTATGTAAACATCAATGGTCATTCTCAACACACAGTAATTGTGAGGCTTTCTCACCTTATCTCTGCACCAAGGCTAGGGTTCTTTGAATAAAATCCTCAGAGCCTGTCTTCCAGTCCAGAAAAACTCGCAGAGAAAGGTGAGAAGACAGAGAACTGGGAATCCCGAAAGCTTCATCTAGGGCAGGCTCTGATTGCCTTCCCCATTGTCACCCCAAGCCTCTCTCTAAAGACCTGTACTCACCCTGTGCAGCCTCTCAGGGTTGTCACCAAGTGTCTCTACTGTGATAGGGTCTGGGAGTGGACTTTGCTTCATTTCTGGCATGCACGTCCATCCTCTCTCCCCAAGAAAAGGGGACAATTTTGTCAGAATAGTTTTAAAAGTGTCATTTTATTGGACTATTTTTCCTATTTTTTTCTTTAAATTTCAGCCAGCGTAACATGGAAATAGCCCCTTGCTCTCTTAGCTCAAAGGGGACCCTTCTCAATATGACAACTTTCAGCCCTGACCTAATACAACATCAGGGTCTCATCTATTGCCTTTTCCCATAGGACAGACTCTCTCCAAGACCTGAAATCCAAGGCTGGCATAAATCATTGGAGCCAACATGGTTTTAGTTGGAGGAATGCTGATTTACACTAGCTGAGAATCTGGCCCACACTGTTTTCCTGGTGGCAAATGTCACTTGATTTGTTGAATTCTAACATTCTAACAGAGGTTTGTGCGGAAGTTGTGCGACATCAGCTGTGAGGAGGGCCGGCGAAGTGTTCATTTGAAACACAGTGCTAGAAACGGAGGCTCATATACTGTGCACAGGCAGGAAACCCCCCACCAAAGCCACTGGGAACTTTGTCTCAATGTAGACCGAGGACCTAGCTGGTTAACTTCCCTGACTGTTCACAATTATTCATAACACCATAGTTGTCATTCCTCTGCGATGCCTATCAGCTACCTCAGACACACAGAAGCTAGGTCTGCTCCAGAAACATTTGCCGGTACAATGCTGTTGGGCAGCGACATGGTATTTTCACTATGCTCCTGTAGCAGTCAAGGCTGTAGTGTGGGTGCAGCTGGATTAACCCATGAACACTCATCAAACTGCCATGAACTGCTGGCTCAAGCCTACTTTTGCTGGCAAAAGCTGTGTCTACACTAGCATAGCAACACTAGCAAATACTTTCTTGTGTAGACAAAGCTTAATATATTGAATCCATTCCTCATTGGAGGGCTCCCCCATGCTCTGTTTGAGACAAGGTGACAGTTTCTGTCCAGTTCCTAGTGGACAGGTACCCACATCTCTGAAGCCAGCACCTGCATAGGCAGCCTGAGCCAAGAAGTCAAGGACAAAGTGGGCACAGAGACAGGTCAGGGATGTGGTGTGGTAGAGAAATCTGCATGGTACCCAGGCTCTGCAGGCTGAGAGCAACTCTGTTTTTCCTGATATCTCACTCCCTGCAGGCTTTAGGCTCTAATTTGTGGAAATAAAAAGTCAGAGCCCTGTCTGGATGGAAAGTGCAGGCTTCCCGGACAGTACCATGCTGCCTGACCTCGGTGCTGTGCCTGCCTGGCATGTCATCTCCAAGCCAAAGCCAGCCTGTCACTTACTCCATGTCCCTCTTTTCCTCCCTGCTCTTTTTCTCCACTCAGCCTGAGCTGCCAGAGAGCAGAAAAAATAAAATAAAATAGCTGTGCCCTGATTTTACCTTTCCCCTCTGGAAAAGCTCCAGGGAACTCACCACGGTGGCAGACGCATCGCAAGCAGACTGCAGGCTGGCTGTCCAGTTGTGCCAGGAAATGCCACCTTGCAGGGAGCAGAGAGCAATGCCCCGGCAAGGCCCCTTGCCAGGAAGCAAGCTGGAGCCCGAAGCCTCTTCCAGAATTGAAACGAAGCAAAGAAAATGCTACTTACATAAAGTCCTGTGTGTGCCACTCCAAAGAAAGGGAATTTCACTGAAATCGGCTGAAGCCCGGAGCCTCCGTCATCCTGTTTCAAAGTGACAGCATCCCCCTGCTCCAAGCCAAAGGGGTAAAAGTCAGCCAGAGGCACAACACCCTCGACCCAAACCCAGTTCCCCAGGGCTAGGATCACGGTCCAGCCGGGTAGGCCCCTCATCTCCACGACACACCAGCTTGTCCTTTATTTCAAACCAACTGTTATGCCGGGGCTTTTTTTTTTCTCTTGGCTTTCATCAAACACCACTCTGCAAACCCCTTAGAGCCGGTCTGTCTTTAATGCAGCTGTCAATTTTTTTTTTTTTTGCAAGGGGGTGGAGTGGGTAGGGGAAGGCAATAATAAAAAGAAAGAAAGAAAAAAGAGGCTGAGCTCTGAAACTCCCTAACGAGGCTAAAAAGGCACAATGGTAAAGGAGCCAGGCGTCCCCCCTGCTTCCCCCCTCAGGCAGTGTAGCTGGTGGAGAGGTGGCACCACTGAAGAGCTAGAGTCTGTCTGAACAGCAGGGTCCCAGTGGCAACCGGCGCTGCGCTCCCAGTGCCGCGGGGCTGAGCTCCCTCCACACTGCTGCCCCCGTTCGGCACGGCGCGGGGGGGCCATTCACAGAGCAAGCGCCTCCCTTGGCAGATTTAAATATTCAGATCTGGCTAGCCAATCAAGGCCCAGCATAAGGGCGGGTCCTTGGGAGCCTACTCAGAAAGTTTGGAGGCGTGGCTATGCAAATCAAACGGCATTCTTAAAGAGGCAGAGACAGCCGGGATTGGGACTTGTATGCAGGGTTTGTGTGCGTGCCTGGGTGTGCATGTGCGTGTACACATGCCTGTGTGTTCACAGGGGTGTAGGTTGTAGCCGTGTCGGTCTAAGGACACAGGCAGACAAGGTTCTTTGGGTAAATCTGATACTTTTACTAGACCCGCTCAAAGAGTTAGAAATATTCTTCTTTGCAAGCTTTCAGGTATAAATACCCTTCATCACACAGGGGTGTGTGCAGGGCACGGGCAGTGGGCTTGATGGGGTGCCCCCCAAAAGGAAGAGACACTGCTGAGGCTTGGCTGGAGGCTCCCTGGGACAGCCTCTTTGTTTGTAGGTACAGCAAGAGGCGTGCAGTGTGGCATGAGTGGACACAGATTTATGAAGTGGCAGTGGGGGCAATGTGAGCAAAAGCACCTGCCTGCCATAGGCGAACCAGCTCATTGTGAGCAAAAGCACCTGCCTGCCATAGGCAAGCTTGGGGACCTGGAGTCCCTGGGAGTCTCAGTCCTCTGCAAGGGGGTCAAGATCCTTGGGGTGGAATTTGACCCAGAGCTGAGTGGAAGGAAGGCCTGGGAGAAGAAGGAGGCCAAGGTGAAGTAGAGGTTGAGTATGTGGCACGGGTGACACCTGTCCATGGGTGGGCATGTGGCACTCATAAAGATGGTGTTGCTACCAGTGCTTCTGTACACCTCACTGGTCTTCCCCCATTCCCCCATGAGCCAGATATGCAAGCTGGCAACTGGGCCAGAGACCAAAACAGCCTGTCTAGTAAAATTTTTTGCAGGTCACCTTCTGAGACTGTGAGGGGTGTATGCACCAACCAATGGGAGACTGTGGACCATGGAGCAGCCCTGGTTCTATAGGGTCCTGAACAAGTTCCAGAGCGAGTATGGGCTACAGAAGGAAAGCTCAGCGACTATGTCCAATCACAAAAAGATACAGAACGCAGTCAGAGACAGAGACAGGCTATCAACCATGGAGATGATCCCCCATGAGGACTGCCAAGCCGTCTGGAACCAAATCTTTCACAAGGACCTCTGCAAGGACCGCAGGGACTTGAGCTGGTTAATAGTGCACTGAGTACTCCCAGTGAGGGTGTGGAGGTACAGGGATGGACAAGGGTTTTGACTCAATTGCCACAGGAAAACCTGCCAAGATGAAGCAGAGACCACTGAGCACCTCCTATGGCACCGCCCATATGCCAAGGGCATGTGGAAAAAGGTACGCTGGTTCCTTGAAGGAGTGACAGGAGTCAAGTTGATGACAAGCGAGGTGGCACTGTACGGACACCTGACAGAGCAGCAGGGGTCCCAGACAATGCATTTCAACCAGTTTGTGTCCTGTGTCAGAAGTGCCCTGTGGCAATGCAGGAACCTCCTGTTATACAGGCAGTCTGAGCTCAAGGAAACAGACTGTTAGAATGCTTCTGAGCGAATTTCAGTTCTACCATTGGAAACTGCTGAATGAGGATGGAGAAGAAGCAGCCAACATCATCTGGAAAAGCAACACATGGCACAGGTTGTTCAAAGACCCCCCAGGAGGGGAAGTGGACAAGGAGAACAAAGAGGACAGAGATGCAACTGGACCTGGAGACAGCGAGAAGAACTACAACAGGATCAGCAGCAGCGGAAGTGACAGCGACAGCGACAAGGACACTGAATGAACTGAGAATGTAAACCCTCAATTGGGGCTTGGACTAAGGGACTGTGTTTGGGTTAGGATAGGGTGGAGGATCGGTGTGCAGGGGTGCAGGGGAGTGGGTGTATCTATTGTAACGGGAATCATGGTCTTCTTAATGTGGTTTAAGATGTGTGATGGAAAGTTTATGATAGAGGATGTATATATATAACTATATATAGAAATATATTTTATTAAAAAAAAAAAATGAGCAGAGGAATGGATCGGGCCGAGCAGTAACACCAAGCAGAGAGCACCCATTCATATAGCAGCCTGGGGAAAGCCCTGCAGCCTGGAAAACATGGGTGACTGGTCTGGGGGGGCACCAGTGACTTATTGCAGACAGGGGAGGGGGTGGTCCCCCAGTGGCTGATTGCCAACCCTGGAAGCGGAGGGAGGCACTCCCCGGCTGGTGAGGGCCAATTTCGGGCTGGGGGGCACATGCCCTCCCGCACCCCCACTATGCACCGCCTATGCTGGAAAACCCACAGTTGCCTGGGCTGTTCTCTAACCAAGCCCTATCCCAAAGAATGCAGGGAGTTTCCTCTGCCTTTGGAAGGGGGAAGTAGGGCTTGCCCGCACCAAAGGGGAGCAAACTAGGGTCCAAGAATTACACCCCCCCACCCTCCCAATTATTGCTTTGGCTACTACCTCCACACCAGCGTCCAGGGGTCAATTGGGAATGGAAGTCTTAGGCATCAAAATGCTCATACAACAGCTTCTCAATGGGCTATTCCAGATGCTGGCTTTACCCAAGTATGTAGGTATGGTTATGGACTTAGCCTCAGAGTCCCTTGCTATAGTATATACAGTCTGGAGCCAGCCCTGAGATCTGAGCATCCCTCAGCAAGCTGTTTCTCAGAGGAGACCAGACCTGGCATTGTCACTGCCACTGGTTCTGCTGCTGTGAGAGGTGGGCTGGCAAGGAGCTGTTTCACCCGCTGCTAGAGAGGGAGATTGAGCTGGCCCTTAACTTGCAAAGCTTGCCGGGCCTTATAAGGAGCAAGCCCATGAGCCTGCAAATACAGATCCCCAAACCTGGCTCTGTCTGAGCCCTACCATCCTGCTCATTGGTAAAGTCATGGATTCTCACAGATTGGAAGAGACTGCAGGGTAGGAGAGATTGCATGGCGCAGGATTCAAATGCCAAGGTCAGCGCTCACACCCCTGATTTCCTGGAAAGCTCAGGAGCAAGGGGCTTCTAGGATAAGTATCCTGCAAGGAAGCTGCTGCAGCAAGCTGAGGGGTTTCCTGCCCATGCCATCCCCAAGTCTCCAGCATGGGGATAAGCACTCACTGGCACAGACAATGTTGGGAGGTTAGAGTTGGTCTCAGCTCTCCCAGGCAGCAGCATCTGGAGAATTACAATGGGAAATGCAGGAACATGAGGAGTAACCAGCTTTCCTGCAGGCCAGTCTGGGAGCGAAAAGGTTAAAGAGGCAAAAATATATTTTTAGAGGCTGAACTGAGGACAGATTCTCACAACTTAACAGGGAGTCCCTGCAGGAAGCATTTTTTTTCTTTATAAACAACTTTTTTTTTGGAAAGAAATGTGACACACAGAAACCTCCAAGGCCTTTGTTTAACTCTTTTGTGACCAGCCCTCCAAAAGCCTGAGAACATAATACTGGATGTGAACAAACTGTCGGGGCCAAAAAAACCCACATTTCAAGCTGAATTTTAAGGTTTGGTACTGTCTCACCCTTTTACTTCAGGCTTTCTAACTGGGTTGCCTAGGAAATATCCCATGCAGAACTGCCCTCTTTGGAGCCCCCCACAGTGTGTGTGGAAAAGCATGCATGGACACAGGTGAGAACTTGTGTATGCGAGTGCTGTCCTTGTACCTTTGTGTGCATTCACATATGCATTCTTCCTGTGAACACACATAGGTTTGCCCTGCAAGTGTATGTGCCTGTATGTGAATGTGGGCATTCGTGCATGTAGGATTGTCTGCAGATGCACTCCATTG
>NW_005841849.1:709470-730614 GCF_000455745.1 Alligator sinensis | reverse complement strand
CCCTTTGCCTTACAAATGCTCCATGTGACTTCATGCTGCCTGGACATCCCACTGTGTGCGTCTACACAGGACGCTACTGCGCAGTCTTTACTGCACATTTATTTAGTATTTGTATTAGAAAGTACTAAATAAACGCACAGTAACTGGAGTTACTGTGCAGTAGCGCCAGTGAATGTCTTTTAGGTGATGCTACTGTGTAGTAGTCTAATGTTACTGCGCAGCAGCGTATTAGCACTGTCCGTGCTGTGACACACTACTGCGCAGTATTTTTCTGCTACTGCACAGTCAGTGTCTGCTAAAACTCTTAAACAAGGAGTTGGGAACTTACAGGCCTCTGGTTGCATCCTGCTTTCTGTGCCATGGAGCCTCTCTCCACACCATGTGCTGGGTAGGATTGGGCAGTGGAATGATTCTTCCTTTGATCATGAAGAGCTAGAATTATCTCATGGAGCTTCCATCAGTCAGAACAGCTGAAACCTTTGCACAGAATAGCCTCTGATGGCCCAGACAGGATTGTGGCTTCCACTGTGTTATACAAACGAGGATGTGCTGCCGACCCAGAAGAATTTACATCAAGACAATGGGTAATTCATTCAGCCGGTGCATGGCAGCTGTGCCAGGATATGATGAGTGGATCCTCAAAGAACAACTGTTGAGAGACTGATGAGGCAGCAAATACCCACTGTTTCTGTGCACGTAACAGTTTAGAGAGGTCTGCTGGAGGTAGGCACTGGGTGCAACCATGGCAGCGGCCTGGGCATAGCCACAGCAGAGCCCACAGGAATGCGGATGTGCCAAAGGAATGGCACCCTGAGTGCCACAATAATGCAGGATGAGGAGCTGACAGTGCACAAAGGAAAGCAGCCCGAGGCTACTTTATCTGATGCTCACCCATGCCACTCATATAGGAATGTCTGGCTGGTCTCCGGGAGGCATGATGGGAGGAATTATGCATGAGGGATAACAGGAACGTGGCTGCAGTAATGCCTCAGCAAGCCTCTCCACTGCCTTAGCGCACATTCCTGAGTTATTGTCTGGGTTATGGGAGAACCCAGCAGCCCTGGCCAGATTTCCGCCCCCCCATCCCCCAGTATGAGCCAGCCTCTGCCCCAAAGAGCTCAGGATTTAAATAGCACAGCCAGACTGAGGGCAAGGGAAGGAAGGCCTATTTTCCCTGTGATACAGCTAGGGGAGCTGTGGTTTAGCCAGATGATGGGTCAGGTTTACAGTGGTGCTTTGCTTCCACTTACAGACCCAAATGAAATGGCTGGCTCCTCAAAAGGGGTTAGTACCCACTGTACTTACTGCTCACAAATTGCTGCTAAGCATATTGCACAAGCCGGGCCTTTGTGACTTACTCAAGGTCACACAAGCTGGCCCAGGACCCGAGGCTGGATCTCCTGGGCCCCCTGGCCAGTGCCTAGCCACAGCACACCTGTTCCTATCTAGCAGTGATAATGCCCCTTAGGTAGTGCCTGTCTAAAGTTCCGGGAACAGGAAACATCTGAGCCACCCTGCTCTGCCTTCTGCCTGACTTCAGACTAACATGGCTAACCACCTCTCTCTCTACTCCTAAAATACAGGGTAGGGAGGGATGTAGGATTGCCAGTATATATGGCTGTGCTCATAAGGCAGGTCAGATCTGGTGTGTGCACAGCAAGTCCCCAGGTGGATTGCTATCTGACAGTTTGGCAGGTGCCTTCATGACCTGCAATGGCCTTAAATGTCCCTGCAGCGACACCCTCAATAGTTGGCTCCTTGTCCTTGTTGCATAGCGCATGCCCAGGAGCTGCAGCTCTGCCCCACAACAGGGGTACTCATTGTTTGCATTACTACAGTGCTACTTTGCATTACTACAGCTGCTCCAAGATCGCAGCTTGCTGTGCTGGGCGCTGCACGCAAGTGTAGTGAGGGACAGGTCTAGGTTCCACTCTAGAAGCACCAAAGGGTGGTTGGGGAAGGAGAGGCAGTAAGAGTTGCCTAAGGTCCTACAGCCTGCCAGTGACAAGGCACATTCCTTCAACTTCCATCCTGTTTCCCCTGCAGTCGCACAGCTAGCCAGTCTGTTGCAAGCAGGCAGCTGCCACAGGCTTCAGTAGTGAGTTGCATGTGTACCACCAAAAGGAGGATCAGGACCTGGTAACCCCATTTTCAGGCTGAGGCCCAGCACACACTGCTCCCTCCAAATTTCTTGCCACCTCCTTCCCTTGTGCTGGTGCTTGCACTGCAGGGGATGAGGAGAACCAAGGACTTTCTGTTAAGCCCCTAAACTCTGCATCCTTGGAAACCTCTCTCTGTTATTGGTCCAGGGGGAGAGAGAGAGTTTGGGATGAAAGAGGCCTGAATGGAAGCTGTTTGTCAGGTCCCTCCCCTTCTCTCTGTCACTGACTCTCGGTACAATTGGAAAAGACTAGTCAGGGTTTCAAATTTCTGGTGTGGAAAAAAAGCAACCACCCAAGAAACTTTGACTGCGCAGAGTCCCTTTCAAACACTGCAGAACTCTCCCAGGATCGTCAGCTGCCAAGAAACCAACACGAGGGTCTTACCCCTTTCCTTGCGGTAAGGAAAGGGGGGAAGCCTTCTACCCTTCAGTGCCACAGGCGTTGATCTCTGCCGGCTGTATTCCCTGGGTTCTCTAGGGCCTGTGTCTTGCTATTGCTCTTACCAGGACCTGGGGCCCAATAGGTTAATGCTCAAACCCCACCCTGGGCATTACATTTCGTCTTCTCTTTTAAAATCCCCCACAGGCAAAGAAGAGAGAAAAATGGTGCTATTTTTTTTTCAGGTGCTAAAAATATTATCAGGAAATTCTTTTCAGCAGTGTGATGTTTTAGGTTACGCTTTAGACTCAAGGGCCTCTTTGTCTCTGCTGAGAAAATCCACATTTATCATCAGCAAATCGTTTTATCAAGAAAGCTCAAGTTATCCCAGCAAAGCAGAACAAAGTTCCCTAACAGACTCTGTGACTCTGGCAAGTAAGATGCCTAAATATGCATTTGATTTAGATCATAAATGGGACAGCTATTTCATGCTAAAGGCACCACTAATTGATTACTAAATATGGACTGTGCAGTCTAAGATGGATAATAACCACAACACCACAACACAGTTCACACAACTATTGCTGCCCTCAGCCCTCATCTGCAAGCCCTGATCCTGTAACCATGTCCATACAGGACCAAGGACCTTTATTTAACAGGGACAGACCTTGCTTTTTAATAATCACTAATAAGATCTAGCTTCACTTTGTAGGCCTGGCTGCAGTGGGACTATGACCATTTCACAATGGGAGGCAGTGTTGTATAGTGGACAGAGCACTAGCCGGGGACTCAGGAGACTTGGATCCTATTGCTACCTCAGCTACTGGCCTGATGAGCAACCTTGGGCAAGGTACCTTATGTCCCTGTGCCTCGGTTTCCCAGTCTGTAGAGTGGGGTCTATGGTATTTATTTCATTTGTAAAGCACTAGCATTGGCTTTCTTTGAGACCTTTTAGCAAAAAGCACTTTATTGCAGGTTGGTGTTATTAACTCTTTATTGGACTGAGCCCTATCTTAGTCCAGTACATTTCAGTCAAGTTCAGCAATGTATCTCTATTTTTCTCTCTATTCTGTATGTGCTTACCCATAACTCAAATATTGCCAGACAGGTAGACCTATACATCTGAAAATGATTTCAGCACACAACAGCCATTTTAATACATCAGCCATGCTTAGATCTAAATTAAACAGATTTCTGAAAACTTGAATTTGAAGGGGTTAATCGCAAAGCATTGTCTGACCTGAGAAAATGAAGAATAAAACTTCAAGTCATTTGAGGGAAAAATAATTTGTTCTTCAAATATCAAAAAAAGTTATTTTTGTTTTAAAAAAACACACAATGAAAGTACTTTGTCCTTCCTGGCAATTTCTGCAAATGCTTTGGATCTTAGTCCTGGCAGTAATATTTTTGATACAGAACCAGAATCACAGCTCTGTCACTGGAAAGCCAGCTGCAAGCATTGGGTGGTTTGAAATCCAGATCTGCACTGTAAAGCCTTTGCCCAGCTCAGTGTTGTTGAACCCCCAGTATATTCCAGAATGACAAGTCAGATCCCAAGCAATCACTAGATGGGCTTAAAAATAATTATTTTGCAAAAAATAATAAATGCTGGATGTCTTTCATGCCCCTGTGGCTTTGAGCCATTCGTATTCTTGTTTTGAAGCTTTTCTGTATGACAGCTAGAAGCTCACTTCTACATTTTCAAATAAAAGCTGAGATTCTTTTGCAGTCACCTGACTCAAGTGAATGCTTTAAGGAAAAAAAAAGTCTGGAGTAGAACTGGAAGAGTTGAAAATTCCAGGTCATCTCAAATCATTGCTAGAGTTCTCCTTTCTCCTTTGCTGTTAGTGCATTCTGTGTTTATTCTTCAGCTAAAGGTCTTTAGGATTGGTGGAAATGAGATAAAAGTGAAGAGAAACTCCTTTTCCAAACACAAGATAAAGCACAAAGACTTCCCTGCTGTAACAAAAACTGAAATAAAATGCAGGGTCATGCATTGAGGGAAGAATCAGGGGTTTAAGAACTGCCTGGTTTAACCAATTAATGCTAGGGCTATGGTTTTCTACTAGGGTTTAACTAAGGTTAGGGTTTCCTACTCTCTGCACAACCTAATTCTGTACTCAAGACCCAAGATGGCAAATTACTTCAGTCTTCATTTAGCAAGATCTCTGGGTGCCTATACACGTGCTCAGATGTGTTCTGATAAGAACGCATCAGAGAAAACTTGACTAATCGCTAATGAGAAAGCTCCAGTGTGCTGCACTGTCTTGTGTATTCAGTGTCCCACATTTCAAAATGGTGGTGGGGGCACTTTAACTAAAGCTTGTCAAATGAGCTTTAGTTAAAGTGCCCTGCTGCCATTTTGGAATGCAGGATGCTGAATACATGAGACACAGCAGCATTTTAATTAGAGTGGCTTCCAAGAGGCCCCTATTCGTATGTGTATAGGCACCCCATATGTCTAAGTTTAAGCATGCAAAGAGAGAGATAGCTAGCAGTGCTAGCCTGAAGTTTGGCAGAAAGCAGGGCAGGGTTCTGAACTTGTTCAGAGACTTGAGTTTTTGTAGGCTACAGCCCATTCATAGCATCTGACACTATAGGCTACTGCCTACGAAAGTTCGTGCCTCTGAATGAGTTTTAAGGTACCACCCTGCCCTGCCTCCTGCTTAAACATGCAAGTAGCCTTATTGCCTTCAACTGGACTTCTCACCTGCATGGAGTTTGGCCAGTGTGGCACTGAGCACTTGACTTCAGTGAGACTTAAGCATGTTTAAAGTAAGCACTTTGCTGTGTCTTGGCTTCAGTGCTTTGTTATAGAGATGGTATTGATAGAAGATTTAGTTTATAATCTAACATCTCTCAGGACAATTGAAGGCAGTAATATAGCATGGCTGAAAAAGTGAGATTGCTGCTATTCTGAAGCTCAGGGGTAGCTCACTGTAGTCACATGAGGAAATCTGACATGATGGGTTCTGTTATCAGTCCTCTGATATGGGGCCATTAGAGAGGGCCTTATCACTTGTATGGGTTTCTCTGCTTCCCATTAAAATCACATATTTGCTTCTCCATTGAAGAACCATTTCCTGGTGGAGCTAGTGCCTGGCACTAGGCAGATGTTACAATCTGCAGATGTCAGAGGTGACTTTGGTTTAACTACTGTTCAGTGTCAGGTTGGCTTGGGGATTACTTCCCTGTGCCTGTTCTCTCAGGACAGGTAGAGCTAGTAGATGGAGGGGAGGGAGTGAGAAAGAGGAAGTCACTATTGAGACTGTCGTCCCATTTCTTCTTTGGTGCTGTAAGAGAGAAGGTGAACACCTGATAATCAATGTAAGCTAAGAATGACCTTTATCTTGTACCCCTCTTGGTACAACCCCTTTTTTACAAGTGATAAAAAATTCCAGCAGAGAAGAAACCTAAACACTATACATTATGGACAATGTAACTGGATGGACAGACAGGGCCAGGAGGATAAATTCAGCATTGCATCACTGAGGGATTAAAGTGATCAGATAGCTAAAAACTATGGGCGTTTGTACATATGACCGGGGGACGGGGGGCGGGCATTAATCCCCAAGGTTTTATTCTATGCCCCCTAAATTGAAATGGTGGGGGATAGAATAAAACCCTGAGAACTAGACAGTTTCAATCTTTCTGTCATGTTACGGTGAGGGGCCTGATCCTTTTTTTTGTCAGAGCCAGAGCCTGCCTGCAGCTAGGGGGTGAGCTGCCAGCGGGCTGAGTGGCCCCTGAACTGTGGGAAGCCCCGGTCCTTCCCTCCGTAGCAGTGGTGCCCCCTGGGGCCACCTGGGTGGGCTGCTAGTGGGCTGGGTACTGCCCCAGCTTGGAGGCAGCACCCAGCTCAATCCAATTCCTCCCCATGCCTGCCTGGGGAGCAGCGCCCAGCAGGCTTCCAGCGGGCAGGCTCAGGGAACAGTTGGATTGAGTCAGGTGCTACCTCTGAGCTGGGGCAGCACCCAGCCTGATAGAAGCCTGCCCAGGTGGCCCCAGGGGGTGCTGTCACTGTGGAGGGAAGGACTGGGGCACCCTGCAGCTCAAGGGCCACTTGGCCCGCCAGAAGCTCACCCCCCTGGCTTTGGGTGGGGGGAAGCAGGGAGGCTCTGCAACAGCAAGGATGAGCCCTTCACTGCTTCTGCTTGAAAGCAGGGTTCTGAGGCTCACAGGATGCCTGGGGCTGACTGGGAATGAGCTAGCTTGTCCCGGGGCAGCATGGGAAGGCAGCAGGAGGGTGGCTGGGTTTGCTGCTGGCCGAAGAAGGCAGCGGAGATGCCGCATGGGGTGCTGGAAGTCTGGGTGGGCTACTGGGGGGTGGGGGGCTCCAGTCCTTCCTTCTGCAGCTGCGGCACCCCCTGAGGCTGCCTGGGCAAGCTGCTAGCGGGCCAGGTGCTGCCCCAGCTTGGAGGAAGCACCCGGCCCGATCCAACTCTTCGACCCCGAGCTGGAGCAGCACGTGGCCTGCCAGCAGTCTGCCTGGGTAGCCCTGGGGGGTGCTGCCATTGCAGAGGGAAGGACCAGGGGCTCCCGTAGCTCAGGGGGCCACTTAGCCACCAGCAGCTGGCCCCCACCCCGCCATGGGAGAGGCGAGCAGGCTCCACTGAAAAAAAAAAAGGATTAGGCCCCTTGCTGCTTCTGCCTTCAGCAGGTGTCTGCTGAAGGCAGAAGTGGTGAGGGGCCCAATCCTTTTCTTTGTGGAGCTTTCCCACCTCTCCCATGGCCGGGGGGCAAACTGATAGCTGCAACATTGCAAACTAAACTACATTCAGATGCAGTTTATTCTGAAATGATGCAAAATCATTTTAAACCCCCAAAAGTCTTGCATGTGTATACTGTAATGCCATTAAGCCACACAAAGTTACATTTTCATCATGTGTACATGTTAATGTTGTCTTGTGTACAATCACACTATATTTACAAATATAAAGAAATGGCTGTTGTCTGAAACTCTCCTTTGACTCAGTTGTGAGCATGAGGAGTGAGGCATCTTCTCAAGACGGCAAATGAAGCCTGTCTCAGTCCCAGTTCTTCTGTCCTGCTCACACCTAACTGGTTCTTATCTCGCTGCCTTTACATACCAATTGCCTTCCCTTTACCCTATTTTGCTAATCACCTTCTCTTGCACAGTCTATCACTAAACCATGACTTTGATCTTCCTGTATTTCCACTGAATTTTAATAGCACTAGCCACTTTTCCCTCTTCTGCTGATTCAGTCTTTCCTGTTTACCCATTACCATTAAGCACACAAGGCCATATCCCCAGCAGTTTCAATTACATCAGCAAAGATCTGTTCCACTAAATAACTCTCCCTAGCAATCAGAGGATGCGGTGGAGTGGGACAGTGGGAAATGCAGTCCTTTCTGAATGTGGTTAAGAAAATACCCAAATTTATTCAGATCTTTTTGAATAAGCCTTGGGCACACTGTGGCACTTAAACAACAATAATAATTATCATTCATTGCTAAGATGTATTCAATATTCATAATAAAATTGAGAAGCCCAGTGATTTGTGAAATTTTGAAGATATAGAAATCAGAAATGTGGTTCAGAATAATTTATGATTTTATCCTATACAAATGCAACATAAATATTCTCCACTGTAATTATTGCAAGGTACTTTTTTAATACTGAAAATAGGCCAAGGAACATATTATGTAAAGATTGAAAGTGAGGAGAAAACAACAGCAGGACTTAGTTAGGATTTACAGCAACAGGATTATATGAATACCAGCATGGAAAGTTTTGCTTACTGGGACCCAACATTGCCCTCAATGCGAGGGTATTCTCTGGCCTTCTCAGAGAATACCCTTGCCCACATGGTTGTCCAAGTCCAAAGGGTCCAGTTCTGAAATGGACCAGTGATGGAATATGAGCTTTGTTATTCCTGCCTTCCCAACATATATGGTGTTTAATGCCTCACAATCTCTCCTGGTGCCCCATGAGTTAGGCCAGTGAAGAGTAAACAGCACATTGGATGGGGCATGGAAAAAAAGAGCTGGACTATCACTTAAGCCAGGTCACAGAATTGGCCTCACTGGAGTGATTAACAACAGTGAGAAAAGAAAATCAGATCCAGCAGGCGAGATCTCCAGCTGGTGTTAATTGGGGTAGCTCCAGTGAAGTCAGTGGGCTAGATCCTTATTCAGCATAAATCAGTGTTGCTTCAGTGAAGCCAATGATTCAGTGTCGATTTGCACCAGCTGAAGTTCTGGCCACATTTTTCTTAGAGCTCAATTGTGTGAGAATCTATGTACCTCCTGCCAGAGGCAGAGTCACCCTCAGCTCCTGTAGACTCCCACAGGAACGGAAGGTGGACAGGATCGAGTCCTCACTAGTCTCTGTCTTGGTTAGAACCAGTTCTGATTTGCAGTGGTGTAAGGCAGGAGAAATGCCATAAAACTTCAGTGGAACTACAGCAGTTTGAGAATACATTCAAGCTCTGTATGCCCTTGCTGCATGGACCCAGGCAGCCTTGAGGGGAGGAAGGTTGAAGGACAAAAAGATTTCCCTGTAACATGTAAAAGAAACAAACTGATTTTTACATATCAAATATGGTTAAAAAAGTAAATGTAAACAATTGAAAATGCCATTATCGATTTCCTTCGCACGCATCCTCTCTTCTTATCATTTGAAATATGTTGTTCAAATAAACAAAGGATTGTGGGAAAAATAACTACTTATTTCCCCAACAAACATTAATGGGGAAAAATGTGTAATAATGCTAACAGGTGAAGTCTGAAGCATTTCCAAGATGGCTGCCTTTATCATTGTGGAAACCACAGTTTGATTCCTATCGGGATTTTCTTGGAGACTGCCGGCTGTGCGAGTGGGTGGAACACTTGATTGTACACTTTCACGCGTCTCAGGGCCAGCGAGTCACAAGACAACTTGGCTTTGAGCTAATCCCAGCCACCTGCCACCGTGAAAAAGGCTTGTGGTTCATAAAGGGAATGGAGGACTCTACCAATCCCCAGGCGTGGCTGCATGCTGTGCTAGCACACAGTGTGCTTTTGATTAATGTTACTGGAAATATGCCCCTGCCCCCATGTTTACTGAAAAGCCAGTTCCTCGAGATGCATGAATCCATCTGGAGCATGACACAAAGAGAGATGCCATGGAGATAAGACATGTTGATTCTTCACCATTAAGAAAGAAGAATATCTCAGAGAGTACTGGCTGAGGACCAAACAGGAACACTCCAAACCAGTCCTGAGAGAGGGCCCCCCAACTGTTTGGGAAGCACAGCCTTTTAAAGAACAGGTGTGAGACAGCACAGAGACCCATGAACCAGCCATTAGTATGTCTAGGACAAATATCTACAGAAATCCCTTAGCACCTTGATGATAAACTCCTTGGTAACTCTAACAACAAAGCAGTCCCTCATTGCCAAATGGCCTAAATTAATTGGTTAAGCTGCATCAGTGCCCTGGGATTCAGTTATCACTGAGAGAACAGCTGTCCTTGCCCCAGAGCTTCCTTTTGGCTCTCTGATGTCTGTGGTCCTGATTGCTCCATCCGCTAGCACCATGTGGGTTCCCCTCAAAAATTCTCCCAGCACCAGTGTCTCAGGATTATGGCATTTTTGACTATGGCTCTGTTGAGTATCCTGGAGAAGGAGGAGGCATATGAGTCCAGTCTGTCAGGCTGCAGCATTGCTGTTGAAAGCTGGCTCTCCATGCTGTCATACCAAGGTAGGGGCAAGGGCGAAAAGGTTATTTTGAAATCATTTCCCTGTCCGGAGCACCTGAGTGATGTAGGATTCTCTTCCGCACTTCTTGGTCCAGCTGCTCTTTCAACAAGTTCACCTGGGGAACACGGGGCCATTTAACATTACTGAGTGAAATGGTATCATTTCCCTATGGAGAGCCCTGAGATAGTCACTCGTGGCAACATGGGATTGGAAGGGCAACTCACACAAGCAGCCATGTCAAATGTTCTGTTCAAATACTTAACAGGCTCTATCTAAAAACTAGATATGTTGCTTGCCTGTTGGAAGACTGTTCCTGGACCTCACTTCTCTGATCAGAAACTTTCTTTTAGCTTCCACCTTACAATTATTCTTGGAGAGCTTATTCCATTTATGCCAATGTTGCTCTTAGCTAAAATAGCTCTTTTCTCATCCCAATGTTTACCTCCTGATATATTTACAGACAGGAAACATATTTCCTCTCAGTCTTTAAGTTTTGCTAGGCTGAACAAGCCAAGCTTATTTGGTCACCTCTCACATCATAGGATCTCCATTTTCTGATCTTAGTAGCCCTCTGCAACTGTTCTCATTTGAATTCTTCCTCCTTGAACACAGATGACCATAACTGTGTGCAGTATTTCATATGAGGATTCACCAGCACCTCAAAGAATGGATTTAATCCCTCCCTATCTCTACAGATAATACTTTGTCTATTACATCTTAAGATCAAAGTAGTGTCTCATATTTATGCTGAGATCAATTAATACATCCAGGTCTTTCTCAGCCATTTCCAACTGATGAGCCACAAGCTTTTAGAATGGATTCTTATTCGTCCCTAAGTGAATGGCCTTACACTCAAGAATCTTTATTCTTGTTTTACTGCTGGGAAAACTGAAGCGGGAAGGGAAAGTGATATACCAAGGTCATTAGCAGACCAATGTCAGAGCTGGCAATGGAACCAAGTCTCTTGAGTCCCATCCAGTACCCTAACCACTATGTTACAGTGCCTATATGTGCAATGGGAGCACACAGAGATGTTATAGCTCTGCCTTATGGGAAACACCTCAAGGAACAGGGACACCTCTCCAAGAGAAATATTGTAACATACAATAATATTCTATAAGGAGAAGCACCATGGGTCCAATTCTGTTTAGCCCTGTACCACATCCAGCCCTTGATAGCAGGGCAGTGGGTGTAAAAGCCTGGGGCTAAACAATGGGTGTTAGATGTTCCCACTGATGTGCCTAGCCACAGACCTCCCCCAACACTCCTCCTCATACTGTGTTATCATTCCCAGCCCAGCCTAAGGAGGCTTGCAAATGAACTCTTGTTAGCCTGGTGCCTCCACTGTCCCCAAGGCATGGGAGCTTTCGTGCAACTGTTTTTAAAGAACCCCCAGCTAGGCTTATAGCTTCCTACCTGCTCCTCTAAGGCCTTGACTCGCTGCACATGTGCTCTCTCTCGGGATTCCAGTGTCCGTTCGGCCTGCACCTGAGTGCTGCGCAGCCTCTCTGCCTCCAGATTCAGATCCAGCCGATGCCGTGAAGTCAGCTCCATCAGGCGCTGGGCATGTGCCCGCTCCAGCTCTGTGATCTGGGCCTAGCATAGAAACAGAGGGCAAAACATCAGCCAAATCCAGCCGACATCGCAGCTGCCAAGTAGATGCCCTGGTCCACTGGGCAGTGCTGGACAATGACAAGACCCAAGCATATCTTGCCTTTAGGTCTGCCTCAGGATATTTCCATTCTGCAGTGCTAACTTCATAGACAGGGTTTCAAGTGCTCTAGTGAGAGCTTTTGGTGCTTTATCTCAATTGCCCAGAGACATGGAGTCCAGGTGCCTGCCAGTCTGGCTGACAAGAAAGTCACACTGAAGCCATTTCCCTCCCCCTGCTCCCACTTCAATTACTCTGCACTATCCACATATGGCCTTGTCTTCAGCTCCCAACCAGCAAGCCCCTGCCATGATAGCTGCAGATGAGTCCCATCCCCTGATGGAGATACCAATGCCAATAGTAGCCTATCAAGGTGAGACTCACCCTCCGGGAGCTTCCATAGCTCCTGTCTAGGACCTTTGGCTCACATGGAGCAACACACCATGTCCTTCTCTCCCCTCATGCCCACTGTACTCCCAAACTGTTCCACAACAGAGCTGTTCTTTAGGTAAACCCCCTGGGGCAGCAGGCTGTGGATGAGGACAGCGATACCCCCTACCAGGGCATCTCTGTTAAGCCAGCATATCTTCTAGCCATGTGTACTTCATGAGGAAGAAGCTCCTGGATCAGAATCCCCCTTGTAAGAGCAGAAATGCCCCTTCCCCAAACAGAAGCCAAGGGACAGTAGCAGCAACAGGTATCAGGAGGCCTGGCTAGGTTCACTTTTTCCCGCCAGACCTGGAAACACTGGGCTTTGGGCAAAAAACTTCCTCCTTCCTTGCCTGGAGAGGTGGGACAGGAAGTAGTTCCCTGAGTCAGCACCTTTTGAGGTTGCCTGGACACACATTGCCATAAGATGCTGCTTTCTTCAGCTGGGTCTCTGGACACCTGTTTTGATTCTGCTGATAGCTTGTTTGCTCCATTCCCCTCATGCCTGCAGCACTGCCAGACTCAAGTGTGTCCTGCATGCTGCTGTGCCTCTCTCCCAATGTCTGATCATACTCTCCTTCCTTTGCCTCCTTCACCACACACCTTCAATACATTCACATCCCCTTCACCACCCTCAGCCAATACCTGGTATGGGGTTAACATCCTGCCTGCACCTGCTACTGCTCACTAGTAGCATCTCTTTGCTCACCCCTCTCCTGCCTTGTCAGCACTTTGGGGAAAGGACTCCCTTAATAATACTGTGACTAGCACCCATGCTAATGGGGCCCTGACCAGGGCATGTGCCTTCAAGAGCCTATGTGACAAAAAAAACAATGATGATGACAGTAAGTTGGCGCCGCACAACCAAGGGGCAAGTGGCAGGGTTCTAGTTTTCTTGCGCATCATCAGCAGAGCTGTTTGTCCCAAGATGCAGTCAGTTCTAGCCTCTGTACCATGGAGCTCTACAGGTGTCATTAAGGGCCCCATTTAGGCAGGGTAGTTATCCAGAAGTCCCTGGAGGTTGGTGTGGGGAGTGAGCTGGAAGGAGCTCCCTTGACTTTCAGATTGTAGATTGATTGTGTAGTGTGACTGTGCAATGCTGACAATTCTGTGCTTGGAAAAAAAGCACACTTGCTGTGCAAATCTACTGCATGCCCCGCCCCCCTTGCCCTTTGCACCTCCCCATCCCAGCCAAAAATCACTGCAAGCTGCTGTCATCTCCAGGGACAGACCAGGCATAGCCAGCAGGCTGACCTGCAACTGCTGGTTCTGTCTCAGAGTGTCCTCCACTTCTTGCTGCAGGCTGCTCAGAGACTGGTCCAGCTGCCCCTTCTCTGAACTGAGTCGCACAGCATCATCTTCTCTCTTGAATTTCTTGTGCTCTGCCTAAATGGAGGACAAGATACTCAGGAGGGACTGACATTTATCCTTGAATAAGCCATGCAGCTGAGTAGGTACTACTGGAATAGAAAGCTGAGGTGGTCATGGTCTCTGAAGGCATGGCCAGAGGCTAATTTTCAAAAGGGCTCTGCACTTTTGGAAAACTGGTACTACTGAAAGGAAATGGATGGGCACTTTGCAGAGCACCATCTTGCTTAGTCCATCTGCATTACAGCTATATCTAGAACTGCCAGGAAGTTCAGGATCCCACTGTGTTGAATGCTGTGCAACACCAAATAAGATGCAGCCTCTGCCACAAAGAGCAATCAAGCTAAATAGGCAACACAGAGAAAAAGTGAGTAACAGTTTTTCCAAGCTCAGGAAGCTCCATCTGAACTAGAACCCAGGTCCCTAGAGCAGTCCCGCAGCCCCCAGTTCACAGCAGCACCCAGGGTAAAGCAAATAATTTGTTCTTCACAAGAGGTGAAGCACATTGCAGCGTGCAGGCAGCATAGTCTTTTATCACCAATGTGGTTATGTGGATGCATAAGGGGGCATGGGGCAGACCATCTCCAACAATATGGCAGCTGATGGGGCACACAAGAGAACTGGAGAAAGAGCCACCAGTCATACAGCGGGGCAAGACCAAGGAAGGACAATGCTTCAGGAGAAGGGAAGGAGCAGCCATATCAAAGGCCACATGTTGATGGAGAAGGTCAGAGATGGAGAAGAGGCCTGGAGCTGCACCCAGAGAGTTAATAGGAGTGACCTTGGGAAGAGGAGAGGGTGTGGAGTGGAGGTATGGAGGACAAAGAAGTGAAGGCAGTTCACACCATTGATGTGAGCAGTATGGAGGGAGAGGATAGAAGGGGCAGCAAGTAAGGTCAAGAAAGAGAACAGAAGCGGAGATTTCATAGGACAAAGAATGATTCAGGGTGCTGGGGCAGGGAAGGAAGGAGCTGGAAGAGGCAGATTGTTGGGGGCAATTCCCACTGGAAAGTCAAGGCCCAAGCAAGTGGCTGTTCTGTGGCATGATAAGCAGGATGGGATCAACAGGGTGACCTAGAGCTTTGGGTGCAAATTGGCTTTCCAGGAGTTTGCTGAGGCAAAGAGGATTCCTTTCACATGTGTTCCAGGAGACTCACATTGATTTTGTGAGGGACAGCTAGAGAGGAGAGTTAGAATGGGAAGCCCAATCTAGACCTAAAAGGAGCACCCATAGCATTATGGGAGGGGTCGAAGGACACAACCTTTTCCAGCACACCACCCTGAAACTGGGCAACATATGGTATGGAAACAGCTAATGCACAAAGGGCAGTGTCTCAAACCTCCAAATTCCCAACTTCAGGAAGACCCCAGAACACATGGGTCTGTGATATGGTCTACATGGAGATGACTGGCTGGACAGGGACCTCAGTTACAGGCAGTCTCTGCCCTGTGATGAGAGATAAAAGCCTACAAATAATAAAAGGAAGTCCTGTCCCTTTAAAAATCAATGCGAGCCTCCTGGAAGAAAATGTTAAAAGGAGAAGAGAAAAAAGCAAAATCCAAAATAAATAAACGGCCACATCCGGATCTCCCCTCCTGAGACACTAATAAAGGGTTTTATGAGTTTGATATGAATTACCCTCCCTGGCCATTTACAGCTGATCTTCTGGAACTCATTAGCTATTCTCTCCCCTTCCCCCAGCCCAGGGGAAGGAACTGAGCATGGGGGAATAAAGGGGCACCATATACAAAGCTATTTCATGCTTATTGAGACACAGCCTGTAATGTTGCTTTTCTACAACAGAAAAATATCATGTTTCCCTTCATCCTGGTTTCTGCAGCTAGAAAAATCCATCACAACACAATGGACAATTGCTATACAGTGCCAGGCCCAGCTAGCAAGACCTACCTGGCTTTCCTACCCCTCTAGAAGCTCCAGAGAAGCATCAGGCTAACATCTCATGTGAGGCAAGGGACTCTTTCACTAAAAACCTGGTTCAGGGTTTCCCTGTAAGCTGACACTAAGACAACTTACTTTAGAACAAAATCCTTTATTCTTAGCCCTACCAACCCCTGCATAGGGGAGGGGGTGGGCTAGCTTGCTGTAGCAATTAATAATAGGTTCTACAGCTTTTCGCTTCTATTATTATGATTAGAATTGGGTCAGCAGAGATCTCAGGATGGGATCTAGATCTAGGGATCTAGTCCAGGTATAAGAGTAGTCTCTCCACATTATGTTCATTTCAGAATGTGAAAATGGCAAAATAGTATGAAGACTTCAGAACGGGGTAATGCCACATGAATGAGAAAGACACCCCAATCAAAAGAGATCAAAGCAGATGGCAGCTTTTGGACTGTGTTCAGCAGTGAGGAGTATTTTCTTTGGTTTGAGTGCTGCTTCTTTCCTCATTGCTGTTTATTGGGATTTCAAAGGTAAGCCACCCTGCATTTCCTCATCTTAATTACTTGCCTCAAGCCCCCATTCAGGATATGGTGAGGACATCTACAGTCATTAAATGGAGAAAACAAAGACTCTGAAGCTGACTTAGTTAAGCTGCACATTCTGCCCACTAGAATCCCAGGACATGCCTTTCTTTTTCTATCTCCAACCAAATGCTGCTTGGCTCTGCCTCTGCATGGAGAACCAGGAGTGATAATGTAACTGAATAACATAAAAACTGTTCAAAAGGAGAATGTAGCTGGATCACAGAGTTATGATACTTTTGTGAGATGACTGGAATGTGTTGATGATTCCCCCTTCTCTAGTAATGTTAATACCTTTATTTGATCATTTGTGATAAATGGATATTAATTGGAAATTGGGAAACGAGGACTCTGAAATGATCTTTCAGGAAAGTGTTATGTTTCTCCCCTTATTTCCTTTTATTTTCTAACTTTTCTGTGCAGTTAAGCAGCAGACAAAGGCCTGGCCCAACAGTTATGCTATGACATGTGCATAATGGAACAGAGTGCAGCTCTAATGACCTGATTTTGCCTCCAATGAGAGCATCAGGCATTTTGCAGAATGGGGTCTTGCTGTGAACTGCTTTTAGTCACCAGGATTGAACTGTATTGGCAAAATGCAAACAGTTTCTCTTCTTGATTTTCTTCCTTAGCATCCTCAGTAAGACTCTCTTCAGCATTTCCAGATTTTCACTATAAGTACTTGTTCCTCTACTCCCAAGTTATATTCCAAAGGAGTACAGATTATAGAGGAAGACCACCCTTGCAGTTAAAGCACTGGCTTTACCCTCAGGAAAATTGGGTTTAAATCCCAGATTTAATACATGCTTCAAGTGTGAGATCAAAGCCAAAATGTGCCTCCATTCTCATTTGAAAATTCTGAAAAATAATGCTGTTGCCTTTCTCTAAGCCTTTGTCTATTTAGTTTGCAACCTCTTCGATGAAGGGTACAATGAATATGTACAGCACTAGTCTCATGGGACACTAGTTGCATTCAAGATGAAGAGGACTACTGCCAACTCAGCGGTGATAGGCAGGAAAGTGAAAGGGATGTGTAAAGCTCTGTGAAAGCAATGCCAAGATTGACCAAACAATCTGCAAAGATTTGTAGGTGCCTAACTCCCCTTTACTCCCCTGCATTTTATTTCTGAGATCATATAATGGGCACTGGAAGGGAATTAAGACCAAAAGTAAAGATTCAGTGCTCTTCTTCTCCTCCTCTCTCTTCTCGTGCCAATGCAGGACTTATTGTCTTTGAAACAGGTCTTTCTCTACTGCATCATCAGAAATGTATTGCAGGTTTCCTGGAGCAGAGAAATGATTTGTGACTTTTGTCTCAGAGGGGAGTGTTTAATTGGCTCTGTTGGCACCAGACTTCCATCCTATCCTTCAGGATCAGAATGGCAGCACGAGTTCAATGCAGCGCCTACAAGCAGAGATTAAGCAGATCTACCACCGCTGTCACCCCACAAATCAGGAACTTTGTAAAAGGGAAACCAAGCATGTGGCAACAGCCCCTACAGAGCGGCATTCCAAAATCATAAATGTCTGCACAAACCCAATACGCGTGCCTTGCATCTTATATGGAAAAACACAACCATGGTCTAAACTGTGTTGCTGGAATTAAACTCAATACATTAAATTGAAAGCAGTAACACAGGAAAACAGCTGTTGGATAGAGCCAGAATTTATTTCCTTTGGGTCAAACTCTGGACCCAGTGCAAAGCCTGTGTAGCTGGACTTTGTGTTGGGAAGGTCTGGGCTGTGTGTGGGGGAGGGACAGGAACCCTTCCGCATGCTATGGAGATGATTTGTGGCAGCTACATTCTGCTCCCCTTCTCAGGGGGTAGGTTATGGGACTGAAAAGTGCAGCTGAAAGGACTCCTACCCTGTTGTTTGCCCACCCTTCCCCCAGATGCTCTCTGCAGCAAGAGCTCCCATGAAGCCATGTTCAGGAGGCCTTGGTCTCTCATCTAAGCCTCTCCACCTCTCAGCATACCCTGCACAGTGAATCTAAGGCCCTCCATAACTGTACTGAACTGGAAGAAAGGAAAAGGGCAGGACAACGAACAACAAATAAACAGAGAAGGTAGCAAAAGGAGTGTCCCCAGCTGCCTGCCTTAGGGACTCAGGAAGAAGACATAATGCATTTGAGTCACAACCCCTTTCTTGTTCATGCCTTTAGCTAACCAGCAGAGACCTGTAATGCACCCCAGACTGCCATGCTTGTGTCTGCAACAGCCTGACTTTAGGATAGAATGATGGAACTGCCTTCCTTAAATGGGCACATGTGGGACAGTGCCTGGGGACAGACTTAATAGCTGATTCCTGCATCAAGAGGCCACATCAAAGTATTCCTTGTAGTATTGGGCTAAAGTGCTCTAATTCACACCAGTTTCAACCAGAAGTAACCCCCTTGACTTCAGCACAGAGACACAGGAGGCATGAGTGAAAAATGGGAATAAACTGTGCCTGCTGAGTACAATTCTGCTCTATCTTTTTCATTAGGCCCCTGTGGTTAAACACCATGGCATTTTTATATGTGCTGTGGGATATGGTGCCAGGTGCTGTAATTAGCAAACCACGCTAATTAAAAGCACCCACATGTCACATGTGTCAGTGTTGCCGCGCATCCCCATGTTGAAAAAATGGCGGCAGGGTGCTTTGAACTAAAACTCATAGAACATGCTTTATTTTGAAGCATCCTGCCGCCATTTTTTCAGGGCAGAGGCACGCAGCAACACTGATACACATGTTGCAGAAGGGTGCCAGACCGGCATGTCAATTTCTGTGCTCCAGCAGACTCGATTAATTGAGACCATTCTGATGAGCTGGATTTCCAGCGTATCAGAGTAGGCTCTGTGCACATGCATAGCAGCCCTCAGCTTTTAAATAGGGTTTGAGCAGTAGTTTCTAACAGGTATTTTGATGTCTCTTTTGCTTCTCTGCAACTCTGTACACTAGATAATTCTAAACCTCAGTGTAGAAAAAGTCATGCTTGTCTCAGCAAGTCCAAGGCTAGAATGTGCCTTGCTAGTGACTATCAAGAAAACCCTGCAGGAGGTATTTTCTTCACTTGCTCATCTTGTTCAAGGTCTTCCATGCTGTACAGTGAGAGTTCCTCCCAACCACACATCTGAACTGATATGAAGGACATACCTTCATGGTACCTAAATACAGCATGTCATTGAAGGTAAATATTTACAATTTCAACTATGTGGTCAACTTGTTTATGCCTTGGCTCCCATGATCCCCTGTCATAGCACTGACGGTATGGTTTGTTGATCCTAAGGGTGCTCCAATGAAGTCAGCACCTGCTACATGATAGAGGAGTTTGTAGGAGTCACAGATGGGCTGACTAATACCAGGCAGCAAATAGTAGCTCCCATTGCCTTTTGTGGCTTCTGCTGGGCTGGTCACAACTCTGTGTAAGGCAGATCAAACTCACCCATTCTGCCAGGCAGCTGTTTGCATCTGCAAAGCTCCAGTTTCTGAAGCTGTGCAGACAAGGGAATTGCCAAACCTGGGTCTTGCTTCATTACCACAGTGGCAGGGCTGCAGTGTAAAGGGAGCATTCATTTCCTCAGCAGGGCAACTGGCACTGCCAAGGGAAGCAGTTTGACATTTGGGTTCAGTCTAGAGGAATTTATAGGGAGTCATAGGCCTTAAACTGGGCTACACTGATCAGACAGAAAGATACAGGAACCTGATCTGCTCTCTGCATGCTTAAGAAGTTCTATGGATTCCAGGAGGGCTCCAGATAGCGGAACAGATCAGACTGCTTCTCTAGAGCTCTGGTTCTAAATGGGATGCCACAAGAGCCTTCCAGAGGTGCTGTGGTATGGCACCACTGCAATGCTGCCATTGCTGCAACTGGGTGCATGCTTTGTGCAGAGCTACACCAGGAAGGGCTGTGGCAAGAGGCTGTGCTCCTGTCTGCATTACGTTATCTGATAAACCTAAAGGAGGTAGACGTGCCCAGTCTAATGCAGCCCGTCCTAGTCCAGTTCTGTATGCTCCTTCCAGAAACAAAGATGCTGTTAGCTCTGTCTGTTAGGCAGGGAGACAATAACACAAGGAGCCAATGTGACTTGCTCAAGGCCACACACAACAAGTCAGCAGCAGAGATGGAACTAGAAGTAAGGTGCTCCTGACTGCCAGTGATGCGTTCAGTACAGAGTATGCTAGTGTAGGCAAATCAAGTATCATTTTCTCAAATGAGGAGGGGTTTGGTCTTCATCCATATTTAATCCCAAACTTCTTACTCTGTGCTAGTTCACAGAAGATTGCTTCTGCTTCTAGTTCATGGTGGTGTGTATGTGTTCAAACACCATCCCATGGGCTGGAAATGAAGCAAGACAAACTATACAATCATCAAAAGAGTTCTGAATGAAAAAACATGCCTGCATGCATGCATTTGGGGCAGCAGGAGAACGGAATGGGGGCTGATTAAAGATACGGAAACTTTTATGCACAAAACTTTTTGGGTAGAGGGTCAAAGGTCAACCTGAAACTGCTTGCGTTACATTTAGAAGACGGCTCTAGCACATGGTTTGGATTTTGCTTCCCCCATCACTAGAGCTAATTAAGCCAATCCCAAAGTGCCCCTGCTGATACCTAACACATGCGTGACACAAATTATTTCTTCAAGCTCGAATCAGTGCCTTGGAGCTGAATATTAGCTTCTTTTGTAAGTAGGAGAGGAAATCATACAGCCCTGGGTCGTGTGTGTATGTGTGTACACATGTACGCATGAGTGTTCATGTGTGCGTGTTTTGGGGAATTTAGAAGCGAGATTATATTTTAATGAAAAGTTTTGAACTCATTATTTGGACTGCATTCAAAGAATGTGAGAGCAATAATCATGTACATAAATGCATGTGGTGGGAAGTTGCTGGTCAAGAGCCAAAAAAACAAAGGTTACTGTAACACACATACAGCACTCTCTCTCCCACACTCAGAGTTCTGCTCAGGCTCTTCGTTTGTAGGG
>NW_005841849.1:696581-709446 GCF_000455745.1 Alligator sinensis | reverse complement strand
CAGGCTCTTCGTTCGTAGGGAAAAGTCTTCTCAATTTTATGTGACTGTGAGAATAAACCCCCTCTCTCTGACTAGCTTAGCTCCATTGACTCTGTTACTGCCGATATGCAGTAGCAGAGGTGGAAGCTCCTGTGTCTAGTTAGGTATAGGCATGTCTATACTGACCATGACTTTGCTAGGAAGACACATGCCAGAAACATGTGAGGTAGTGACTATGTGATGTATGTCCAGGGCACACCTAGTGCTGTTCCAAGGCTCTCAGTCTTGGGTGTGCTCGCTGGCACCACTGTAATAGCAGCTACGTGACTTCTTTTGGCATTTGGTAGATATGGACAGGAGTGAGTGGACAGTGAGTGATTTTACCCCAGTGCTCCTGGGCACCGCTGAAGGGGGTGACAGAGAGAAGGAAAGAAGAACTGAACCTGCTCCTGTTCAAAAGGGCAGGAGGAGAGAGAGGGGTAGAACAGTGAGAGGGGGAAGAGAAAAGTTTTTGCCAACATGCCCCATTTCTCCATTGACTCTTTTTCTTTGCCTCTTGCTTTTGGCCCCCCTATCTCTGCATGGGCCAGTACTCAGTTGGAGGCAGTGCTCCACTGGCTTCCAGGGGTCATACTGATGTGATCCATGGCATTTGCATGTGTGTGTGTTCACCCTCATGTCACACAGGCCATAGACTGGCTTCCTCTCCTGTAAGGCTGCACAATGAATGTGTACTTCTGGGTCTGTTATCTTATCTATGTATCTTTGTGTGGATGTATTTTCTGTCCATTGCATGTACAATACCTTGTCTAGGGTCTTCTTCAGAACAGAGTTATCTTTCTCCAGCTGGAAGGCCGATCGCTCCATCTCCTTGTTCTCTTTTTCTAAGTGGACTGTGGTTCGCTGCAACATTGTCAGCCTCTCCTGGAGAATGCGATTCTCATCCTGCATGTCCTGCAGTGATACTACAGCCTCCTGTTCACTCTGCTGATGGCGATGAACTATCTGCAGTGTACACAAGGGACAAACAGCATAGCTTTCGGAGCAATGGGACACCTGGGCGCCAGGTCCCTAATGATGTAAATCAGTAAGGCTCCACTGGTATGCCAGATTACACCAGCAGGGGATCCAACCTGGGCTGTTAAATTGAAGAGGGACGCTTTAAATCATATGGTTTGTCAGATTTCAAATTCAGACACCAGCAAGAGAACAGCTGCATTTCAGTGGTTTCCTTAAAGTTTCTCTCTTCTGTGACACCTTAAGTTTCACTCTCAGAGAAAGCCTGTCAATGTGCTAGTCTTAGAATCATAGAAAATAAGGGTTGGAAGGGACCTCAGGAGCTTATCTAGTCCAACTTCCAGCTCAAAGCAGGAATATCCCTAACTAGATCATCCCAGCCAACGCTTTGTCTTGCTGGGTCTTAAAAACCTCCAAGGATGGAGCTTCCACCACCTCTCTGGGTAACCTGTTCCAGTGTCTTACTAACCTCCAAATGAGAAAATTCTTCCTAATATATAACCTAAACTTCCTTTGCTGCAACTTGAGACTGTTGCTCCTCATTCTGTCATCTGCCACCACTGAGAACAGTCTAGCTCCATCCTCTTTTGAACCCCCCCTTCAGGTACTTGAGGGCTGCTAGTTAATTCCTTCTTAGTCTTCTCTTCTCTGGACTAAAAAAGCACAGTATTCCTCAGCCTGCCCTCATGAGGCATGTCCCCCAGCCCCCTCACCATTTTTATTGCCCTCCGCTGGACTCTCCCCAACTTGTCCATGTCCTTTCTGTAGTGGGGAGCCCAAAACTAAACACAGTACTCCAGATGTGGCCTCACCACTGCTGAATAGAAGAGAATAATCACTTCCCTGGACCTACTGGCAACACTCCTACCAGTGCCGCCCAGTATGTCATTAGCCTTCTTGTCAACAAGGGCACACTGCTGGCTCATATTCAGCTTATAGTCCACTGTAACCCCCAAGTCCTTTTCTGCACAGCTGCTGCCCAGCCCGTCAGCCCCCAGCCTGTACCAGTCCATGGGACTCTTCTGTCTTAAGTGCAGGACTTTGCACTTGTCCTTATTGAACCTCATGAGATTGGTTTTGGCCCAATCCTCCAATTTGTCTAGGTTACTCTGAATCCTAGCCCTACCCTCCAGCACATGCACTACTCCCTACAGCTTGGTGTCATCTGAAGACTTGCTGAGGGTGCACTCTATGCCATCTTCCAGATTGTTGATTAAGACCTTGAAAACTGGCCCCATGACCAACCCCTGGGGCACTCCACTTGATACCAGCTGCCAACTAGACATCAAGCCATTGATTACTACCCTCTGCCCCCGATACTCCAGCCAGTTTTCTATCTTCCTTATAGTTCATCCAGTCCATACTTCCTTAGCTTGCCTGCGAGAATGTTGTGGGTGACTGTATCAAAAGCCTTGCTAAAATCATGGTATACCACATCCACTGGTCTCCCTGCATCCACAGAGCCAGTCATCTCATCATAGAAGGCAATCAGGTTGGTCGCGCATGACCATGCTGACTGTTCCCAATCACCTTCTTCTCCTCCAAGTGCTTAGAAATGGATTCCTTGAGGATCTGCTCCATGATTTTTCCAAGGACTGAGGTGAGGCTGACTGGTCTGTAGTTCCCTGGATCCTCCATTTTCACTTTCTTGTTAGATGGTGACATTAGGCCTGTGATTTACAACCAGCATTTCCAAAAGCAGATGCCTAAAATGAGGCACCAAAATCCATACTTAGGCACCTAAATAAGGGGCTGGTTTGCCATGGGAACCAGACATGCTGGAAATCAGATCTAGGTGCCACAGGATGGATCTAGGTGCTTACACATGAAAATGTTGGCCTGCTCCTCATGTTTTTTATCTATAAAAATGCTCATGGCATATGTCCATTATTGAAACCCAACATTACCTGAGCCAATTTCCTGTTTATGACAGTACATACGTTCAGAGTTGATTGTGTTCTAGAATATAATGCATCACAACTCTAGCATGGTGTCTATAGGTTTAGGCTGTCATCTGTATTTCAGTGAAGGGTAAAGGTACAAACCCAAATTCACAGTAGATGAAATGCTGAATTTCGTTGAATCTCTCAGCTTATCACACAAAATCAACTACCCATCATTCCCACAGATAACACAGGAGGAGAGTTATTGCCACATTCCACCTCATATAGACAAAGAGATGCTGCTATGCTACAGCATTGCATACTAGAGAGTGTCTTGCCATGGATGTTACAGGGATGTAGGTTGCAGCCATGTTGGTCTAAGGACATAGGCAGACAAGGTTCTTTGAGTAAATCTGACATATTTTCTTAAACCAACTACATATTTTATTAGACTATTTAGTCTATTTAGTTGATCTAATAAAAGATATCAGATTTACCCAAAGAATCTTGCCATGAATGTGCTTCATGACACAAGAGAAAGAGGTGTGACACAATGGGTAGTCATGCCATTTTCATAAGCAGTTGCTAACATTGTTGGTTGTCCATTCCATGCCCCAAGTAAGGTAGAGAATAGAAGGGAAAAAATATTGGTGGTCTTCAGTGTGATAAGCCCATAGGACCTTCTATCCACAACTTTCAGAGGGAGAAACCCAGGTCCTCACTGCACCGTGAGCAATGCTATGTGGAGAAAGCTCACATGGTTTGGATGGGTGCTCTGTGAACTGAGATTGATCTCTTGAGACAAGTTCTTTGTCGGTGCTGTAAACTGCTGCAACCTCAATGTAACTATACCAATTTACTTCACCAGAAAACATGTCCCAACATATTTTTAGGGGACGACTTTATTGCACCCATCAGTGTTCTCTCCTCTGCTTTTTCATTTTGGCCCTCATTCCATGCTCAGTCTGACAGAGAAAATCTGGAACAACTCTAACTCTACAGAAGTTAGCAGACTTACTTTAGATGCACACTTTTGTTTAATCTGCCTCACTATCCTTAACAAACAAATAAGTTGTCTCCATCTCGCTGCTTTTGATGTTTTTATAACCTTTTTTGCTTTCTTTTTTCCCGTAATAAATACATCAGTCATAATAATTGCTTGATTAATCACTATGTTACAGATATCTAGCACTTTCCAACTCAAGGGACAGCAATGTGCTTTAGAAATAGTGGTATAAAATAGTTGCAAATTGCTGCATTTCTTAGATGCAGTCACATCTGGGGTGGAATCCAGTGGCCATTTAAAAGCCTGCAGATCCATTACACAACAGTGTTGTATAGAAAGGGAAAATACTGGGTACAGTTGGAACTGTGAGGATAATTTAGGTAGCCAAAAATCTAATGCCCCAACAGGAATTTGGTCATGATGCCAAAGATGACTCTCCTATTCTTGTAAAAAGGGCACATGGGACCTTTGATGGGCACAAGTAGGAACAACCATAAATATGGATCAAGTCTCATCATCAAACACAGTTTCTCTAGTAGCACAGCGCCCCCTAGCAGCATGGTGGGATAATTGTCTTACTATCTCAGAGGACAGCATAAACTATTGAATCATCAATACTGTCACTCGCAGCACTTTGGGGTTTCTGGAAGCCTCCCATGCAGCCAATGACCCTCCTTAGCTTGTGAGTAATGAGGCTTCTCATATTTTCACCCCATGATTTCCTTTCCCCATCCCTGACTTCAACTGTAGAGGCTTATTCAGTGGTTTATCCCTCTGTTTCTCTCTCTGCCCTTCTCCTGCACCTAGCCATACTGTGTTCTTTATAGGACAGCCCTTCCTCAATCATTCACTTTTGTGTTAGGTGCTGTACATATGCCCCACACGTAAACAGTCAAGATAGACAGTGGCAGCATAGTTAATTATCTCCATCTTACACAAAGGGAACTGAGGCCAAGACCCACAAAGATATTTTGGCTCCTAATTCTCACTTATTTCAATACGGAGCTAGGTAGCTTAATACTACCATGGATGTGGGACTATGTGGCTCATCCAAGATCTGGCAGGGAGTCTGTGACAGACTCAAACTCAGAGCTTAAACAGAAGGCCACTCTCCCTCAACTCACCTCCTGGAGGTGCTCGACCTGGGCATCCAGCTCTCTGCACCTCAGTTCCAGCTCTCCCAGCTGGTCCTGCAGCATGTGCACAGTATCTGTCAGGCTGTGGTTCTGTCTTTTGCTGTCTGCCAGGGCCTGCCGCATGGAGTCCAAGCGTTCCTGAGAAGGGAATCGTGGTCAGAATACAGCCATCCAAGCACAGTCTGTGTCATTGGTGGTGATCCTACAAGCTCTGTGTATATGGCACAGAGGGAACCCAATGGAATTCTTTATAGTAATAGGCTGACCCTTCCCCCTGTGAGTGAGTCTTATCCACTGGACATAGCAGGACAAAGCTTCATCACTGCACATATCCTCGATTGTAATGCCCCTGCTTAAAGTGGGTGTAGCTCCATTCTAACCAGAGAGAAGCACATTACAGCCCTGCGAGCTGTCAGTTATTAATCTCTGCAATGCAGTAGAGGGTGTACGTGACATATCAAAAGGCAGCCATAAAAGATGTCAAAGGCCTTTTGAACAGGGGTGAATTGTGGACACTACAGAAACATCTGGAGAGTTCACTACCTGGGAATCTAGAGCATTTGTACACGTTTGTGCTGCAGCACCAGGTGCTTTTAAAAGCAGCAAAATGCGCATCAGCACTGAGAAAATGGCAGCGACGTGCTTTTGAACTAAAACACATCAGAGGTGTTTTAGTTCAAAAGCACACTGCCACCATTTTCTGTGTGTTGACGCGCATTTTGCCCCTTATACAACTGCATGTGATACAGCACAGTGCACGTCAGCTCATGTGCAGAGCAGACTCGATTAACTGAGTCTGCTCTAACCCGCCAGATCGAAAAGGTATGTGTATAAATGGTATGGGACGAAAAGGTATGTGTATAAATGCCCTCAGATTCCAAAAGAACCTCCCGTCTTCAACAGTGCAGCGACAGTCCTGACAAGCCTTCCAGAAACAGCTCATGCCTACACAGGTAGGGACCTTGCTCAGGCTTATGTCATGGATGATTGTGACCTTCAGTCACACCCTTGCACAAAGAAGTGTTAGTCAAAGATGTGAGTCACCACCAACCTTTGCTTCTGAACAGGGCTGGACACAGGCATGGCTGAACTGGGCAGCCACCCATGGCCTGGACAAAAACAGGGCCCCAAAATGGTAATTTTTAAACTATTATTATCATCATTATCTCTGAAGGGATCCAGTCCCTACATGACAATCTAGGGACTAGTCCCTACATGATCTATCTTGTCCCTACATGACAATCACAGCAATGATCAGAGACCTCAGGCCCCTACAGACAACCCCCTATTTGTTCTCCATATCCCTGGCAGCCAGCAGTGCAGCTATATTGCCAGCCACTCCCCAGCTATGGAATGGGCCCAGGTCAGAGCTCACTTAGACTGTCAAACGGTCAGAGTGACTCTTGCTGTTTGCAGCTTACTGGGATGGATTTCTGTGTTTAAGGATGTTTCTGCAGGGACACCATGATGCTACACCTTCCTGTCCGTTGCTCCCATCAGTTTGTATTAGATTTGTTCCTTCCCATGGGCACTCAGGGACACTCCCTTTCAGTCAGTGGGGGCAGGACAATAAGTTAGGGGGGCACATACAGTACTTCTAGAGTGTGCATCTGCCTCCCCAGTGAGTGTCACTGTTCCTTCCACTCCCATCTGCCAAAACCCAGCCTCATCTCCACCTCCCACTGGTCATCTTTTTTAAATGAATGCACATGTGAGGAAGGTGCTACATTAATAACCTGTCAATCTACAGCAGGGATGGGCAAAATGCGGCCCGTGGGCCGGATGCAGCCCGCCAGGCCATTCCATCTGGCCCTAGGGAACCCCTAAAAAATTTAGAAAATTAATATTTATCTGCCCCTGGCTGCCTTTCATGTAGCCCTCGATGGCTTGCCAAAACTCAGTAAGCGGCCCTCCACCCAAAATAATTGCCCGTCCCTGATCTACAGGACAGGAACTGTGAGGGGCAGCCTGGCCACCATGATGGTGCCTGCTTTTAAACCCAAACGTCAGGCTTTGCGTTTTTTTAAATTTCCAGTGACATGGGGGAACCTGGGCCTTACTCTAAACACGGCTGGCTCTCCCTGTTTGCCTGCACCAGCAGGTTGCAAAATCCATAGTAGCAGCTTTTCAGTCCAGAAAGCTCCACTGACCATCCTAACCTCCCTTGGCTAGGCAGTGCTGTGGGGACCCTGACCTGAAGCACCCGGCGGTCCTGCTCTGCTGCTGTCAGAGCCTTCTGCAGCTGAGAAACATTCTCTTGAAGGGCTGAGGATCCCGCAGAGGCATCTGTCAGGGCCTGGGAAAGGCTCTGCACCTTGTCCTTGAGGTGGCTCTCCATGTCCTCTGTCCTGGCTCGCGAGAAGTCCAGGCGACCCAGCTCCCGTTGTAGCTGGGCTGCTTTGCTCTCACTGTCCCCCAGCTGGCAGCGAAGGACCTGGACCTGCTCCTGCAGGGACTGGATCTCGGTATCTCGGTCTGTCAGGCTGAGCTGGGCACGCTGTAGCTCCCCTTCCACAGCGTGACGGCTCAGCTCCAGTTTGCTGGCCCTGTTCTCGGCAGCCTCTAGGACCTTCTTCAGCTTCCACTTGTCTGTCTCCAGCTTGGCCTCCTTGGCTTTCAGCTCAGAAGCTTTCTCCTGAGGGTGAAGATGCAGACTTCAGTGACTCATGCACTCTCTTTGCCACCACCTGGGCCACGCTCTTTTGAGATGGCCCATACCATGTGCTCCCCTCATGCACCAGCCCACACCGCACTCTCTCCACCTCACACACCAGCCCACACTGCACTCCCCTACCTCATGCACAGGCCCACACAGCACTCCCTCCACCTCATATGCCAGCCCACACTGCGCTTTCCCCACCTAACACTCTGGCCTGCACTGTGTTCCCCCCACTGCAGACACCAGCCCACAAGAGCCCCCCCGCCACCTCATGCGCTGTCCCACACTGTGTTCCCCCCACCTCATACACTCCCTTCCCCTTACACGCCAGCCAACAGTGCACTGCCCCCTCACACACCACCCACACTACGCTCCCCCAACTCACACACCAACCCACATTGAGCTCCCCACCTCATGTGCTGTCCCACACTGCGTTCACCCCACCTCATACACTAGCCCACACTGCACTCCCTTCCCCTTACACACCAGCCCACTGTGTTCCCCCCACCTCATACACTCCCTTCCCCTTACACACCAGCCAACAGTGCACTGCCCCCTCACACACCACCCACACTATGCTCCCCTCAACTCACACACCAGCCCACACTGCTCTTCCCCACCTCACACTGTCCCAGACCGTGTTCCCCCAACTCGCACACTGTTCCACACCACTGAACACAGCACTCTCCCCACCTCACACACCAGTCCACACTGCTCTCCCCCCACCTCACACACTAGCCCCTTTCTCATGTTATCATATACTGCACTTCCCGCTGATGTTTACTTTCAGCCCCCTCTGTCCTATTTCAGCTGATGGTACATCACTCTCTTCATGTGTCTGCCTTTGCTGTACTCCCTCCTCTGAGATGCCATCCTGCACTGCTTTGCCCACCTCACACTACCCTGGACTCCAATCCTTACCCATGTGCTGCCCATGCCATACTCCCTCCTCTGTCTCACACCAGTCCATGCCATACTGTCCCTTCATATCAGCCTGCTTTGCCATCGTACCCTCTCATCCTCAATGCTGTCTTTCAGATGTGCTCATCATAGAGTTACAAGAAAAGGCAGCTGTACAGTTTCTGTCTTCGCATAATGGTCTGATGGCAGGGCCCCCAGACACATCCTGGCGCTACTGAGTCCAGTACCAACCAAGACCTAAGAGTTCAGTGAGGCCTTGTTTGGTACTGCACAGTCATTTAGTACTTGCTTTAGGGTACTAGTGACTGTGCAGTACCCGCCGGTACTGTGCAGTCCTGGTAGCGTATGGGTCGTTTTCGACCCTACTGTGTAGTAGCAACAAGCTACTGCGTGGTAGTGGTGGTGTCATGGCTAGTGCCTGCTGACGCTACATTGCCGTTGCAACAAGCTACATTACCATAGTTTGTCACTACGGCAATGTAGTATCTCACGTAGATGCAGACACTGAGGAGAAAGCCAGAGGACACTGTGCCCAGGATCAGCCATTCCCATCACAGGGCACTATGCAAACACCATAGATGAATACAGCAAATGGGACTCAGCATCTCTGCTCTCATCTGAGCTGGGGCATTGAAGGGCCACCTGTCCCACACATCTATGCTGCACGCCCTCCCTCCAGCCCCTACCAGTGCTTTGCACTCCTTTCAAGGAGCCTCATTGGAGGTATTGAAGCCATTTACCTGGGCATTTACTATGTCCACTGGCACTGGCAGCATCCGGGAGAGAAATGGCAGTTATGAGGATAGATAATATCATGCACACATTGAGTCTTGATGGATGAGCACTCAGGAAGAAACTCCTCACAGAGGCCATAATTAACACACAGTGTCCCCAAGCAGGGAACAGGCCAGGGGCTTTTATGACTCATGCCTCTTTTGAATTGGGTGGTGCAACTTTTCAGAGGTTCTTCTGTAACGAAGAGCAGTGGCACAAAAGCAGTGGCCAGCCTGCCTTTGAAGGCCATGGGATCTGGGCTCTAAAAAGGGTGTCATGGTTAAAGCTCAGGGTTCAGGACAAGAAATGTGTTACTTAGTCAGGATCCCACACAGTTCAAGAGAGGGCCAAGACTGTTGTCTCTTGATGACAAGAGAGTGGAGCTTTAACTGAGGTCATTCCAGATGGAGCTGCTGCATGTAGCCTGCTAGTGCCTTTGTGGAATCAGGATACATGTGTGGTTTGTAAATAAGCACGTTCCAGTCAGGAAATACTTTACCCTGCACCACCAACTTCTTCTCCCAATGGGGAATGGATCTGCAAGCCCCAAAGCCATTCTCAGCTCAGCTAAGGGTGAGTGTTATTCCAATAGCACCTACAAGTCCCCCCAGAGGAAAGGGACCCATGGTCCTAGGTGCTGTACAAGCATATAGTGGCACCCAGGCCCAGAAAGACTGAGTAGATAAGAGCTGGAGTGAAAAAGGCTCTGAGAAGGAAAGTGACTTGCTCAGTAACTACAAGGACAGAAGGAGAGCTAGAATTAGAAGCTCTGGACTCCCAGTCTAACACCCAGCAGCCACACAGACTGTGTTTTCCCAGCATGGATTTTTCCCAGACCCCCTTTCCCTGTTTCATGAATGACTCTGAACATGTGCTTTATGTTTCCTCTCCTGGCAGGGGCACACCTACCTGAAGCTCCCTGTTCTTTTCCTGACAGGCATGCAAGCTGCACTCTAAAGTGGCTATCCGCTCTGCCAAGGCTTGGCTCTCCCTCTCTGTCCTCCGGACAGTCTCTTCCTGCAGAATCAGGGCTGTCTGCGTGCTGCTCAGGCGTTCGTCAGTGCCTCGCTTCCCTGTGCATCACAAAGAAGAGCCAGGAGGCTGAGGAACTGGCTCTGCCAGGTGCTTCAGAAGATTCATGGTCAGAGAGTTGGGCCATACCAAAATGATTTTGGGAGGGAAGCTCATTCACTCACAGACAGGGGATCCCTTCAAGGACTGGGTGAGCAACCCCTAAGACAGATCCCCCTTCCCTTCCCTAGTCCTTGAGTCACAGGGTTGAGTGTAGTGGATTGAGAGGATGTTGCATTCACTCTCCTTAGAGCACAAGATAAGACCAGGTACTCCCCCAAGCTGCCAGCCCTCTCCTAAAACAAACCCAAGGTGCACCTTTGGCTGCATCCTTGCAATGAACCCAGGGTTTGTCAGACATTGCTAATCAGTGACACACTCAAACCTCTCCAGACCAGTCCTGCCCAGTGAGGGAAGCTTCTTTCAGCAGTGGTTGATGCTCATCTAAGCCTGGTCACTAGCAGTGATGGAATCTACTCCCACTACCCAAGACAACACCACTGCTGCACTGATGGGGAGCAGAGAGGAGAAGAGTGACTGACCTTCTTCTGAGTCTGCTAGCAACCTCTGCAGTTGCAGGATGCGACTACTGGTCCGGTCCCGGTCACTCTCTATTTCATTCAGCTGATGGCTCATGTTCATCAGCTGGATCCTTAAGTCATCCTAGGAGCAGGAAGCATGGTTTTAGGAGTTCAACACAGACAGAGAATGAATAGGGAGAGGTGGCAGAAGAGAGAGGTGGGGATTAGCAGCCCACACAGCCTGGCAGCTGTCACTAGGTAGTAAGCTTATGGGTGACGTGGGCGATTGATGCCTCCTGATTCTGGGGGGCACCTGATCACTGAGCAGGGTGTCCCCCCGGCAGCCGATTGCAGAGAGGAAGCTGATCGCCGAGCCCAGAAACACTGGTGGCAAAACTGGAAGTGCCACCAGTGAAACCAGAAGTGCCACCAGGGGACTTACCCTCCACCCCCACATCGGTACACCACTGTAGGGGGGCATAGGCGGCGGAGACAGGGGGACACATGCCCCCCCCTATACCTCACTATGTGTCACCTATGACAGGTGATATGGTGTCTCTTGCCCTTACCACCTCCTGTATCTTGTAGTGGCTCACCAGGGTCACTATGATAGTATCATGCAGCTTGTATTTCTCTCAAAAGTACTTCAGGATCTTGTAAAACCATGGGAAAACCATGGTCCATGGGCTCCCGTTGGTTATTGTGTGCACCTGCCATTGTTGCAGCAGCTGCCCTGCAGAGTCCTGAACTGGCAGGCAGCCCACCAGGCACTCCCTATACGGGCATGGAGAAACAGCACAGGGCAGAGAAGTCCATCAAACTGCCCAAGACAGACCTGCTGCTGGTAGGTAGAAATGATCAACCACCTCTCCTGGGACTGCCCATATGCCAGAGAGGTGTGGAAGAAAATCTGTACGCTCCTCTTGGTGGTGACAGATTTCAGAGACCTGACCAGGGAAGCAGTTTTCTATGGGCACCTGACCAGACAGCAAGGGACCCCGACAGCTCGCTTTAACCAGTTCATATCCTGCTTCAGGTATGCACTGTGGAAAGCCAGGAATCTGCTCATTAACAGACACTCAGACCCCACAGTTGAGGACTGTATTAAAATGGGATTAAGTAAAATGTACTGGTACTACAGGAACACAGAAGAGGACAATGGGAAAGAAATGGCAGACCTCATGTGATGGAGAGGGGTCTGGCATAAACTTTTTCAGGGGCAGGGCCTGTGAGGAAGGCAGTGAGTTGGGGTACAGGTATGGAGATGGGTGCGCAGATATGTGGTGCAAACTATGTAAAGGGGTTTTAATCGCTTAACTGTCAAAATTTGCTTTGATCTGTCAAGTGAACCACAAGGGCCGCTTGGCAGAGTGTTGGAGGTACACACACACACACATATATAAATAGATCTTTATATATATATCTAAATCTTTTTGCAAAAAAACAAAAAATTATGACAGAAAGAAGGAGGCTTTTGTTCTCAGAGAACAGGACAGGGATTCAAGACAGCAGGGTTTTGCTCTCAGCTCTGCTATCTTGCTAAGTCTGTGCCTCAGTTTCCTCATCTGTAGAGCAGGGTAGCCATTTGTCCTGTGGAGCTACTATGTCCAGTACTATCTATATGGTCTTTGAGAGCCTCAGGCAGAAGCTGTGGCATTGGAAAAATCACTGTAGAATCACTCACCAGTTTCTGCCAGGCAGTGGGGGGGATCTCCTCTGCCCCCCACTGCCCTGCGCTGCATGCAGGGCTCTGCCACGAGCCCCCATAAGCCCCGAGGCCACTGCAGCAGCTGGTGAGTCAGGGCTTTTTTTTTTTAAGGGCTGGGGTGGGCGGGGCAGCTATGGGGGTGGCTGGGAGAGTGGGCAGGGTTAGGAGGGGCAGCAGGGATCACCCCCCC
>NW_005841849.1:689530-696571 GCF_000455745.1 Alligator sinensis | reverse complement strand
CCCATGGCCCCCTCCCCCCTCCTCCAGCTCCCTTTCCCCCACCCCCCTAATTACCCTGCAGCAAACAGGGACTGCCCAAATCTCTGAAGCTCTCAGAATGTTTTCTAAATCAATTTGGAGAGCTTCGAATTGATTCGGACCTTTTAATTGGTCTCCTGATTTGATTCGGATTTGGAGAGTTGGCCACCAAATCAGGCTGAATCTCCTCCGAATCAAATCAGCACCTGAAGCTTTGCACAGCCCTATTAGATATTAGGAAAAATCTCTCACTAGTAGGGTGGTGAAACACTGGAACAGGTTACCCAGAGAGGTTATAGAATCTCCATCCTTAGACGTTTTTAAGCCCCAGGTAGACAATGGCTGGGATGATATAGTTGGACTGGACTAGATGACCTCTTGAGGTCCCTTCCAACCCTAATTTTTCTATTATTCAAGGACATGACAAAGGAAGGCCGAAGATGCACAGGGTGAGTGGCCGTAGAAAGGTGCCATGGGAATTCCTGAAAGGTCAGCTTGTCATCAAGCATAGCTGGCTAAGGCATGCAGTGCTCAGCATGCAGCTGAACTGGCCTGTGGGCTCACTGAGCAGGGGGATCTGAGTGACTCCCTTGTTCCAAAGCCATCAGGAGCTGCAAGTGCAGAGTGATGTGTCCATCCTGTGTAGGGAGGGGTTGCTTCTTCTGGCTAATACATAGCTTTGGCTGTTTACTGCTTGCAGGGGTGTTGGTGGGCTGTCCCTGAGACAGAGCCTGGGCACTGCAGTAGAAGGAGTACTCACTGTAAAATGGCACAGTACTGCCAGACTTGCTGGGTTGACCCCCATGAGGACAAGCTCCATTGGATTCATGGAGGCAAATCCCTTGCTGGCTGACACATTACTCTTTGGGTGGGGCTGTTAAGTCAGTCCAAATCTGGCTTTCCAGGGTGGCAGGGAGAGGAGGTGACTAAATGCAAAATACAAAAAATGTATCTTGTCCATATGAACCTGCTGTTTCTTGTTCTCTTCCCCTGCCAGTTCTTCCCCATGAGGCAACTTTTTGGCAAACCTGAGACAGAATGGAAGCCAAGCTCCTGGGCTATCATGTGCATGAAGAGTGAAGTTTTTTGGAAGCATACTCCAACCCCTCATATATCCTGATGTGGCCTGACATCCTGGCTTCAGCCTGCTTCCTTGGCCAGGTTGTGGAGAGATCCAACATTGCTGCATTGAGCTGCCTACAGTAGCAATCAGTGCTTGCTTGGCTTTCCTAGCATGTAGCCTCATATGCTCCAATCCTTGGCAACATTCCTCTGCCCCATCAGCAGCTAAGAAGGAAAGACATACTTTGAACCATACACGGCCCTTCCCAGTGCAGCCTGGAGGGTGGGAAGGCTGCTCCCACCCCTCACAGGGTTGCTCTGGGCCCTCCTCCAGGTCTGTGTTACAGGCAATGGCTGAAAAGGAAGAAAAATGGAGCTGGTGTTATGAGATCATGAAGAGCAGAGCTCTCCCTCTCTGAAGGGAGGAAAGAGGTGGAGTGATGGGGGTGGCGGGGAGGGAAAAAGGGTGGGGGGAGGGGATAACAAGGGGGGATGACAGGGAGGAAGAAAGAGATGTAGGGCCGGGATCAGGGAAGGAAGGGCCACAGATGGAGGGCAGAGAAGGATTACCCCTCTATAATCACATCACAGCACCACACAGTCAGAGGAATGGAAAAGTGGTGGCCACGTCCAAATGGGGTGGATGAGCCTGTGGAACTCACTGCCATGAGATACCAAAAGCCTGGTAGGATTCTGAGAGGGTATGGACATTTCTACAGACCACAAACATATGGAGAGGAAAACAATAAACAAGTCTCAACCCTCCCACATCTGGTCACAAACAGGTCTCCAACAGATGGGGGCATGGTGACACCTTCCTTGCAGGTTGTGCCAGTGTTCCTACATATTCTGCTGATACAGCTGGTGCTGGGCACTGTCAGAGATTGGCCAGTGAGCTGGCTGGAGCCTATTCTTATGCAGGGGTGCCTCACCCTGTACCTCAGGTTCTGGGGCTTCGTGCCTCACACTGCAGCAGCAGGGGCTAATGCTCAGTTGAGGAGCCTGATGAACATCACATGGAAAGGAAGCTACTTAGACAGATTAAATGAATTAAGATAGCCCTTGGGTGAAGTCTTTTAATGTTCTACAGAGGGTTATTTGGATGATCAATTTAAATGAAAGGGACAGGAGCTTCGTTTTCTTTTTCATTTATTAGCGGCACCAGGGCACTTGCTTAGCTCAGGGAGGCAGGGTCTGTGTGTAGAAGAGTATCAGTGGAGAGGAGGGGGACAGGAGGTTACTGTAGACAAGGCTCTTACCCTTTCTCTTTGAGTGTCCCGTAGCTCCTGTAGGAAACCTCTTAAGGTGTCCCGGACAACTTCAGGGTCAATCTCACTCACACTCACTCTGGAAGGCGAGGTCCACCTGCAGGGGGAGTGGGAACAGCTCCTCTCTGGAGAGCTGGTGCGGGAGCCTGGAGTCCCTTGCCCATCAGGTCCTGTGGGGGTCATGGAACAATTAAAGCCTGGGCAAAGGGATGGTGTGTTGGGCACTGAAGTGACTGACAAGGTTAACCCCCACTATGTGCTCAGGGTAGGTGCTATACTGAGTGGCTGGCTGCAGGGCAGCTGTGATACTGTAAGCAGGAGATTGTAGTTCTCTCCATGAGCCAGCCTGGGGTGAGTCCTGGGGCCACTTCGCATAGGTACCAAGACTCTTGCCTCCCAAGCAGTCCCCACCTTATCCCCTACCCAGTGTCAGAGCAAAAGCTGCTGCCTGGAACTTGATCCCTTAAGGCCTCCCTAGCTACCCTGCCAGGTAACTGCTCTCATGGTGGCCCCTCTCCTCCCGGCAAGGCCCACATCACTACAGCACAGGTCCTACCAAGATGGTCTTTATCTCAAGCCTGGGGAAGCTGTGGGGGTTTCTCATAATTTATCCCTGAACTGCTAAAACTGGTGGGCCTGACAGAGATTGAAATCAGGCAAGTAGTTGCTCCCCTCAGCCCATGCCCAAAACCCACTCACTCAGCTGCCCTCACCCAGTGCATTCCTCAGGTCTGCACCAAGGCTGCTGCTGACCTTTGGAAGGGGAGCAGGGTCTCTGTGGAGAGGGGCTCCTCCTGCCCAGTCCCAGGGTCCGACGTAGAGCTGAGTGCAGTGCCCCCAGCTTGGACTCTGCCTCTCTCCTGGCAGCCTCTGCCTTGACCAGCTCTGCTTCCAAGCCATGCAGGCGCCCCTCGGCAGTGCTGAGGCGCAGCTGGAGGCCCTCACCCACCCCACTGGCCTGCTGCATCTTCATCTCCAGGTTGTGGAGCTCATCCCGGAGCTTCTTCTCATTGCTGTGACTCTCCGCCAGGCTGTCAACCAGCTCCTTTTCTGTGGCTCTGGTTTCTGCCTCCACCTCAGTCAGTTTCCTCTGCAGGCTCAGCACCTGGAAGGTGGGGACAGTCAGGATGTTGCTGTGTCCCACAAAGCCTTGGGGCATCAATGCTGTGCTGCCCTGCTGTACTCTGGGTAAGGTTCTTTGGGGCATATGTGATGGGGGAAGGGGTTCCTTATGTATAGCAGGCTGAGCACAGCCAGCCAAGACCAGAAACTTTCTGCATTCTGAGGGGGCAAGTTCAGAGCTGTCACTCTCCACCTCCATGGCAGACAGAGCCTTGGAGCAATCTCTGGAGAGCTGCAGGGCTGCATTTATGGACAGGCCATAGAGGCCATCCCCTCTGTCATGAGGCAGAGGGCTATAGCATTGATGACTCCCTGTGGTCTCCCAGAGGGCGCCTACATGGGTGACATGCGTAGCTTCCAACTGAGAGACTGCCCTGCCCCCTCCTCTGTTCTGCTCACTCCCTTATCCTTTCTGCTTCCTCCCCTCACTTGCTCCCCCATCCTGTTTATCCTATTTAAGCTATACTGGTGCCTGGCTCTGGGGCGCCCCAGCCCTGCCTAGCTGTACAGGGCCTGCCTGTCACACCTCCTTGCGTGCGTGGTCCTGGCTGGTCTCCAGCTCTGTGATCCTCTGCTTCAGCTCCAGGGCCTCCCGGCGGCTCAGCTGTTCACGCTGCTCCTCCTGCAGGATCCGGGCCTGCAGTTCGCTCACCTCTTTGCTCTTCTTGCTATTCTCACTCCCCAGAGTCTTCACCTGCAAAGGGGATGGGCCACATTCACCACTGGCTTTGTAGGATGGCCCATGTTGAGGGGCACGACTCTGCCCAGCAGCCTCTATAGGGAAGGCATTAATGGCCACTACTGCTACCCTGGATGAGGCCAGGGCTGTTTCTCCCCGGCAATGGTGATTTGGACACTGATAAATGGTCCCTTCATCAATGTGGTGCTCCCTTTGCTGGTGAAGTTCTTCGCTGGTGCAGCCAGGTTAGTCATCTGTGGCCTGTACTGGACACAGCATGGAGCCTGCCTGCTCAAGGTCTTGAGGGAACTAGGCTGTGACCTGTTAGGGGTCAGATGCATGCTCCTCTCTGCCATCAGCTGGTTCCAGTGGCCAAAGAGGACAAGGAACAAGTCAAGGACATTATGGGAAGGCTCTTACTGTAAGCCTCACACTGGGGGACTGACGCCAAGGGCAACCCTAGGTCTTTATGGGACAAGGAAGTGTGTGAGGTGGAGAGAACCCTCATCTTCCTCAGAGATGCACTCGGCACCAGCAATGGATTTCAGCTGCTCCCAACTCTCTCTCTTGGCCTCATGCTGCCATCCCTCCTCCTGGTTTTATTCCATGGGGGAAGGGTCCCCATCAGGTGACCAGGCGTGGCCACAGACAGGTGCTGCAGACTCGGAATCCTCAGCTGAGAGGAGAGCATGCAGGGGTGTGGGAGTGTGGGGGGCAAGATGAAGCTGGGGCCTGGCAAGCACATGCCCACAAGTAGCCTGCACTTGCCTGCCTGCGCAGTTCTTGCAGCTCCCGCCGGGCCATCATCCGTGCCTTCTCCACCTCGCGCAGGTTTGCTCTCAGCTCTCCCACCTCTTGCTGAGACGAAGCCTTTGCTTCCTCCAGGATGGCAATCTTCTGCTCCTTCTCCTCTTTGGCTCTCTTAAAGCTGAAGCAAATGTGCATATTTCTATGGACTGGGGGACAGCTGAAGTGTTGTGATCAAACTCTATCTGTGTTAGCATTGGGCAGGGAAGGGGTGCCTTTGCTGCGGGGTGGATGTGCACACAGCCTCTGGCCTGCAGGGACATCTAGAGAGGGAACCTGTGTGGGAGTTCTGTGATGGCTTGGAATGCAAGCAGAGCAGGAAAAGAATGGGCCTGTGCTCCTGGGACCCATTCCAAGGAGTCCCAGAGCGGCCCCTGGCATAGGCTGGCACCAGGCCTAGACCCAGAGAGAGAGAAATGTGGCTTGGACAGTAAGGATTCCTGATGGAGGGAAGCAGCTGCCCCAGGCTTGCCTGGGTACACTGCTAGTTGTACAGCACCGGAGTGTCTGCAGTGTGCCCTGCACTTAGCTGGGGACAGGCATGTATGGAAGCACCTCTGAGTCTTAGCTACTAATCCCACCCCATGGCTCCAATCTGGCACCACACTAATAGTCGCTGGCAATGCTCTGACCCCACCAGCCTACCCAAGCACTAGGGAGAGTCTGCTGTACAGCAGAGCCTGCCAGGGAGGGCACTCAGCCTACCTAATCCTTTCACTTTCCGTCTTCTTTATAACAGCCCGGAGCTCAGTGTTGGATTTCTGCAGTGCTTCCTTCTCCCTGGTCTCGTCCCCCATGGCCCTGCGGATGCCCAGCATCTCCTGGCGCTGACGCTCACGGGCCTCCTCACCCTCCCGCAGCTGGCGGTGCATCTCGATCAGCTCCTGGCGCACCCCACTGTGGGCATCCTCCACCAGCTGCAGCTGTGTCTGAAGCTGGTCTGCCTGTTGGGGGATGGACACGTGTCCCTGGGCTCTGGCCCATGAGCAGTGCACAAAGGTGGGGGCAGCCTCCCTCAGGACTATTGCTGGGATGGGTGGATCTAACCCTGATCCCCAAGGAGAAAGTGGCTATAGGGGTACGACATCCTTACTCTTGGCAAGGGGTGCTCAGTGGGGCACTGACCAGGTCCCACTAGTGTCCAAGGAGATTGTACCCTTCTCCTCAGGAGGAGAACTCAGTACCTTGAGGACAGTGCCCGTTGCTTCAAAGTATATTAAGAAATGTGCCCTCCCCCAGCCCACAGGTCTGTAGATGGTGACTTCTCGGCCATCCTGGGACTGGGGACAGAGGGATTAGGGAGCCCAAATCACCCGCATTGCAGCCACTGCTCAATGGCTAAAGCAGCACACTGGCTAGCCAAGCTGCCTTGTCTCCTCAGAGACTTTGCTCTTCCTTCATGCACCAGCTCAGCAAACATGGAGACATCACAGGGTGCCCTGGAGGGCACATCTGTTCATGTATGAGGACACATCCCAGGGTGTTATCAGCTTGAAAGGGAATGACTCCCAGACAGCAGGAGCATCACTGCTGTTTCCAAAACTGTGGTCCCTAGAAGTCCAGGCTCAGACCCCAGCCCTGCTGTGCTGGGTGCTGTGAGGGGCACTCCTTGCCCCAGAAGGTGGGCAGGTAAATGGAGGAATCAAGGGGTGATGTGATGTGTCCAGTGTTTGTGTCAGAGATGTATGGGGAAACCCCAACCTTGGAGCTTATTCACTGGTCCACACAGGCCTAAGCAAGCCCCCTCCCTTTGTAAAGAGGGAGGGGAATGAAGGTTGTTTAGTGATCTCTTGGGGATAAGTCAGCTGTGTGGGTGGGGAAAAAGCTGGGCAAAAATCTCCTGGTGCTTGCTTAATTGATTTTGCTCCCTTATTAAAAAACTGCCTCAAAATTATCCCACTCCTTCAGTTCTGTCCTTGGGTCTCTCTCAGGGGAAGGGGTGGAACAGGCATTTCTGCAGGAACCTAAAGTCACTAGATTCTTTCTTTCTTTCTTTCAAGATGGCCGCGGACAGGTGAAGCTCTTCTAAGCTCCTGCAGCTCAGGTGCTTTCAGCTCGTTGCCCCGCACTGCCTGCCCCCCTTTT
>NW_005841849.1:672812-682848 GCF_000455745.1 Alligator sinensis | reverse complement strand
TTTAGTTTAGAGTGTACGGGCAGGCCTTGCAGGCCATGAGCCCAGGCCTTGTCCATGAGGCCCAGATATCCGGGCGTACCTGTACATGCTCTTTACTGGCTCCGAGTGATCACCCTCCCAGGAATAAATGTCTCTTAAAAGTCAAAGTCTTTCTTTCTCTCTTTCTTTCTTTCCTACTTTCTAACACTGTCCAGATCCTCCCTGTTGGCCTGGGTTGCTCTGTCCCACTCTGTGTTATTGTTGTTCTGTTTTCGAGAAGGATCAGGGTGAGCTCCCCCTTCCCCCCACCCACATATGGGATCTACAAACGTGCCTGAGCATTTTCCGCAGAGCTCAGCAGAAATTCGCCCAGAAGGTCAGTGACCAAAGAAAGGGACGATCCATCATAAAATAAACTGTTTTCATTTCCCAGGATAAAGGGGAGGGGGGCTGAGATCAAGAAAAAAGAACAAAACCCAGGGGGGAAAAAAAAGCCCAGCTCCTTCCCTGCAAAGACAGCCTCCTGCATGTGTAAGGGTTTTACAGCCAAAACTCTTAATGTGATTATAATAATTATTTCTTTACTAGAAATTTTTATAAACAGCCTCTTTTGAAATCATGCTCGGGGAGCCAAAACTCCAGTGAAGTCCTGGACTGAAGGACTGAGCAGGGAGTGGGGAATGGGGGTAGCGGAGGAGTGTGTTAGTGTGTGCATGCGTGTGTGCGTGTGCGTATGTATGCATAGATGTATTGGAATGGCATGGCTGCTGTACCAGCCTGAGAGACTTTCTTAAGTTAAAAGTCTGTGAAAATGTTATGATTCCCATGGCGATAAGTAAGCCATAGCTGGCGCCTGTGAGGCTTTCTCTGTGTTCCTCTGCCCTCAGTTTGTTATATTAGTCCTGGAACTATCCTTCCACTCCCTATCGCTCCCTGTCCCAGTCCCAGCCCCAGCCCCAGGCCCTCTCCCTCATCATCATTCTTGTGCCCCCTCATCTTTGCCCCCAGCCCTCAACATGGCATGCCTCTTTCTCTACTGTGATCCCTCATACCTTATGGCAAAGTTGGCACAGGACCTCCTTTGCCCCACTCCCTGAACCCCCTCCCTCTCTTGCTCCTCTGTGTGGTCCCTCCTGGGGTCAGACTTTGAAATCTGTTGAAAGGAGACCATTTTTGCCAAAATAAACAGCCTGTCATGTTAAATTACTTTCTCTTCCTCTTTTATGTCCTTTAATTCTCCCTTTCCCCCCTCTCTCCCTCCTGTCCTTTCATGTTGGGGGCCATTCTCTCACTCTGATGCTGACTCTTGACTTACCAAAGCTGTTTGAGAAGGAGCTGGACTCTGAGGGAAGCTGGCAATGAGCTCGGCCTAGCACCTAGGCATCATTTCCCTCATGGTGTGAGCTATCCTGCCTCATCAGAAGCAGAGGGTACAGAAGAAACAGCAGTAAGGACAGGCACTGGGGCACTGCCATGGGAGGGAGTGTACAGCTATTTTGAACTAGTGTCTCTTTTGAGCTTGGTGCTAGTGCTACCTTTGGGGTTGCAGTGGTGGCCATCAGCAGGGCACACAGAGCTGAGACCATCTCACCTGTCAGACCATCCCATTGTGAAAATTGAGCACTGAGGCACAACACACACACACAGCCCAAATTTGCAGCAGATACCTCTCTGGCCACAGCGTCCTTTTCCTTTGCCAGCTCCTTGATGCGCTTGTTCAAGCTCTTGGTCTCCTTCTGGTGGGCAGCCACTGCATCTTCAAACTGGGCCTGGAAGGTCTGCAGCTCATTCGTGATGCTGGCTACTGTGTTCTACAAGGAACACGAGATGTGGGGTTACCACTGCTTGTTTTGCATCTCCACTGAATGTCAGGTTATACTGCTCTGCCACATTCATCCTGCTCTAAGCAACTCACCCTGATGTGTGATTTACAGCCCTGTGACTGTATCTCTGAACCCAGAATACACAGACAGAGTGAAGGGTAAGAGAAGGAGTTAAACCAGAGTGCGACTGACCCATGCTTATAACAGGAATACAAACCAGGCTGCCTGAGATACCTACTACTTTGCTTTGCAGCCAGCTTGACATGCAGCAGATTAGTGTGACAGCCATGGTATGGGCCAAGCCTCGGGACTGAACCAGGGCTCTATGAGGTGAAACACATGGGCAGCTACACTGGAGCTAAAGCACCTTGGCAGGGTCTGTACCAGACTTGTCCCCTTTGTGGAGTGGACATAGAGTGAGGCCCATCACACCCAGAGCATTGGGTAACACCAGCTGCAGGCTTGTGCATGACTAACTTTTCACTAACACCGCAGCAAGTCTTGGGCAAGCCTTGTGCAGAGGAGACTCACTTTTATCAGAGTCCGTTGTGTAGGGTAGTTGGGCCACTAAGCAGAGCTGAGTCAGTCTCCTGGGCAGGCACTTGGCCCCCTGCCTCCCTGCTGCTGTCACCCATCACGCCATGTCATGGGAAGCTCTGTCCCCTTTCTGCAGGCCCACAGAAGAGTGGGGCAATAACAGACATTCACATTGTCTGCTGAGGGTGGCATGTTTCCAGAGCAGCACCAACACACATGGAGAGGGCCAATGTCACACTTCACCATGAAGTGCCCCAACATGGTTACTGGGTCACATTTGAGGTGGCACTGCCTGACCTGAAGCACTTCACTGGCTACATACATCTGGATCTTCACTTTTCAGAACACCTGAATGGCACTCAGAGTGCTACAAATGCTACATCTGTCCATATCTGTGGAGGGCACTTCCAGCCAGCAGTAGGCCTTCCCCCTTGACTGTATCCTGTCCTCTGAATCTAACCAGCTGTACTGCCCTGGCCTGCCTTCCTTGCATGACCCTGCTACTCCCACTTTGCTCTCTGCCTGCCAGCCTCCACCCCCAATTCCTCCTCAGGTGGGCAGCACATTCACAGTATGTCCTGGTTCTCCCCTCCCTCCCATGCAGTAAGTCTGGAGGACTTCCTTGCGCTTCAGTGGAATAAGAGCAGTGGGAGTCCACTTGGAGGGCTACTGACCTCCATAGGCTGGTAACTGATCCATGGCGAGGTGCAAAACAGGAGAGTCAGGCGCACACTGAGTCTTGGCCCTGTGCTGAGCCTTGAGCTGGGCCAGAGAGGGGAGACCATGTACATCCTTGATCCCAGAGTAGTTGGGGGCTGGTTAAGCCTCCTAACACAGTCCATGGCAGCTCCAAGGGCTCACCTCTCTTGGGCCCTGTCCAAAATGGCCTGGTCAGCTGTTCCAGCAGCTGGGAATAGCTGGAGTGTTGCTATGCCCAGGTATGTTCCCTGCCAGCCCCACATACCCCCATGAACTGGGGGGTCCTGTCAGAGGGTGTCCAAAGCATCTATGCCAGTTCTGCCTGCAGGAGTGCCCTTCTGCTGATACTGGGGTGGGTGGGGGTGTGCCTGTCAATTCCTTCTGTGGTTTGGCCAATGCAGCTGAGCATGACAGGCTGGGCAAGGGGCACAAGGCATGCCTGCACTTCCCAGACACCCCCACACCCTGCTGCTGCCCCCACCCTCTGACTCCTTCTCCAACATGCCTGCTGCAGCCCAGCAAAACTGGAATGGGAAAGGCATCAGAGCCACACCCCTTCCAGGAGCCTGGGCAAAAGTTGTGCCTTTTCCAGAAGGCAGAGCTGCCTGTGAGCCTTGTGCCAGCAGGGTTTAATGGGTGCTGCCAACTGCTTCCCAGGCATTCTCTCTTTCTCTCTCCCTTTCCATGGTGTTTTGTGCCAGTTTGGACACTTGCAGGTATGTGGTGTGCCCCTGGTTTTCTGTCTCCTATGTTTTTAATGCAGCTAAAATTTGTAGAATCATAAAATGCAGAGATGGAAAACGACCTATTAGATCATCCAGCCCAGCCCCCTGCCAATGCAGTATCGCTCCCTACAGAACATTCCCGAGTGATTTGTCTAGACCAGGGATGAATAACTCCAGCGATGGGGATTCCAGCGCTTCCCTGAAAACATTATTCCATGGTCTAATTGACCTTATTGTTAGGAAATTTTTCCTGATGTCTTGCCTAAGCTTTTCTTTGCAATACTGTAGTCCAGTACTTTGTTATTCCTCCTTGAACAATCTTCCTTAGCACTCCTGTCCCTTAATCCTTGGGCAGGCAGCCCTCCCACTCCTTCTTCTCTGCCTTGCACTGTGATAGAGGAGGATTTTATTCTCCCAGTGCTTCCCAGAGCACAGTTTGTTATATTAGTCCTGGAACTATCCTTCCATTCCCTATCTCTCCCTGTCCCAGTCCCAGCCCCAGCCCCAGCCCCAGGCCCTCTCCCTCATCATCATTCTTGTGCCCCCTCATCTTTGCCCCCAGCCCTCAACATGGCATGCCTCTTTCTCTACTGTGATCCCTCATACCTTATGGCAAAGTTGGCACAGGACCTCCTTTGCCCCACTCCCTGAACCCCATCCCTCCTAGGCACTGACTGCACGTGTTGCTGTTCTCTGGATTGACTCCACTGTCAACCCCTTTCTTGTGATGAGACACCTGAGACTGCTGCACACTCAATTCCACACACACTCATGGCTCTCCTGGATAAAGAGCATTGTTCTCTCAGTGGGTTGGGGCACCATGGGCCAGACCTTCACCTGGTGTAAAGCAGTGGAGTATGACTCCCTTCTGTGGAATTACGATGATTTACACCAGCTGCAGATAAGGCCTTTAAGGACACATCTGAAGGGCCTTATCCTGTTTTCTGTGAAGTGACTGGTCACACTTTTATCAGCTTCAGCTGAAGGAGAATCAGACTAATTTCCAGCATTATCCTCTCCTGCTGCTAGAATTCATTCTAAGGACAGGGCAGACAGTGACATAACTTAGAATAATTCACATTGGTTTTGTACGAAGAGTGAAAAGTTGAATAACTATCCGAGGGTAATGGCACACAGTAGACAGGTATTACAGTACCGTGCCACCAGTAGAGGTGCTCTAACGAGAGGCTCTCACTTAGTGTATTTCTGCCTGCCATGTTGTTTGACCCACAGCTGTTTCATTTAACACCAAGACTCTTAGAGCCAAGTGAGAATGGGTGAAAGAACGGCTAGTTTCTCTGGTCACTGTCTGTCTCATGCTAAAGAAGCTGTTGCTCACAAGTGGACCCCTGAACCAACATGGAGCCATCTGGACTTTACAGTATTGGTGTTACCCATGCAGAGCTGCATTATAGTCCACAGAGCTCTGCGCCCTCTTGGACCCTGTAGGAGCAGGGCCTGAGTCAGCAGTTTTCCCCTGGGGTTCATGTGGGTCCCTCTCACACAGCATCATGGCTGAGAACAGCACATGAATGGACAGGAAAACTCAGGCTGGTTATGGAGAGCTTGATGGTCAGAGCCCATACCCGAAGCTGCATTTAAGGCTGGTTTGAAAATGACTGGCTGTCATGATGTCTCTGAAATCTGGTTTTCTCTTCCTGCATGTTAAAGTCAGGAGAAATGAGAGCTTATGAGCTCTCCAACAAGCACGTGCCTGACTCTGATCCCCACTTCGTTGGTAGCAACCAGTAATGACTCCAGCAAAGCCACTGGAGTTCAAGGGTGTGAGTGAGACTAGGTTGGGGCCTGATATCCACCAGCCTGTAGCATTTCACTGAGTAACAAAGACAGGTCAGGCGGGAGAGAAGGTCTGGATGCTAAGGAGGACTTGGGAACACAGGGACAGGTCTCTCCTGGGTGTAAATTGGCCCAGCTCTATGAAAGTTTATATCCTTTGGGGATTTGGCTCATTGACTTCACCAGACCTGTGCTGGTCAACACCAGCTGGGAATCTGGCCAGCTGTTGCACTGAGGGAATATGAAGTGCTCCCCCTGGGCCTATGAATGTGCTCACTGCTCTGCTGTTCTGGCCCAGGCTGCCTGGCCCACAACTCCTTGATTACTCCCAAAGATGGGTGGAAACAAAGAAAACACATACATCAAGTTCCCAGCAAATCACACAGCAGGCATGTGGCACCAGGGGCTAAACGTGAGCCCCACTCCTTGACTGTGCTTCTTGTCTGTCAGCTGCCATCTGAGCAGAGGAGAGCTCCTTTGGGGTAGGAGGGGAAGAAGGGAGAAGCTACAGGAAATGAGAGGCTCTTGGGCAAGGCCTTTTCTTCTGGTGCCAGAAGATCCTGTTTTGGGTTGCAGGCTACATCCGATTTCTCCAGGGACCAGAGAGCTCAGAGCTGTGCCTGCAGCCCAATGAAGAAATATGAGGCCGCTTCCAGGACTCCATTGCAAAACACTTGCTCCCCAGAGAGGGATCTGTGGTTGCACTCACGCTCCTGTCCTGCCCATTCCCTGTTTGGTAGAGCCCCCCTCATGCAAAAATGATCACATGGAGCTGCCTAAAAACAGCAGAAAATCTTACACAAGACAGCCTGATGGGTCTTTAACCCCTTGGTTGTCTGGCATTAATAAGAGCCCAGCGAACAGGAATCACAGCGCACCTCAAAAGCAGCATGTCAGGAACACAGAGTTGTACCAATTGTTAGAGATGTTTCTTGTTTCCTTAAAAAGCAAGAAGCATAATTTGTGACAAACAATACTGGAGGGCTTCATAATGTCCACAGTGGACATCCAACAGCATCTAACAGAGCCATACACATGTGTGTATATATCTTTTTGAGATACCCCATGTTCGTGTATTATTGGCAGGCAAATGTGAACACAAGGAAGCAAATCCATATACCCAGGGCTAAATCCAGGGTCAATCCACTGAATTCACTATGCAGGGACTCGAGGACAGAGTCCTGAGGGACTCGGAAGAAAAGTCACCAAAGCAGACCCTGCAGAAGTGGCTGGTGGGACTTTCCTAGCCTGGAGAGGAGGGCCTGATTACCTGTGCCAAAGGCAAGGATAGGCATGCTAAGCAGTTCAACTGGGCAGAGGAGGCTGGTGACCTCAGGGCAGTTTGAGTAGAGGAGAGGTGACAGCTTGGCTGCAGAAGACCACATAGTGAGGGAGTTGAGGCAATGGGGGTAGAGTGCATGCTGGAGGCAGTCAGGTCATGGGCAGGCAGCTGGAGAAGGAGGTGAGGGGGTCGAGGGAGCAGATGGAGAGCCAACTGCATGTGTGTGGGCAGAGAGAAGGAGCCAGGTAGGGATGGAAGGTTTGAGCACAGGGAGAAGGGATGGGTGAAAGAGAGGTCAGGGGTCCTGAGGGGACAGTTGTAATATGGGCCAGTGGGTAAAGCAGAAGGTGAGAACTCAGCAGACCTGGCTTCCTCTCCTGACTCTCCACTGACTCACTGTATAACCCAAAGGGAGCCTTTGCCTGGTCCAAGGCATGGCTCAGGAAAGGGGAACTCTGTAGAGCAATGTCAAGGCTTGGCAAAGCCTAGAGGAGTGGCAGCAGAGAGCCATTACTCCTAGCTCGTTCATGGCACTCGGCATCTTCTACCCATGATGAAAACCAACAGAATAATTAGCTCTCTAATTAAATCCTGCTCTGTGGTCTAGGCATGAGCCTGAACTATCTGGCAATTCCCACAGACAGCTGTCCCACAGCAGGGTTCAGTGAACTGTAAGTGGAGGAGAGCTGCTCTGAGGGAACATGGCAATAGAATCTGAGGCAGGCTCATGGCTGCCATATGCACAGAGGTGGCTCTGCTGCTGTCCCTCTTGCCCTCCTGTTGGTCACTCTCTCGCCATCTCCCTCTTTCATCCTCTTCCAGGGCATGTCAATGCCACTGGCCTCAGAAGGAGCATCCATGGGGCCTGGATGCAGGCAAACCTTGTAGGCCATGTTTCTGCTGCCTCTCTGCCAAGCTGGACTACTACCACTGCCAAGATACACACCGTGCCCAGTTGCTCTCATTCTGTGCACACCCATGTCTGACAGTGAGGAAGAGCAGGAGTGCATCTAGACTGCACCCCCGGTGCTTTCACAGAGGGATGCTGTTGGGTATGCCCCACCCAATTCCTTCTGCTCATGTCCTGGCAGTGCAGCAGTGAAGCTACTCTGGGGGTGTCCCTCAAGGGCTCCACTACCAGAGATTTGAAAGGGGCCACAGGACACCCCCACAACAGCTTCACTGCTGTGTTTCTGGGTTTAGCATATGGAGGCAGGGGTTATTTCTCAGCAGTGGTCCCCTGCTCAGGAGAGACAAGGCAGTAGGGACACAGCTGTGCAAGGCAGAGAGACCTTCAGTCCTGTCCCTTGCTCCTTTCCCTGCTCTGCCTCCCTTGTAGCTCCTCCCTTCCCAGCTAATCCCTGGAATCACCCCCTCCACACCCTGGCACCTTGGCCCAGCCTCTATTCTTTTCCTCTACTCTTCTGTCTAGTTCCTCCACAAGCCCTGCCATGGCTCCAGCCTATGAGCTGGCACAGCAAAAGGGACTTGCTCTTTTGTGGGCTGTGCAGGGGGAGGTGAAACTGACTCTGTCTCATATTGCTGCTTCTCATCAACATGACCTATGGAGAGGAATGGGGAAAGGGGCTTTGTCCCATCCTCTGGCCTGTTTTTCTAAGGTTGTCAATCCCCAGTCCAGAGACCACAGCTACTGGAAGGTACCTGAGTGACTCATTTATTACTATAATACTACATCACTCAGATGTTGATGCAGTAGCATAACTAAGGGGAGGGCAACAGAAGCAGCCCCTCCCTTTGTGAGATGGTCCAAAGATAGCCGTGAGCACAGCAGTGGCTGATCACCCCTCTGTGACTAGTATCACAGCAACTGGCACTGCTGTGGGCATTGTATAATTGCCCAGGGTACAGAACAGCCCGGCTATGTCTCTTGTGTATGAACAACAGCTAACAACTGCAAGTCCCAGCTACAAAGGGCTGACAGTCTGGTTACACACCCAAGGATCCCCTCACACAGAGGGCTGCAGGGGAAAGATCCACAGCAGCCAAAGGAACTTTTTTCTACTGACTTCAGTGTGAGAAGAATGGTGCTTAGGGAATCAAACAGGCAATTTTCCAGGGCCCTAAATCTCTCCCCTTCCCCATGCACCAGTAAAGTGCAGAAGGCTGTTTCTAGTTCTCCCATACAGTAATGTTTGAACATGTTTGGCAGCCGGGAATTGTTTACAGCAGTGGTCAGGGAAGTTATGCTTTGTATCTGATTTCTCTTTGGTTCCCCAACAGCCCTTCTACTTGGTGCACTTCTGATTAGCTCTGGTTAGATTTTACCCTGTTGTGCAGTTTGCTTTGAGGCAGGGGCTGCGTTTTTCATGAACATGCTCCTTGGAGCCGGGCTTTCTGGTGGCCTAGCCCTTGTTGATGTCATGCACACATTTCTGACTGTAAACACAAAGCAAGCCACCCAGCAGCATGTGAACCCGGTGAAACCTCACCAGGGTGCTCTGCAAGAGGACTAAAAACTCACGGCATTGGCAGCGGACCAGCCCACAGCTCAGCCAGTGTACCTTCATCCTCACCTGGCTCAGCATGTCAGCCTGGTTCAGTCAGGGTGTCGCTTGTGCCTTGGAGTATGGTAGTTCCCTAATACTTACCTGCTTCCACTGGGAAATGGGCTGCAACCATTCAGCTCATCTCACCTGTGACCTCAGTCACATTTTTCAGGGCTGAAATTAGGTAGTGAAAGTTTCACGCACAAATCTGCATTGTCACTTACCCTGCACCCTCCACAGGGTTTTCATTCTCTGCTTATACCCTGCCCTGCTCATACCAGCCTAGTGTCTACTTACGTAACGACAGCCACATCAGTATATCCACAGCAGGCCCACCCTGCAGCACATGCGCTAGGTTATGCTCCCCCCGCCTCTCACTTGGTCACTGTAATGTGCCACTCTGCGTTTCATAGTTTCATAGTTTCTAGGGTTGGAAGGGACCTGGGCAGATCATCTAGTCCGACCCCCTGTCATGGCAGGAAAGAGTACTGGGGGTCAAACGACCCCAGCAAGATGGTCATCTAACCTCCTCTTAAAAACCCCCAGGGGGAGCCTGCACCACCTCACTTGGAAGCTGGTTCCAGACCCTAGCCGCCCTGACCGTGAAGTAGCGCCTCCTGATGTCCAACTTAAACCTTCCCTCCGCCAGCTTGTGACCATTATTCCTGGTCACTCCCGGCGGCGCTC
>NW_005841849.1:661857-671995 GCF_000455745.1 Alligator sinensis | reverse complement strand
TCATCAGCAAATTTGAACAGGGTGCTTTGCACCCCCTCATCCAAATCACTGATGAAGATGTTGAACAGGGCGGGCCCGAGGACCGAGCCCTGCGGGACCCCACTGCCCACGTCCTTCCAGGCCGAGAAGGACCCATCCACTACCACCCTCTGGGTGCAGCTCTCTAGCCAGTTGGTGACCCATTGGACTGTGTGGGTGTCTACGCCACAGTCCCCCAGTTTCCTAATGAGAACGGGGTGAGAGACAGTGTCGAAAGCCTTCCGGAAGTCCAGGAAGACTATATCCACTGCTACCCCTGCATCCAATGATTTAGTGACCTGATCATAGAAGGCCACCAGGTTGGTCTGACATGACCTGCCACTGATGAACCCGTGCTGGTTGCCCCTGAGCATGCATTTCCCTGCTGGCCCCTCCTGGATGTGTGCCAGAATAATTTTCTCGAACAGCTAAGAGAAGAGAAGCCTCTTGCTCTGTGGGCTGCTTCTAGGCTCTTATGTATTTTACTGTTTATAGCAGATCACAGGACACCAGCTGGAGCCCAGATGAGCTGTGAGACTCTGGATCAAACCCCTGTTATAGTGCAGGCATCACCTGGGGCTGGCTAGCCCCATTCCCTAAAATTGGTCCTATTTATGTCTAGAGAAGACAAGACTTGGGAGTGGGAGGAGGACCCAGAGAATTGGTAATAGTCTTCAGATACAAAAAAGGGGTGTTATTAAAGAGAATGGAGATCAACTGTTCTTTGTATCCATGAGGACAGAACAGGAAGTGTCTAGAGCAGTACTTCTCAACCTTTTTAGATGCAAGGCACCCCTTGTTAGGCTCTGGGCACCTCTTAGAAAATGCCAGCTCTCAGTTTTCACTTAATTTTTTGACTATGGAAAAATAATAGAGCAATTTTTTCTATTGCAAAGACCTCAAAAAGAGCAGAATGGGGCAGAATGGTTTTAACACTATGAATTCTTATTGAAATCTCTGGGTCTATTGTGTGAATTGTGTTTGCACACCTAATAGTGCTTATATTGCATGGCTCCCCCCACACCCAGGAAAGATCTTAAGGCACTCCAAGGTATCAAATCCCTGGTTGAGAATCACCAGTCTAGAAAAGGATCTGGGCTCACCTTATCCTGCTCTTGGCGGTTCAGAGCCTCCAGCTTGACCCGGTCGATCTCCATCTTGGTGTTTGCAAGCTCCCGCTGGACCTCACTGAGTTTTTCTGATAGGAGATTCTTCTCCGCTTCCTTCAGGGACAAAGCCTGGAGAAGGCAGCAGGACATGAATGAAAAGCCCTCAATCCCATAGCAAGAGCTAGGAATGCTGGGAAATGGGAGGGATATGTGACTCCCCCAATCAAGACATCCACAGGACCCCTGCATACATACTCCAGGTCTACAGCGGCCTCAAGCTTCCTGGCAGCTGGCATCCTTGTGTCCTATAGCACCTCCTACCAGGGCTGGAGTAGCAGTGGGGTTTCCTACACCTAGAGCTCCTGTGCCCCTCTCCACAGAGCCTCCCACTGGCAAGGCTGTCTCTTGTCACAACCTCCCTGCTCACCTTCTGCTTGTCATTCTCCAGAAGAAGGAGGCTTTCATCCCGTTCCTGCTGCAAACTCAGCAACTCCTCAGTCAGCTCCTCTTTCTCTTCCTCATACTTTGATACCAATTTCTGCTTTTCCTGCTGCAGGAGGTTCATGGCCTCCTCTTTCTCCTCCCTCAGTGCCAGGCATAGGCTCTCCTGAGGTCAAGCAAGAGCAGAGGATAAAGGTCAGGACTGAACATGAGACAGACCTGCCTGCTCAGCTGGCCAGCTCCCATGCACAGGGATAGCCTTATGCACATGCAGGGGAGCATCCGTAATGCCCTCTTGGCAGAGCCTAGCAGCACTACAGGCCACAGATGTAAGGGAGTGTTGGCGTAGCAAAGGCACTGCAGCTTGGGAAGCTGGGCCTCCAACCAGTCCTGAGGAGAACCTTTAGGGCAAAGGATGCTAACAGGACTCACATACTTATGTCCTCCACGGCTGTAACTAGGAGCATGGCCACATGCCTGCCTGTGTGGCCTGATCTAAAGCCCATGGGAATCCCTAGAAGTCTTTCCACTGAGATCGCTGGGCACTGGATCAGAACCCCATATTACATTGTGGCAACAAGAGCCAACTGAACCTTGTTACATGGCCCAGATCTGACACACCTGTTGCTATTCCTACTCAAGTACTGAATCAAGAATCACTTCAGTCCTGTTAGTGGAGCAGCACCTGTATGAAACCAGTTTCAAAGGGGAAAGGAACCAAGCTGGCTCTCCTATAGTGCCATACTGGCTGGAAGCTTGTACAGGATGGATCTTACAGGGACAGTAGTCTTAGCCTGTCACTGAAGCTGCTAAGCAGCCCATAAGGCAGGTACCTTCATACAGTTGGTATAATTTTCCCCATTTCAAGGATTCAGATTTGGAAGCCAGCAGGGATCACTCTGATTACCTCATCTGATCTCCTGTATAACCCCAGTCAGAGGATTTCAGTAGGGGTGTCAGCCATAATCTATGATTGAGCTAGTGATTCCTTAAGAAGATGTCCCACCTTTATTTACAGAGTGGAAAATCCACCACAGGCTGGGGATGCTCTCCTGCTAGCCTGTCATTCTCCTTCGTAAAAACAGGCCTTGTTCATCATCTGATGAGGAGTTTTGATTCCCATTGAACAGGGGCTCCCTACTCCATCAGCCCTCACCTTCTCCTGCTTCAGACGCCCCAAGTTCTCCTCATGGGCCAGCTTCTGATTCTGAAGGGACCGCTGGGTCTCCACCTCCATCTGGGCCAGCTGCTGCTTTAGAGACTCCACATCTTGCTTCAGCCTGGTGTCCTGAAGCTCCAGCTCATGCCGTGCCTTTTCCACCTCCACTGTGAAACAAATCAGCCTTCCTTATGGGACTGTGAACCTCAAGGCTCTCTCCCCAGGGGCAGAGGTGCCACACTGCTGTGACTCTACTGCATGCCCTGGTTATTGGCACTAGGTGTTAGGGGACATGGTCACTGGAGTGAGCCTATTGACTGAAGCTACATAGAGGAAGAAAGGGGGTGGCAGCAAGGTTTTCTTGGTACCTTGGAGAGCCTGCTTGGCTTCAGTTGTGCTTTGCTTCTCCGCTTCCAGCAGCTCCTTTTGGGCCTCCAGCTGTGCTGCGAGCTCTTGCATTTCAAAAAGACTGTTTTCCAGCTCATCCTTTTCAGCTCTGCAACACAGTAGAAAACCATCAGGGCCAGGAAGTAAAGGTATGGCTGCCCTGGCCCCTAATGGAAGACATCAGCACATTAGTCACGTCCCTGCTGGTGGGAGTAAAAAGCACCCTGCCGGGACCATGCTGAGACAGGAGGAAACTTTAAGTGAGTAGTGGTACACTGTGTAGCTGGGGCCAAGCTTCTGTCTGAAACACTGTTTGGCTGGGTGTTTTTTTTGTTTTAAGAAATTTTTCATGTTCCAAGCCAAATCAAATCCAAATCCATGAGTCAGTCCAGAACCATAAGTGGCCCTACAACCGGCAAACATCCTTCACCCCCACCAGGGACTTCAAATATTTCCAGTCTTTTGGCAGGTATCCTATGTGCAGGCCTAAGCCTGGAGGCTTGGTGTTCAGATGCCCTAAAGTTTTGCCTGCTCTCAGTCATATGGCCGCAAGAACAAGTTAGGGAGGAGCTTCCCATTTCAATTAACTGGGCTTTAATTCCCAACACCTCGACGGGTACTAAACCATGCCAGAAGAACAGTTATCCCCAGAAGCGCTTAAGGAAAACTGCCTTCATGGACCCAGATTCCCAGGTAAGTCTGGCTGCATGTGCAGAGCATGTACAGTTGCAGGAAAGGGGTGTGCTTGGAGATTCTCCTCTTGTTTTCAGTGGTGTGTGTGTTCCCAGCAGCCATCCTGTGGCAGCTACCTATGGGACTGCTTGATGTAACACTATGCAGCCAGAATGCAGCGTGGTTGCCCGTGGTCATCATATACATATGTGTGGACAGGTGAAAGGGCTGAGGGCTGACTTGTTTCTTCCTTTGACCTCATTCAAGCTGTCAGATGCCTCTGCCTTGTGCCTTAGCTGCTGCTCATGACCAACTATCACTCTCTGCGATGGCCATGCTGATTACCATAGGCAGCCAGGTCAGCCTGACTCCCTGTGGAGAAGGGCTGTTTCTAGGCTTGTGCCATGGCAGAATGGCAACCAGAAGCTTCTGGCAGAGAGACCAGACCTACCCCTGCCACAATTCCCACCTGTCCACAAGTCAGCCCCCAGCTGCCCTCTGTTGGGTTCCCAGGGATGCTGGTACCTGAGTGTGTCTGCCTCCTCCAGAAGGCCCTTCCTCTGGCGCTCCAGCACCGTGAGCTCCACGGCCAGCCGGCCCTTCTCCTTGGTGAGCTCCTCCTTCTCCTGAAGGGCACGGAGCAGGGCATTAGCCTGTGCCTCTGTCTCCTGGCGGCTCTGGGCCAGCTGCTCTCCCAGATCCTGCTTCTGGCTGCTGACCTGGGCAGACCGGGGCAAAGAGGGAGGTGGTAAAACAAGAGCAAGGGCAGTCTGGGCCCCTTGCTGCAGCCCTGGAGCCCTCGCACTGGCTTCCCCCATTGCTGGAGAAGTGGGAAAAGAGCCCCTCTGATTCAGCTGTTCCATCCCCTATGCAGGTGGGGGCCTGGGCATGCTCTGTCCCTGCTCAGCTCTCTGCTCTGCTCTGCTCAGCTGAGCTGCTGCACCAGGAGATAATGTGCAGCGCTGGAGCAGACCACTACATCCCCAGAGCCAGGGGAGAATCAGGGCCTGGGCTCTGCCCTGCTAAGTCCCAGTTGTGTTCCTGGCCTGCTCCTGTGCCCACTGCTCCACATTGCAAAGGCCCTCAGCATGTCAGTGATGGAGCCAGGACATCTTGCCTGCCAGGGGAACCCCACCACCCAGAGCCTGCTCTCACCTGCAGCAGGTGCTCCCGCAGCTGGGCCTTGTCTCTGTGCAGCACTGCCACTTTGTCCTCCAGCCGCGCCCATCTCTCCTCCGCTACCTGGAAGCTCTGCTCCAGCCCCCTCCTTGCCACACTTGTGTGTGCCATCTCCTGTTCCTGCTGTGCCAGCTGCTCTCGCAAACTGGCTCGCTCCTGCTCCAGCTCCTGCCTCCAGTCCAGCAGTGCACTCTTCTCTTCTTCCAGCTTCACCGCACCAAAAGCCAAAGAGAAGGCCAGGGAGTCAGAGGACAGCTTTTTCAGTGTTTGTGGAGCAAAGGGCAGGGGGGACCCTTGAGGGAGGGTAAGATGATCTGCCCTCATGAGTAGGGAAAAGGACCTGCCTCACTCACCCATTGCCTATCTGGCTATGTACCCTTGGTTCTCATTAGTTCAAGCTGCTCAGCCATTTAAGTGATGTGCAGAGAGGCAGCAACAGTCTGCTCAGACCTGGAGTGATGCAGCTGAGGCCTAGCCCTATCTGATGATCCTTCCTCAAGCGGGAGGCTGGACTAGGTCCCTCCCAGTCCTATGTTTCTGTGATTCTGTCTTTAGAGTCTGCCCTGATCCCTGCCCAGCCTTCTGCCCAGCCTTCCGACACTGGATGTGAATTTCAGCTCTTGACCTTCAGCTCACTTGTCTGGCCCAGACCCCTTGGGGCAGCTTTGCTCTAACCACTGCTCCAGACTGCTGATGCCCTAGAGCTTCTACAGATCAGCACAGCTACTGGCTGCATTGGGCAGGTGCCCAGGAAAGGGGCTGGCACAATGGCTGTATGCCAATGTGCAGCACCAGGGGTCTCTGGTCACCGGGCAGAGGACAAGCCTGGAGACAGGGCACAAAGCTACTTTATCTCTGCCAAACATTTCAGCCCCAGCCACTGTGGCGTACTCTCTTCCAGGGGAAATTTTTAGTCATTCCAAAAGAAAAAGAGAAAAGTCCAAGTCAGAATGTGGCCCCTCACATTGAAATGCGTGCTGTGAATGGAAAAATGAAGGTGCCTGTCTGAAACAAACCCTTTTCATGTCATGTTCTCAGGGAAACCACACTTTCTAACTGGGGCAGGGGGGCAGCAGGAGGGAGCTATTTGACCATTTTCAAATAGGTCCAGTCATATACAGCCTGACTCCCTACTGCCGGGGGGAGAAAGGGAGTCTGCATCAGCCCTCTGCAATGTTTCCTGGATGGGATAGTTTACCCCCAACCTTAGCCCAGCCTCATGTTGTTCTGGACCTGTGGCTCCTTCCAAGCTCATTGGACTTGGAGACGAGGGAATGGACTTTGACTGGAACAAAGGGCTGTATCCATGGGCCATGCGTGTGGAGCATCAGAGCTCCGGGAAGCCTGCCACATACAGTTGAGGTGGGTCCCGGCTTGCACAGGGTCAGCAGGCCCACGTTTGAAGTCTCACTGAAGTTATAAATGTTGTTGGCATAAGCAGTGGAGCGTGGAACAGCCCTGGTCCCCCCCCATTTCAGGCCTCACTGAAATTATGAGCTCCCAGTGATTACAAGCCCTGCTGGGGTGGTGTTCACAAAACTGCAACATTTCTGGAACAGCTCAGGTTTTAGGAAAACGCAGGAAAAATGTCATGTGTTTCAGCACCTAGGGGAATCCGCTGGAGAGAGAGCATGCTGGAGAGAGAGCACTGCTCAGCTGCTCCAGAGCCATGGAGCCTCATACAACAGAAGGCAGAGCCAGAAGCCCAGTCCTGGGGGAGGGCTCCTCCAGGAAGCAGCAAGACACTCTGGCAGATAGCTCCAAGGTTAAAACTCTGCCCATAGGATTAATGGTATTGCCTTTCTCCCACCCTGTGTCTGTCTTGCCAATGCAGATCATGAGGTCTCTGAGGCAAAGACCACTTTGTGATGTGTGCCTGCAGGGGGCAGCCCTGAGCTTATGGGGCTTTTAATGGGGTTCCCTGAGGTAATGCTAGCAACTGGCAGCAGCATGTGGTGGAACAGCCTTCTGGGAGTCTTGGGGTAGCTCCATCACCAGGTGCTGTGAGTTCTGCCTCTGCAAGCCCCTTGGGCATTGGACTGCTGGTTTGTATTTAGTATAATTAATGGCCAAGTATTTTCTGTTTCCTGTGTTCTCTTTGAATGCTCCAGGAAGCACCTCTCCTGCCTGTAGCCCTCTGGCAGGACCAGATCCTATGTGTGCCAGATTGTGGAAGTGGACAGCAGGGTGGAAGGGAACCTTTTGCTGTGGGGTAGCTGGGGAATAGAAAATGCTGGAGGTGAGTATTCTAGGCAACCAGTAGTCCCCTCAGAAGCAAGGAGAGGAGAGACACACTGGAGAACAGGTTTGAAAAACCCCAGCACAGGGGCTTCAGGAAACGGCAACTGGGAAGAATATGCTTAGCCAGGCATGGGAGCTGCGTGAGGAGACGGGAGGCTCCAGGGACAGCAGCAGGTGGGAAACTGCTTCCCTCCACCCCCATGGGAATTCTTCTAGTGCAACGCATCAGCCTCAGCCAAGTGCTTGTGATGGGGCATGTGGCCATGCATTTAGCACTACCTTGCAGGGATAAATGGAAACAGCTCCTGATGCTGAAGGCTAAGTGACAGTTGACTATCAGTGGGCAGGCTGCAAGGTGTGTGATGGGCAGAGGGCAAAGAGCAGGGACTGGGTAGGCTGCAGTGGGAAGTGATAGGCATAGGGACAAAGTGCAAGGGTTGGGTTGGCTGGCAAGGGTGTGATGGGCAGAGCACAGCACAGAGCAAGGCCTGGGGGGGTTGTGATAAGAGGGACTGGCAGTGAGGCATATATGTGTGTATGGAAAAGGGGGGGAGACATGACAAACACAGGGACAGGGCACAAGTGATCCGAGTGCCAGAACTGACTGGAGGGGATGGGTGGGTGCAGAGAGAAAGTGACCTGTGAGGCCTATTACCTGCAGAATTGTGCAGTTGAGGCTGATCTTGTCCTGGGCCAGACCTTCCATGAGGGCTGCTGTCTTGCCCAGTGAGTCCTTCAGGTCAGAATTCTCCGACTTCATCTTGTTGAGAGCCAGCTCCAGCTCTGCACAATTGGTCTCTGCCTGCAGGAGAGAAGAGACATCTCAGCACTTGGCCAGAGCTTGGGAGTCTTCTAGCAAGGAGTGGAATATTCATATCCTGGGGCATTTGGGAGTTTCTGTTCAGCTCTTGTGCAGATGCAGAGTCCAACATGAGAACCCTCTGGAATAAGCCATTGGAAGGGCTTAGGAGATGATGAGTTCCCTGGTGGGAAGCTGTCTGGCTGGCTGTGGCAGCTGGTGATCCAGCTGAAATGCCGTGCAGTCAGTGGGCCTCTGCAGCCTCTGGGCCAAACCTCTAGACCTTCTGCAAGCAAAGATCCCATCCAACTCTATCAGTAAATGCCCAGTGCCTGCTGCAGTCCTTTTTCCAAAGCAAGATGTAGCCTAATGCCACAATCAGCCCCTAGGGCTGCTGTGACTTTTTCTACTGATGGCTGTATCAAACAGGCAGCAAGGCTTTGCTCACAAGGACACTGTTATACACTCCCTGTTGCAGGGCCCACTCAAGCACATTTGAAATTCTTAGCTAAGCCAATGGCATTGCTGCATCAAGAATTCTTGCCTGGGGACCTAAGAGGGCAAGATGCAAGTATCCCCTCCACCCCTGTAATTCATGATGAGACAGACAGGATCAGTGTGCCAGAAGGGCTGGCCTCTGGAGCTCATCTCCCCAGTACTACTCAGTGCTATCAGTTACACCTGCCCAACCTGATGCTGGAGCCCCGTGTTGCACCTGCTATCCTGCAGCCAGTTGAGCAATGCCTGCTGAATCTCTGCATGGATCACACTGTGTTTCAGCAACTGTAAAGCAAGTCTGGAGCCCTGCATGACATTACTCATGTGGGGTGGGGTGATGTGTCAGTGCTATTATGGCTTTAATATCCTATCCCACCCAGTCTATTCTCAGCTCACTGCCATTCACTTCCCAGGATTTACTGGAAGAATGAACATGTTGCTCAGTGAGGAAGAGATCAATTCTGGCCTGGTTTACTTTTGTCTGGGAAATAACAGGTTGGTCAGGCTGGTCAAAGATGGAGCTGAAGAGGCCTAGCCTGGGTTTTTCCCTGCTGCAGGGCAGTGCCATTGCTATGTCTCAACCAGCAGTACGGTGAGAAAAAGTAAGCCTCCACAAATGTTGCCGGGCTGAAGGCTGGGCATCTTCAGCTCTAGATACAACTTTCTCTGCTGATTCTGCTGGTCTCCAAGAAAAAATGTAGTTTCGGGACCCAACTTCATGCCAGCTGTCTTCAATGGACATTGGGTCGTGGCTGGGAGGATGGGTGTGTGGGGTGGGGGAAGCATGTTATTTCCAAGAAAGGAAATGAGCTTTTAAGGCATTTTCTATTGTGAAATAGCAGCTCTTGATGATGGCCTGCCAAACTCTGGCAGCTCACCCATCACACTTCAAGCCTCCACGCAGGCCCCTGTGCTCCTGGCACTGATAGATGTGTGAGAATTAAATGCAGCTTGGCAAGGGCTGGGTGTCCCAGGAGTGTCATCAGGTTGACTCAGCTGGTGTCACTTTGGTCTTCAGGATAGAGTGTGGGAAGGAGTTTCAAAAGAGCATAAGTGACGCAGGAGCACAAACCCCAGTGAAATCAGTGGGGCTGGCAACCTATATCCAGGAGGTGCTTTGGGAAACTCTAACCCTGCTGACTCAAATCTCCAGCTTATAGTTTCATAGTAGCTAGGGTCAGGAGGGACCTGAACTGATCCTCTAGTCTTCCCCCCTGCCACAGGCAGGAATGAATGCTGGCTTCACAAGACCCCAGACAGGTGATTGTCCAACCTCCTCTTGAATTTGCCCAAGGTAGGGGCGAGGACCACCTCCCTGGGAAGCTGGTTCCAGATTTTGGCCACCCTAACTGTAAAATATTGCCTTCTGATCTCTAACCTAAACCTATTCTCCATCAGCTTATGACCATTGTTCCTCGTCACCCCAGGTAGTGCTGGGGAGAAAAGAGCTCTGCCTATTTGCTGTTGATCCCCCCCGATGAGCTTGTAGGCAGCCACCAGGTCCCCCCTCAGCCTCCTCTTGCTGAGGCTGAACAGGTTCAGGTCCTTCAGTCTCTCCTCGTAGGGCCTGTCCTGATGCCCTCTCACCAAGCGGGTGACCCTCTTCTGAACCCTCTCCAGGCTGGCCACATCCCT
>NW_005841849.1:659588-661837 GCF_000455745.1 Alligator sinensis | reverse complement strand
AGCTCATGTTCATCTTGGAGTCAATAATGACTCCGAGATCCCTTTCTGCCTCTGTGCTTTCAAGAAGGGGACTCCCCAGTCTGTATGTATGCTGTGGATTCCTTCTCCCAAGGTGCAGCACCCTGCATTTGTCTATGTTGAACCCCATCCTATTTTCATCTGCCCACTTTTGTAGTCTGTCTAAATCTAGTTGCAGCCTCTCTCTCCCTTCAAGTATGTCCACCTCGCCCCACATCTTAGTGTCATCAGCAAACTTGGACAGAGTGCTTTCCACCCCCTGATCCAAGTTGCTGATGAAGATGTTAAACAGTGAGGGCCCGAGGACCGAGCCCTGGGGTACCCTATTGCTCACATCTCGCCAGGTTGAGTACAACCCGTCCGCCACTATTCTCTTGATCTTGGACATGTGATTACTATGTGGGTAGTTCAGATCCAGGGTAAGGTGTCACTATCCCCAAACAATGCTAATGAAATGAGGGAGGAAACAGCATCCTCCAGCAATGGAGATAACTCGCACTGACAGGCTGCTGTTGCCTCTTTCCACCCTCCTGCCTCTCTCCTGGTTGTTCCATTTGACTAAGTGGCCTCTTCTTGGCATTAGTGTTTAGTACTTCACTTCTAAAACACACTAGGAAATGCAAAGCATGGATATTAAATTCTGTTCTACCAGGAAAGGGGATGAAGTGAGAAGAGAAGGCATGAATAGGAAAACACTAGGAAAAAGAGGAGGAATGCCAGCAGCAAGAGGTCTGTCTGGGCCTTGAGGCCCATTAGGGAGCTGATCACAGCATGTTCCTTGGAGACTTACTTTAGATAGTGCACTGCTTAAGCCTTCCTTTTCACTCTCCAGCACTTCCTTCTCCAGTGTGGCCTGGTTCAAGGATTCCTTTACCATCACCAATTCCTTCTTCAAGGCTGAGGTCTTCTCCTCTAGCTGTTCTAAAGATCTTTGCCTGCAGGAATTATACAAATGGGAGAAACATGAATAATAAGGTAAAGTGTAGGGGTTTAATCCTCTGGGCCCAGACATATGGCATCTTTACACTGGCATAAGCTTCCTTTACCCCAGTGTAAAAAAAAAGGAATAGAGCTCTACACCAATATAACTTACTAGAATTGTGTGCAGAGCTACCGTGGGGCAAAACTGCTTAAAAAGGTACTGGTGAAAGTTACCCTGGTGTATGTTATGCATACACAGCTATCCTGGGATAGTTATTTGCTCAGTGCAAACAGGCTGTTACCTGCTCCTACATCACCCAGTGTTGAGGCAGCAACCAGGCCAGGACAACAGGTCCCTTGCTTCTCTAAATCCCAGTGTAGTTCATGCCAGATGTAAACTACACCAGTGTTAAGGTGTCCTGTGTCCACACTGTGCTAGCTGCCTCCATGTACAGTCATTGACACCAGTACAATGTGAGTTCAGAATGGGGCTTATGCTCCCTTGGCCAAGCTACAGGGCAATAAACAACTGGGTTTCCCCATGCATGATCTCAGCTTCATGTCACACTGTCATCCTTTCTTAGTTAGGCAGACTTGTACTCCCAGGTCTCAAACTGCTAAGCCCGTTTGACAGCATGCAGCTGGAGGTGTTATTTGTTGCTTAGGACATGGATCAGGGATATTCTGCTGTGGAGACAACCCCTGCTTTCTCCAGGTAGCATGATGAGCATGGAATGAGAACACTGTTCTGGCACTGTTGCCCTCATACATGTGTCACTGGATCAGGACCCCACTGGATTCCACCTCCCCTGGGATTGCAGCACTGCAGATGGGATATGGGCATAGGGGAGGGGAATTCCAAGGACAACTCCTCACCCTCGCTCCAGTTCCTTCCTTGATCGCTCCCGTTCCTTGGCCAGATCCTCCTTCTGCTCCTCCATGATGTTTTGCTGCCTCTGCAGTTCCACATTCACTGTCTTCAGCTTCTCCACTTCCAGCCGGGAGGAGTCCACCTGCTCACTCAGACCTCCAACTGTCATCTCCAAGGTCTCCTTCTCCCTGAGAAGGCCAGAAATATATGTATGGACCTATTTGGCCTTGGTGCAGCGTGATCCACATTGTTTCCTCAAGTGGTTGGACCATGTATGGATCAAGAGGCTCTTGACTCCTTCCAGGCTCACGGAGTGAGCTCTTCAGCCTAAGCAGCAGGAGTTTGTGGATCTAGATTCAGGCTCATTCCTGAGTGACAATGACTGAAATGTCACGGCATCCAGCACACACAGGTCCCAGCACAGGAGAAAGAGAGGTGC
>NW_005841849.1:643849-659564 GCF_000455745.1 Alligator sinensis | reverse complement strand
GCATCACAAAGGCCAGAAGTGTCCCCTCAGAAGAAGGAATCCCAGCAGAGCTTCAGCTATACCAAAACCCAGCCCCAGCGAGGAGTCACGGCCAGCAGGAACAAAGAACATAAACATTCTGGTGATCTTGGTTTAATATTGCAACATTGCTGAGGACCTAAAAAAGAGTTTCTAGAAAGGGCAACTCTGAAATGCCAATGGTTCAGGCAGTTTGTTCCTTCCATATGGAGGCTCCATGGCATAACTGCTTGGGGCTTTCCCACACAGGCTGGTGAGCAGAGCACAGGTGGGTAGTAGTGTCTATGAGAGCCCAACATTTGGTGCAGTCACATCTGGAGTCCACAGCCCCAGGACAGGTTGCCCCTCAGACTGCTGAGGTGAACAGAAAACCAGACTGCATGTTCCTCTCTGTCTAGCCCCTGGTACCCTCCTATATGCACCATAGTGTCTTGCTACCCATATCTTGTTCATATGGAGAGCTGGTCAAAAATGGAAGCTGAGAAGTGGGCTTGACAAATATTTGTGACATTTTCCTTTTCTAGAGAAATAAGACAAACTCTGAAATCTGTCCTGGTTTTTGAAAAAGGAAACTGAGGTTTTCTTTTTGAGATTTTTTTCCCCCATCTCATTTTCCCTTTTTCCCTATCTTTTTAATGAATAAGGGGAGGGGGGAAAGAAAAACAGGGGAGAGAAAATGGGAGAAAAAACATCTTTAAAAGTTTTTCAAATTTCATTTTTCATCCCAAAAATAAAAAATCACTATGAATGTACATCTCTTGGGGAAGGAGGGGAGGGAGACTGTCAGTAAAAAGATTTGGAATGAAAAATGCTGCCCAGCTCTGTCAAAACATCACCACAAGCTCTGATCGAGGGAGGTCAAGAAGCTGGAGATTGGTGGGATGGGCAGTCCCTCTCACTCGGGCTGAGACCTCAGGGGTTGAGTGCTGTAGGGACTCTCACCTGACACAGAACTATAGAGCAATACCTTGCCCAGCATGGCTTGGCATGTTTTTGAGCTTGAGGGAGTGACTCTGGCCTGAGGGACATCACTCCAGGGCATGGTGGATCTCTGCTGCCATGCTCACCTGCCAAGAATCTCTGCAGAGGCTTTGTAGTGCTGCAGATCCCTTCTGCAGTCTTCTAGGGCTCCTGTCAGCTCCTCCTGCTCCTGCCTCTTCTCCTTCAGTCGTTGCTCTGCCACCTGTGCCTCTTGTTGGCAGTCGAACAGCTGCTTCCTGCCAGCCCCTAGCATGTCCCGGGCAGACTCCAGCTGTAAACGCAGCTCCTGGCCAGACAGAGAGAAATAAATGTGGTACAAAATGCAAGTGCATGTCATACCCTGCTAACCTGCCACAGAGGGCCAGAGCTGCTGAGGGGGAAGAGGGATGCAGTGACTTTGCATGCCCATGGGTGCTAGGTAGGACCACGTCCAAAAGAGACCTATGGATCATAATTGACCATAAAAGGAATATGAGCCACCAGTGTGATGCTACAGTCAGCAGAACAAACAATATGCTGGTATGCATCAACCAATGCATCTCAAACTAAACTAAGGAAGTTATTCTCCTGCTCTACTTGGCATTGGTGAGGCTGCAGCTGGAGTACTGAGTCCAGTTCTGGGCACCACACTTCAAGAAGGATGTGAAGAAGCTTGAGAGAGTCCAAAGAAGAGCCACTCATATGATTAGAAGCCTGAAGAGCAATCCATATGAGGAAAGGCTTACAGATATGGGACTGTTCAGCCTAAAAAAGAGAAAACTTTGGGGGGATTTGGTGGCAACTTATAAATATATCAGGGGAGAGCATCAGGGGATAGGCAAACAACTATTCACCAAAGCACCCCAGGGGAAAACCAGTAGCAACAGTCATACACTCCTAGAAGAAGTTTTCAGACTGGATATAAGGAAAAAATTCTTTATGGTTTGTGTGACCAGACTCTGGAATAGACTCCCAGTGGGGGTGGTACAGGCACCTACCCTGGAGATCTTTAAAAGGAGACTGGATGTATACCTTGATGGAGTTATTTGACCCCAACAGTCTTTCCTACCCAGAGCAGGGGGACTGGACCCAATGATCTCACGAGGTCCCTTCCAGTCCTAAACTTCTGTGAATCTGCTGCCTGTGGCTCTGCCCCCAGACTGAGCTAATAGCTGGGGCTCTTCCCCTCTGAGGGATGTCTAGAAGCCTACTGCAAACCTGGGACACTATTGATGCCCAAACAATGAGCTGCATTGAAGGTCTTCTCGTTAGGGCATTCTGAGAGTTGCTCTCAGCATTACTGAGTTCCCACAGATCCCTGCCAATTCCAACTCCTGCCCTACCAGGCCCAGCACTCAGACCACTGTCCTTCTGTCTTAGGAAGCTGAAACACTGGCTGAGTGCTTCCCAGCCACCAAGGGATGGGGGCTGAGCTTCTGACTCATGCCCTCCATGTAGTAACACTGAGCACTTGCACTGGGGTAGACAGCCCTGCTGGGAGTTTTCAGAACAGGCTCCAAAACAACAGGCCTGGGCGTGCACATCAGAGGCTTATGCAGTTTGCTGGTCTCCCACCACCTCCGCTGGTGACAGGACCCTCATGTTGGGTAGCTGTAAGTATGGCGTCTGGTCTACTTCAGCTGAAACCTCCTTGCCCCTCTCCCCAGAGCTGCAATGTCCTGGGTCTGGCCTTTCCTTCCCCTTCTTTGTTTCATGCTCTCTCCTTTGGACTGTTCCTTGTCTTCTCTCTCAGTTCACCCTGTTAGCCTGTCAGGTCTGTTTTATACAGCCTCAGAGGAGGACAACCCCATGCTCTCCATTTCCTGGGAGGGGAACTAGGGTACAGGGAAGGGAAACAATATATCCCATGTCACCTAGCAGGCAAGTGGCAGAGCCAGCAATGGAAGCCAGGTCTCCTGGGTCTCCACCTCACCCTACTCAGCTACAGCTGAGCAATTCATGTAGTGCAGTATGTGCGTGTGTGGCTTGCTTTTCTTCTGACGGTAGATCCTGCTCCCCACCCCCATGGCTGGCATAGTACCAAACAGGCTGGCTGCGCCTGTGCTCTGCAGACCCTGTGACATGCAATGCTCAGCTGGAGGAGGGGCCATCACTTTGCTTCCCAGGGAAATCTGCCCCTTGGAGGTCAGCCCTGCTCCGAACCAGGGGGAGCACCAGGGGCTTCAGGCCCTTACCTGCTCGCGCTGCTGCCGCTTCTGAAGGGCACCCTGCACGGCCTGCAGGACTGTGTCCTGGCGCAATGGGGAGGACACATGGGATGGCGATACCCGCCGGCGCTGTGGGGAGCTGGAGTGCAAAGGGGAGCGTGGTCTGCCAAGGTCTTCTTCGACCATTACCCTTAAGCTGCCCGGTGAGAGGGGTCCTGCACTCTCTGCATCAGCCAGAGCCAGCTAGGGAGAGAATCCAGTGAGCAAAGGCAGTGCTTCCCAAATATGGCAACCACCAGCAGCCTCCTCTGCTCCTCTGACGCTATAGGCACTAACATGACTGCCTCAGGCCTTGTCTGCATGGTGAATTTACCCTGATCCAGCACTGTGCCCTCAGCTCCACTGTCTTGATTCATATGCTCTTCCCCCTAAACAGCCCCACTGCTATCTCAGGGTCTGATGCACAGATCTGCCAAGCACCTCCATGTCTGCTTGCCTGCCTTGGGCAGGGGAGAGGTCTAGCAGTGATCAGTGAGGTGCACCACTTGACATGCACAAGGTCACTGCATATATTATCATACCAGCCCTGCGCTCTAACTTTTGGGTCCCCCTGCCCACCTGCCAGGTTTCTACAGATTGCTCTTTCAGCTGAGACTGCCCCCCATGCAGGGGTTTCAGTCCAATGAACCCAATCCAGTTAAGTATTCTAGCCCTACTGCAATCAGTGGGAGTTCCACACATGCTCAGAGATGTCCTTTATTGAATCAGGGCCTCTGCTGACAAAAACAAATGACCCCAATAGGAAGGCAACTGACAACAATAAAAGTGAGAAGAGCAGTGGCAGGGCTGCATGCCTACATTTGTTTTATAGCAGCACCAGTTGAGTACCAACTGGCACATGCTGATTAACTTCTCATTGACACAAGCCTTATGAGAACATGTCCCATAAAAGCAACGTAGACTTTCTCAGCCCTGCCCCACTCCCTTCTGTGACACACTCGCTCTTAACTCTCACACAGGAAAATATCTTCTACGACTAACATTCTTGTTTGCTTTCTGTATAGTTAGTTGTCAAGTTCCCACTATCAAGCTGTATGGCATAAATTACCACATTAAAGCTATTACCAAGTGAGAGGCATCTTCCTAAGAGCCTCTGACTGGATTCTGTTGTGTGTCTGATTTATATAGCCCTCATTACCATGGTGCCTCACAATTTAAATGTGTTTATCTTTATGATGCCCCTGGAAGTTAGGAAGGGCTATAATTCTCAGTTTACAGCTTGAGATGTGAGACACTGGGTGCATCTACATGTGTGCCCAACTGCACAGTTGTTACTGCACAGTTATTTTGTATTTACTTTAGCAAGTACTAAATGACTGCTCAATAACTGACATTACTGCACAGTCCTGGCAGCGCAAGGGTTGTTTCTGACCCTACTATGCAGTAGCAACAAGCTCATAGCTCATTGCTACTACACAGTAATGTTGGCATCATGGTTAGTGCCCACTGATGCTACATTGCCAAAGTGATGAGCTACATCGCCACAGCTTGTTCATATAGCGACATAGCATCTTGTGTAGATGCACCCACAGAGCAGCTAAGTGACTAGGCCAAGGTCACACGGGCAGTCTGAGTCACAGATCCATGCCCTAGTTCTCTAACCACAAACTTATTCCTCCTCTCTACTAGGGAGCACACCTGAGTGATGCTGTTCAAGATTCGTTGAAGCGATTCACTTTCGCCTTTCAGGTCCTTCACCTCCAGCAGGTCTCCAGTTTTAGCAGCTTCCTACATTCAAAGATAAGTGCTTTCTTAGTGATGAACATGAGGAAAGATCAGAGAAAGTGTGTGTGTGTGTGTGTGTGTGTGTGTTTTTCAGTGGGTGACTGAGGGACTGACTGAGAGAGAGGAGTTTCTGGATTCGTGTACCAGTTTCTGAATATCCAGTTTTAGGGCAGAGATGGTCTTCTCTTTCTTTGCATTCTTGTCTTTAAGTTCCTCTGCCAAAACACTCAGCTCTGTTATCCTGAAAGACACAAGCCAGGCACAGACAGCAGGTTCATCAGGAGGAAGACAGGACCAGGGATTAGTGGATGAGGAAACATTTCCTGAACACCCTTCAGGACCTTTGGGGAAAGTACAAAGGAAGAACAAGTCTTGATAGTACCAGGGGAGCGCTATACGCACACTCTGGCTGTGAGGAGCCAGATGACACAGACACCTGACACACTGCATTTCAAAGGTGCTAACCCTATAGAAACGGGGCCCAAAGCCAGGAGGGGGAGAGGGTGGGACAAGGAGCCTGACAGTAGGGAAATGAGTCACGGACTTGCAGCTCTTGTAAACAGCAGTCTTCTGGGCCTTGGCTTGCTATTTGCAGGGTAATGCTTTCATCATTCCCAGAAATAACGTGCAATGATGTGATAAATCCTTTGTGGGGTTCCCAGACTTATTTTTCTAGCCAGTTCTTCAGACTCAGAGCAGCCACAGATGAGGAATGGGCTGCTACTATCACCCTCCCTGCTCTTTCTCTGTGCAAGGGAACCTGGGGCTGCCTGGATGAGGGCAGGAGGGGAATTTGGATGCCAAGAGCCCAAATCTGCACTTTGTTGGAGGTGGGTCCCACCCAGGCAGGGGGGTTGACTGCAGGAGTCTCCAGTCTGGGCCATGGGTCTCCAGTGGCCTATGGGTCTCCAATCTGAGTCCTTCCCACTTAGATCTGTCCAAGTTCCCAGTCTTGACCCATCTACTGCTCACTTCTCTGGCTCCCCAGTCAGAAGAGGTCTCTGCCTCCGGGTCACTTGTGGCTTTTGGTTCTGTTCTATGGATTTGGCGTGTTTGGGGCCTCTCAGAAAATACTTTCAGGGGTTTCATCTTTTTGCGGCTGTCTCCTTCTGAGCTGGAATTGATAGCTTTATTCATCCACAACAAGCTGGGCAAGACAGTGGAGCCCAAAGTCCATCTCAGAGCCCCAGAACTTCCCAACCCAGGAGGTGATGAGACAACAGCTTTTCATTAATCCCCCACAATGGATCTTAAGGCTTACATGATGGATACAGTGAAGGGCACATCTGAGCAGCCACAGACTGGCCAACAATATCACCACACCATCCAGAATGTGGCCTGTGCCACTCCTGGCACCCTTGCTCCACCTGACCAGGACACCATCCACAGCACAGAGAGCTGCATTCCCCCATTTTCTGTTTTAAGCAGTGTGTCTTCTCCAAAACAATAAGATTGATGGAGGTTTCTTGCTTAATTTTGGTTTAAATTGAAAGTACAGCTCACTATATACGTTCAGTTGTGGACTGACCCACAGTGCACCAGTTTGGACCCACAATGCTCCTTCAGTTTTACTGTTTTCATGAAGTAGGAGGAGTTTTGCTTTTTATGCTCAGACTCTCAGGTGGTATAAATCAGTATAATCCACTTAGTATCTCTGGCTTCACACTAGCTGAGCCTTTGGTTTTACAGGAATTATGCCAATTTACCTCAGTTGACAAGAAAGCTCTTCATGTCCTTTGACCCCAAAGGCAAAGTCAGGGACATGGTGCCTGGCCCCTGTTGGAGGCATCAGGCTACCAGCTTTGGTGACCTTTCCACAGATCATCCTGTTGCCTCACTAGGGTTGCTGTCATTTTCACCTGGAGTTCAGCTCTACTTTTTCTCCATCCCAGCGGCTCTGGAGCTGGATCATCTCCCGGACCTTCTCCCGGAGCTGCTGCTCCAGCCGTGCCCCCTGCAATGCCTGTTTCTCCAGTGAGCAGGCAGCACTGTTCTCAGATAGGCGCAGATTTGAGTCCAGGTTCAGGCAGGCAGTCTGGAGGCGGCGTGCAGTCCTTGCCATGTCCATCTTGGCCTCAGTCAGGCCTCTGGCAATGAGAAATTCCCTTGCGTGAAAAGCCACGCTGAAATCCCTGCAGTTTTACCCAGCAACATTTCAAAGCCCTCCTGGTGCTCCCAGCCCCCGGCTGCCTTAGTTTCCTCCCCACAAAGCCTGCTGTGCCACCAGGACACTAGCTATGGCAGCCTCCTCCAAGCTGCCATCATCAGCCCCATACCACAGAATAATTTATTCTCCTTTATAAATCCATGCCTTCTTTGGGGATCCTGATCCTCCCTGTGGTGGAGGGTGTAGTTACTGCAGAGACCTGTCCAAGTGAGCACATGCCCCTTCTGACTCCTCCAGCAGAAACCAGAAGATCAAGGAGCCCTCTACCTGCATGGAACTAATGCTGCTGTGATTAGCCAACACATTTCTAGCCAAAGCCCAGGCCAGATTTGTGTCCCCACTAAAATGGACTCCAAATAGGGCCATGGTACTGGGAGGCTGGGCTCTCTGAGCTCAGTGCATCCAGACCTCTCTGACAAAGGGCCTTCAGAAGGTCTCTCCAAGTAGCCCCTGATGCAGGTAGTACCCACCTCTCTGCCGTCGCCTGCAGCTCTGCAAAATTGCTGCGCAATGTGGCTGCCTGGCGCCAGAGTAGGAGGATTCCACTGTGCTCATGGCTCAGGTATGTGCCGTAGCTCTGAGAAAGCAAGAGCAGGATGTGACCAGTGGATGGAGGCCAGCAGGAAGCCCAAGGGGAATGCAAAAATAAAAGTCCCTGTGAAATGGTCTGTAGAGATACCCAGCCTCCTTTCCTGAGGTGAAACAGCTAATTCAGACCCTGGCTAAGTGTGGGAGTAGATTAAATTTTTCCCACCTCCCACAGCAATACTCTTCAACTGACACATCACTGCCCATTCTCCCAGCAACCCCCAGTCTTTCTGCCATTCCTTACCATCCTTTTTGGTTCTGACTGAGCTAAGTAACACTGTGTCATCTACAGATACCATGTGCCCCATCCAAGTCATTCTTAAAGACGTTTAGATGGAACCCTGAGGCCTCAGCTGCTGACCCCCTAACAGGTGCTGTTTTGGCCCTCCCAGCTGTTGCTTAAAATCTCAGGACACTAGGAGGGAACATGACAATAAAGGGTCAGCTGCCCAACTGGTGCAAATCAGTGTAAATGCCTTGGTGTCAATGGGCAAGGCTACCAGTCAGTGCCAACTGGCGTAACCCCATTGGTGTCAGTGGGCCAGCGTCCCCACTGGTGTGAATCCACCTGGCTCCATTGCAGCCAACAATAAAACAGGCTATGAAGGGGAGGGATTTACCTCTCTACTGTGGCACCACTGGGACTCCTTCCGCTCCAGCTCGCCTTTCAGCCAGTGCACATCTGCCATCGCCCTCTCCAGCTCTCCTGCCAGCCGCTGGTTGGAGGATTTCATCTGGTCCAGCTGTTCCCGCAGCAAGGTGTTCAGCTGGGAGAGGCTGGTGCTCCTAGGAGGCAAATGATCCAGACACTAGTATTCCCATCTGTCCCAGTCCCTGTGCTAGGCAGTAGCCAGCCTTGGGCTCCTCACACTGCTCCAGCAAGGCCCTTGGAACCCCTCTCTGCCTTGGCTCTCCTTGGGACACCCCAAGATTGGCTCTCAGTCTCCAAGCTTCCCTCCTCTTGAATTTACCCTACCCCTGACAATCAAGTTTACCCCAGGCTTGTGAGGAGCTTTCTATTTTGGGAAAGAGAGAATCTGGTCTCCTGGTTTGGATTCTGGGAAATCCACTCACCAGAGTGGAGATTGCTGTGGTCTGGGGCACAGCTGTGAAGTCCTCCAACCCCTGCACTAAATATGGTGCTTGTGGTACTTCCTGTGAATTCAGCCTGACAGCCAGCAAGGCCAGTGGACACCAGGCACCAAGAACACTGAGCAATATTATAGAGTGCTGCAATGTTCAAAGCACTGTCTGAACATCAACACCCAGTGCTTGAGGTAGGAAATGAGCAGCCCCATTTATTTACACTTATTAACTCTTTTGGGCTACATCCAAACCACATGCACATGGTCCAGGCACATATGCAAAAAAATTACACCACCAAGATAATGAAAAGGAGAGTCCACAGCTCAAATAATAACCTGCCATTAGGGCCCCCGGCTTACATCAGGAAGCTGCATCCCAACTGTCTGCATCTGTAGATGTGATGGCCAGAGTAGACTGTTGTGATTGTCTGTTCTGACCTCCCGCAGACCCAGGCTATGGGATTTCACCCAGGGATTCCTGTCCCAAGCCCACTCCTGTCTCTTTGATGAGCTACAACCTGTTGTTGGAAAGAGACAGCCTCTTCCCCCAGGACCTGGGAAAGGATGCCAGCCTTGCTGCAGGCCTGAGAGGCTCACAACCCCAGAGGACCATGGAGAAAGCACATTCCAGAAGTGAGGGCTAGATTCTTAGCTAGCAGCTCCCCACCAGGTAAGCTCCACCGGGAGCAATCCTGCACATCCCAAGTGTGGCAGTACAGTGTGAGAAGCTGCAAACCAATGCCCTGGAGTCCTGCCAGATACCTGTAGGCAGCCAGTGCAGGGCACAGGGCACATACCTGCTCCCATTCTGTATCCACAAGGCCTAGAAGTGGTGAGGATGCTCAGGGAGGTGTCCCAGCAGGCCAGCACCCATGCTCCAAACCTGGGTTTCTGGTGTGCGCAAGAGGGATCATGGGCTTGTGGGGGACAGATATGTGGTGAGTGGGAGTGGGTAGGCAGGGCCTATCTCTTCAGCAGCACAACTGAGGCCCCACTTTGTGGACATGGGGTATGTACAGCCTGGATGGGTCACACAAAATGGCCATCATTTCATTTGCCCTTTGGCTCTTTGTAGGGAAGCAGAAGGGTGAAAGCAGGCAAAAGCACCTATTGGCCATGTGCAGCACCTTGGTGAAAGGCTGAGAACCAAGGGTTAAGGTGCCTGGGATCTGGAACTGGAAACAGGCTGTACACCTGGTTACCAAAGCTGGGCTTATGGCTGTGAAGTTTTGAAGGCTGCTAATAGGATACAGAGCCTGTTGCCTTTGGGTGACTGGTTCAAAACTGGCTCAGGCTTGAATCAACTGCACGTTGTTACCATCTGATGGCAAGTTACATCCAATTATGGGCATTGTTCCAGTGTTGTGTCACCTCCTTCCCCTCCTAGTGAGAGGGATGACAAAAGCCAGCCTGTGGTGCCCTGGGGACCGCAGACTCACCTCTGCTGCTCTTCCTCCAGGCGGGTCAGGGTGCTCTCCAAGTCGGTACCATAGTCATGCTCTGAGTGGCACAGGAGGGATGTTGTAGACTCCAGCCGTGTCTGCAAATGGGAGAAAAGAGAGGAACAGCTAGGTAAGTTGAGCATATTTCCGAAGAGGCAGGACAGCCCCAAGGAGACAGGAAACTTCACACAGGATGGGCAGAACAATTGACTAATGGGCATTAACTGACAGATACATGGAAAATAACTGGCATTTTTGACCACCAAAGACCACTCCATGGAGCACAGAAATGGGCCAGGTCTGGTCCTTATATAGCCAAGGGCTTTTCCTAGCAGACTGTGTCTGACATGGGTTGGAGCAGTACTGTACTTGGAAACCTACTGGACCACTGTGGATAGTCTGCTACTAGGGCTTCAGGGAGAAGGCAGAACAACTTACACAGGGTTCTTTTCTCCCTAAAGATGCAAGTAGTCCCAGTTCCAGAGGGCCAGATCCTCAGCACTTCCCTAGACAAATCAGCAAAGCTAAGCCAATTTACATTTGGGGGGAATTTGGCCCAGGACACCCTATGTGGGTAGAGTAGCACCCCAGTTTGCTGTCAAAGCTGTCATTGGGAACTAAAGCTGTCACGTTACCTGGGCACTGGAACTTATTCCTCACTTTCCAACAGGGAGGACAGACCAATTCCAACCCCCAATCTGCCAGGGGCCTGTGTATGCACTGGCCACTACAGATCTTTGCTGCTCTCCCTTTCCTCCCTGCAGAAAAGACCAGATACCAAAACAGAGCTGAGAACAGTCCCATCCCGCAGTGCCCGCTTTGGGGAACAGTGAGCTGAGTTACAGAGTCCAGTGTTCTCACTGCATGCTTTCTTCCATGCATTACCACTCCTTTCTCCTCTGGATCCCAAGTGCTGTATCCCACATGACTTTTAAACTCTGCTGAAGCCCCCTCATCACCTGTTCTGCATGGCTATGAGATGCTGGAGCTGTTTGCTCAGAGCGCTTTGCAAACTGAAGTGACCAGCTGCCTATGAGAGCCATGTGTTATACAACACAACCAGGCTACTTGGAAGGCCAAATAGAACCATTTCAATTATATGCACTTTTATTAACAGAAGAATACACAGGGGTCTATTTGCAACAGTTATTTTACGAGGTTAGGCAGACTGCCAAAGCAATGCTGCAATTAAGCACTCAGGGCATGATGGGATACTAATATGTAAATTGCTCACAAAATCAAGAGTAAAAGCATTGCATGCCTCATTGTATGATGCCTCAGCCTTGCCAGGATAACAAAATCTGTACTGACCAGATGTTTTTGATGCTCGGATTCAGATGTTTTCTCCAGCAGCTGCTGCTGTAGGTCCCCGCATCTTTTCTTGTACTGAAGAACCTAGGCCGAGAAACAAAAAAGGGTGATGGGAAATGGGGGAAGGGGCAAGAAGGGAGTTAGGAAAAGAGAATGAAAAAAGAAGACAAGCAGGAGAAAAGAGAAGGGAGAGAGAAACCCGAATCACTGAAGGCATACATCAGTGGTAAAACTGCCAAAGTCACTCCATAGGGCTTAGGTTCCTAAAGAACATGGAGTTTTGAATGTTTTCCCCCACAGGCTTCCTCTCTATCGGTGCCAGTATAGATGATAAAGTGGCAGATCTGATGCCCACTGAAATCAACAGGACTCTTCCCACTGACTGTCCTTGGCCTTGGATAAGGCCCCTAGTAAAACATGTAGCTGGCCCCCAGCAGATGCAAGCAGCAGCTTGGGATGATCCAGACCCTCTTTATGAGCCTCCAGGTGTGGCATAAGCTGCCATGCCTTTGTATTGGTGGCCTAGCTGTTGTTGCCTTGCAAACACTCTGTTGTGACAGAAATATACATTCTTGTGCTCCTTCATCTTACAGTGCCCACAGGGCTGAGAAGAATCATCCCTCCTGTTGTGCAGGGCTTTGGACAAGGACATCCTCCTCTTTCATTTGCTTGGCCAAACAGGATGCCAGGCAAACTCAGTCTGTCCAACAAGTCAGGAACCATACACAGTCAGGGGGACTCTGTTAGTGTTGCTATCCAGGGACAGCACCCTGCAGGCAGCCTGCCTCCCACTGCTGCAGAGGATCAGATGTCAGCGCTCTGCCTGACATGTGCCAGTGGCTGAGATCAGACTAGGAACAGATCATGCCTTGCGGCACATGGAGGGCCCAAATCCTCAGCAGGACTTAGTTAGTGCAGCCCCACTGTTGTCAGGGCTGTTACCCTGAGCCACACCAGCTTGCTGAGGAAAGGCTGGTGCCTCCCCCTGGCCCCTGCCCTTGGTGAGACTCATATGGGAAGGGCTCCCACCTTGTTTTGCAGCTTCTGGACCAGCTGGGCCTGGCGCTGCTGCCCGTCCTGGTAGGCCTGCAGCTTGCACCTGTAGGCCTTCTCATCATTCTCAAATTTCCGCCTCAGCTCTGCAAGTGCGGGGCTGCCATCCCCCTCACGCTGGGCTGCTTCCACGTGCAGTGCCCTCTCCAGCTGGAAAAACAGAGCCCCCCCAACCCCAATATCTGAGCAGCAGAGCAAGGGGGCACCGAGGAGCTGCTGCAGGATAGAGGGACCTAGGCAGATGCTAAATGAGGGTGGGAGCACACGGGATGACTACAGGCTGCAGCCAAACTGATTTCATCGATTTCATAGACATTAGGGCTGGAAGGGACCTCATGAGATCATTGGGCCCATCCCCCTGCCCCAGGGGCAGGAAGTCAGCTGGGGTCAGATCACCTCAGCAAGTTAAGCATCCAAGCATTTCTTAAAGGTATCCAGAGTAGGTGCTTGCACCACCTCTGGGGGGAGTCTTTTCCAGATTCTGGAGACTTGGACAGTAAAGAAGTTTTTCCTTATGTCTAAAATGGTCTTCCAGCATCTTGTGACCATTAGACCTTGTCTTCCCTTGGAGTGCCCTGGTGAACAGATGTTCTCCCAGTTCTTGATGCACACCCCTTGTATACTTAAAGGCTGCCACCAAGTCACCCCTGAGCCTTCGCTTCTCCAGGCTGAAGAGTCCCATGCCCCACAGCCTCTCCTCATAAGGCCTGTTCTCTTGACCTCTAATGGTGCATGTGGCTCTCCTTTGGACTCTTTCAAGCTGATTTGAGAAGGAGGGGCTGGGAAGCAGCAGCCCTGTGCTCAGCATGGCCAATGGCTCTGACTCCTGGATCTGTCCCCTGCCTTGTACTCAGCCATGACAGTATTTCCTAAACAGGTAATAACAAGTCTGTGTACACAGGATCTCATTTCATAGATTTCATAGATTTCATAGACATTAGGGCTGGAAGGGACCTCGGAAGATCATCGAGTCCAGCCCCCTGCCCAAAGGGCAGGAAGTCAGCTGGGGTCATAGGATCCCAGGAAGATGAGCATCCAGTTTGTTCTTGAAGGTGTTCAATGTAGGCGCTTGAACCACCTCTGGTGGCAGGCTGTTCCAGACCTTGGGGGCTCGGACAGTAAAGAAATTCTTCCTTATGTCCAGCCTGAAACCGTCTTGCAGTAGTTTATGACCATTCAACCTAGTCGTCATCCCTTGGGGCGCTCTGGTGAACAAATGTTCCCCCAGATACTGGTGGTCACCCCTGATAAACTTATAGGTGGCCATCAGATCACCCCTGAGCCTGCGCTTTTCCAGGCTAAAGAGCCCCAGGGCTCTCAGCCTGTCATCGTAGGGTCTGCTTCCCTGACCTCTGATCATGCACGTGGCTCTTCTCTGGACTCTCTCAAGCTTCTCCACATCCTTTTTGAATTGTGGAGCCCAAAACTGGACACAGTACTCCAGCTGCGGCCTCACTAAGGCCAAGTACAGGGGGAGAATGACGTCCCGGGATTTGCTTGAGAAAACTCCACAACTCCAAGGAGTTTCAGTTTGCTACATCGCAAGTCATTTAAGTCACATTAAATCACATCCCAAGGCACATTATGCCACTGAATTTGCTACAGCAGCTGGAATTACTGCGCAATATGCCGTCGCCACATGCAACACCAACACCATTATAGTGGTGCGGAATCATTTAACCTGCTTTAAACGTCTTGCGCACACGCCCCTCATTTCATCTACACACAGGCTTAAACACCTTTTTCTCTGTATAGGTGCTTATGGTGAATTACAGTTGAGCCCTTTGTGAATTCCAAGAGGGAATTCATTATTCCTCTCATCTGTATTTTTGTCTGAATTGCATTACCATTTACTAACTGTATTAGACTGGCCTATTTATCTTAGTCCACAGCTTCCAGACCTTTGATCATGGGATACCAGATCGAAGGCTTTTTTGAAGTCAAGATATATGACATCAATCTCTTCTCCCTTGTCCAGGTGATAGGTCACCTGGTCGTAGAAGGAAATGAGATTGGTCAAGCAAGACCTACCCGCAACAAACCCGTGCTGGCTATCCCTTAAGATGTTGGCATCGGCCAGTCCATTAAGGATGGCCTCTTTAATAAACTTTTCTAAGATCTTCCCTGGGATAGAAGTCAGGCTAATGGGACTATAGTTAGCTGGATCCATTTTCCTCCCTTTCTTGAAGATAGGCACCACATTGGCCTTCTTCCAGTCTTCGGGCACTACACCAGAGCGCCAAGAGTTTTCAAAGATCAGTGCTAGAGGCTGGGATAACTTCATAACTCACCTGAAACCTTGGACGTTTCCCTCCCTACTTTTCAGCCTGATGCTCTGGCCTGGGAGACAGGGCATTAGGGTGAAGGAGCCAAGAAGATGTAGGTCTGTGGAGGAAGGTGTCTGGCTTTCGCTCTTCCCCCAAGCTGTTCTCTTCCAAACTAGCGCTCTTCCTCTCTGCCTCCTCTGTCTCTTGGGCAGTGGTCTGGTAGCACTGCATCTGTGCAGACCCTGTTCAGTGCTCCAGCTGAGTCCCTTGAGGGGAGCCCACATACCTGGGTGACTCTATTCCCTGCCCTCCTGTAGCAGGAGGGAAAACCCCATCTATGCTGGCACTAACTCCTCCTGGAGTCCCCTTTCTGGAGGGAACTGGAGCACAGCTTCATTCCAGCAGGCTTCCATTGAGGGCCAGGGTCTGACTCATGGGGCTACAACCAGATAACCATGCATTCAGCGAGAGGAAGGACGTGCTGTTTTTCAGATGGATGTAGTAGGCACAACCCAGTGCCAGTGACAATAATTCCTACCCTAGTGATAGTGCTTCTCTCCTGGAGAGCCCCAGGGCCCTTCTCCCTGGTTTCTCTGTTTTCTACTAAAAATGAAAAAGTATGGCTATGTCCATACCATGCATGGTAGAGTGTGACGGTAAGAGGCTTGTCTAAGACCAAGCACCAAGTCAGTGACTGAGCTGAGAGGTCTCTAGGAACATGTCTAGTCTGAATGCCACATGCTGTTTAACCACACAGAATCCACGTACCTGCTTGTCCACTTCATAGTTTCATAGTTGGTAGGGTCGGAAGGGACCTGAGCAGATCAACAAGTCCGACCCCCTGCCATGGCAGGAAAGAGTCCTGGGGTTA
>NW_005841849.1:637063-643018 GCF_000455745.1 Alligator sinensis | reverse complement strand
CCACAGTCCCCTAGTTTTTTAATGAGAATGGGGTTAGAGACAGTGTCAAAGGCCTTCCTAAAGTCCAGAAAGACTACGTCCACTGCTACCCCTGCATCTAAGGATTTTGTAACCTAGTCATAGAAGGCCACCAGGTTGGTCTGACAGGACCTGCCTCTAATGGACCCGTGTTGGTTGCCCCTAAGCATAATCTCCCCTGCTGGCCCCTCACGGACATGTGCCAGGATAATTCTCTCAAAAAGCTTACCCAGGACTGAGGTAAGACTAACTGGCCTATAGTTTCCTGGGTCCTCCTTCCTCCCTTTTTTGAAAATGGGAACCACACTGGCCCTTTACCAGTCCTCTGGCACCACACCAGAGCACCACAAGTGCTCATAAAGCCATGCCAGGAGTCCCGCAATGACCTCTACTAATTCCCTCAGCACTCGGGTGGAGATCATCAGGACCAGCTGATTTAAATATGCCCAGTCCCTCCAGAAGTTCCCTGACTAGATCCTCACTGACCCCAGGCCTGGGTACACCTCCCCTGGGGCCTATGGGGGTCCCGTTGGGGGTGGTGACCCGATCCCTGCTCAGGAAAATGGAGGCAAAGAAATTGTTAAATAGGTTAGGTTTGTCGTCTGGTGCAACGACCAGATTTCCTAGCATGTCTTGCAGCGGCCCCACGTTACCTGGTACCTTCTTTTTACCCCCTATGTATTTAAAAAAGGACTTCTTGTTGCCCTTGGTCCAAGGAGCTAGTCCCAGTCCTATCTCCGCCTTGGCCTTCCTGACTGCCCCCCTACATCCCCGAGCAACCAAGGTATAGTCCTCCCTGGTGGTGGCCCCTCCCTTCCATTGGGTTTATGCCTCCTTTTTAGCTAGGAGACGTTCCTGTATGCTTTTCGTGAGCCAAGGGGGCTTTTACGCCCTCTTGCCCCCTGTGATCCGTGTTGGGATTACCTCCCTTTGGGCTTGGAGGATCATCTCCTTAAGGAATGATCCTTCAATACACATGTGGAGTCATTAACATCCAGGGTTTTCCTGCCTGGCCAGCTCATTGGGGATCCCCAGAAGATCACCTATGTATGCACAGGGCCAGAGCAACACCACTGTTCCTTGCTGATGTGTTAGCAAAACTTTAGACAGAAAGATGCAGCATTCCCATAATGGCAAGGTGCTGCATGAGGAAGGACCTCCTGCAAAATGCCCCACACAGTGAAGGTGTAGGGGATCCAAGAGAAGCCATGATCTTGCACAAAATATTTTCTATGGAATTCCAGTTCTGGCAACACCACCAACCCAACATGGCTCTGGATGCTGTGTAAATTAATGCTTCCATGGCTCATTCCTCCCCCTCATCCCATCCCCTCACAAATTTCCAACCCCATGGACCATATCTTTCACAACCCTGCAGTCGTTATTGCTAATGCTGAAAAGCCTTGCAAACAGACTCCAGGGGGTAACTCTTTTATCAGCTAGTTAAATTCCACCATGGGAATGCCAATAGCAATCTGCTGGGATATCCCATGGGATAGAAAACCTTGCTTTTGGGAACCTATAAATGCTCTGCAGTCTGTACAGAATCATTAACGGGCTGAGTGCTTCTTTGCTATTAGTTATCAGGACATTCAGCCTGTTAAAAACCTTCAGCCAACAGCTTCCCTCATCACTTTGCACATGTGATCATCAGGGATCCCAGTTTTCTCTGCTAAAAAAAAATCCCCAATTTTCGGATTAAAAAAAGTAACCCAAAATCCACATTTTTCCGTGATCAAAATGAAACACCACTAATACATAGATATAGACTGGTGTTTCATTTTGATCATGGGAAAATGTGGATTTTGGGTTACTTTTTTAAATCCAAAAACTGGGGATTTTTTTTTTCATCAGAGAAAGCCAGGATCCCTGATGATCAGTCCCAGGGAGTTCAATGGCACCACTCATGGGCATGAAGTCACCTCCTGTCCTGAAGGGTAGGTCTTCCCTGTAGAGTTAACTCAGGTGATCAGTACCCAGCTGGGAGCAGCTGGATTGTCCTTGCTTGAGTCTGAGTAGCCACACTGTACTGCAAAGCCAGAGCTGAGGTACCACATTCCCCCTGAGGTACTGTTCTCCTGTGTACATTGCTAGGACTTCTTGGAGCATATTGCATATTCCTCTGTACTGCCAGAAGGGACCACTCTGTAATTCTTTCCCAATGAATTGTGCAAGAACTTTGAGACACACAGGAGGAATTATGAGAAGGCAAGGGAGGTCTGAGAGCACTTGAGTGAATTAGCTTGAGGCATCGTTGTACGATGGGCTTGTGACCAGACTGAAAAATGTGGCATCTAACATCTAACACACATTTCCAACTGGGACACGCTGAAAGCATCACTGAAATCAGATGAGAGAGTGTTGCGGGTCTGGGAGTTGGGGCAACACTGGAATGAGAGCTCAACTTAGTCCTGAAGAAGATATCCTTTTTGTTTTTGCAGGGTCTGCTATGTGCATAGCACTGGTGCTGCACAGATGCTGAGGAGCTTGGGATCTATTGATACACATTAATTTTTACCATGGTAGCATCTAAAGGCCCCAAGTGGAGCATGACCCCACTGTGAGAGGTGCTGAGAACAGAATGAGACCTCCCTGCTCCCCCAGAGCTTACAATTTAAGTATGTTTGAGAGTCTACAGGCAGACCCAAGTAGGCAGAGAGACAAGAAGAACAGCAGGAAACAATCCTGGTCTAGTATAGTGTCGCCACAGAGTCATATTTTAATTTGTTCTTTAAATTGTTGCAGGGCATCTTTGCTGTAATAGCAGTTTCTGCGCTTTTCCCAGCTCAGCAGTGGGAGACTTCTCTGCATGCAATGTACTTTACAGCTCTGAGCCTGGCTCATAAAGCATAGTAACCTGATTATAAGGTTCATTTGGCTTCTATTTTCACTGAACCTTGTTATAAACATCCTCCCCCTTTGATAACAGCCCTCTGCCTGTGCCAAGAAGATCCCCTGAATCTGGGGAGAAGGCTCCAGGACAGACTGAGACATTTATTATCACTATTATCACAAAGAGAGTCCAGGAGAGTGGTAAGTGCTTTTGGCATCAGAGAATTTGGATTTTTCTTTTTTTAGAGATGTGCCCTGGGGCTCTGAGAGATTCACAGAGAACACTCTGATGTCATAGGGCTGCCCACAGAGCAAGGGTGGGAGAATCAGGCTCTCCACAAATCGCGTTTTTTAAAATTCATGCTTGAATGTGATGTATGTGTAATGCTGATGAAACAGCAAGGCTGATAGTGCTAGCTAGAGACAGCGCAATGCAGACATACAGGGCTGGCTGTGTCCATATGGTTCAGTCAGCCCACCCCCACCTAGACAGGGCATGTCTCTGCCAGCCCAGCTTTGCTTCCTTATGTGGAGAATGGGCCCAACTTCCCAAACAATGGAGCCCCCATGGCATCCAGTGAATGTCATGGGGTCATTCTCCTGGGTAAGGCCCTGCTGGGTGCTCTCTCCAGAAGCAGAGAACTTTGCACCTGAAGCAAGGAACTCACTATGATAATATTGTCTGTGCATCACTAGAGAAAGTGGGGAGACAGACAGAAAGACCTGGGTTGGGCTAGGAGAATCTAAGTTGCTTCTGTCCTTTTCTTGTAAATGAAGAGGAAGGTCAGTCTAGCATAGCTGGTAGTGAAATACTAGCTGGGATAAGGCTAAATAGACTTCACAAGCTTTGCTCCAACTATTAAACAAAATGGTTCATGTGAAGGAGGGTGCTGGTCACTACTGCTCGTCACAGGCTTCTGAAGAGAAGCAGAGCAAGTGTCTGAAATGGAGTCATCCTCTCTGGGCTCCAAGAGACAGGTACATATGGGGTCGTGTGCCTGCACTTGAGAATGGTGAGATTCCTTCTGGAAGTGTGGGCAAGAGGCAGATGCCAAGTGTGGGCAAGATGCAGATGCCCCAAGGAGGTAATCTCAGAGAAAGCTGGGAGGGGAGAGGTGTCATCCAGTTTTGGGCATCACACTTTAATAGGGATGTGGATAACTTGGAGAGGGTCCAGAAAAGGGCCATTCGCATGATTAAGGGCTTGCAGGCCAAGCCCTACGAGGAGAAACTAGGACACCTGGACCTCTTCAGCCTCCACAAGAAAAGGTTGAGAGGCAACTTTGTGGCTGCCTATAAATTCATCATGGGGGCGCAGAAGGGAATTGGTGAGGTTCTACTCATCAAGGCGCCCCTGGGAGTTACAAGAAATAATGGCCATGTTAACAGAGAGCAGATTTAGACCGGACATTAGGAAGAACTTCTTCACAGTTAGAGTGGCCAAAATCTGGAATGGGCTCCCAAGGGAGGTGGTGCTCTCCCCTACCCTGGGGTCTTCAAGAGGAGGTTAGATAGGCATCTAGCTGGGGTCATCTGAACCCAGCACACTTTCCTGCCTATGCAGGGGGTTGGACTCGATGATCTATTGAGGTCCCTTCCGACCCTAACATCTATGAATCTATGAATCTACCCCTCAGCCATGATGGTGCCACTGAATTACTGCTATTTAAAACTGGCACAGTCATTCTCTAGCTGAGATTGGGCCCTCATTGTGCTGGGTACTGCAGATGCAACATAACAGTCTGAATAGCCAAGGCAGGAAGGAAGTATCAGCTGCTTTACAGAGGGGAGCTGAGGTGGAACTGAGCAGGCAAATGAACTGTCTATAGTCACACAGGAAGTCTATAACAGAGTTGGGCACTGAACCCAGGCTTGCTGACTCCTGGTCCAGAACCTCATCCTCTGGACCTTCCTTTGTCTCAGCTGGGTTTCTGTGCACCTGTTAATGGTGACCTGCCTGCAGGGTGAACTCCATCAAACAGCACTGAGCTCCTGTAAAAATGGATCTCTTGAAAGAGAGAGGAAGGCACAGAGGTAGGGAGGCCAGAACAATAAGGGCTGGGTGCCTAACCCCCAGACTTCTCTAAAAATCCTAACTGGGATATGGAAGACACTTCCCGATTTTTTACAAGGCCCATGTGATGCCTGGGCCCTCCTAAACAAAGGCTGCAAATATCTTCTGAGCCTAAGAGCTTATGAAAAAATCTCCAGCACATTCCCCTCTTGACATCTTCTCTCCTTCTGGTGCCCTGCTCCATCCATCCCATTGGCCCCATTTCCACTAGCAGTCATCAGCTGAGCTGTGAGCAGAGTGCTGGCCAGACAGAGCAGGGCTCACAGGTCTGCTTAGGGAGCTCCCCAGACAGGACAGTTCCAGGTCAGTCAGGCCAATGCCTCTCTGTGCCTGCCAGGCAGTCGGGTGGAAGACAGTGTTAAGGCAGGAGGGCTCTTTGAAGTTACAATTACTTCTGCTCTTCTTGATGGGAATCTTTGTCTTTGAAGGAATGTCCCAGCACTTGGATAACAAAGCACCCAGCAGGAAACTCCTCCTCTCGGGACAGGAGCAGGGCAGCCGAGCACCGTGGCTGGCTGCACCTGTGCGCTCCAGAAAGTGACCAGCTGCCTGTGAAAATTGGGCTAACATCCAGCTTGCTCTGGCATGCCTGATGAGACATCAAGGGACCTCCTGGAAAGCCATAATTCCCTGACCTTTGCAAACCATGACAACTTCTGGCGGTCGCTTAGCCTGCCCTCTGCTCATGGGGGGAGAGGGCACCATTGCTGCAGGAGGAATGGATGTGCATCTGCTCCCCCTTGTCTTCTCTTACCTCTCTTTCCCCCTTTCTTGAATGGGGACACTATGCTGATTTACACCAGCTGGGTTCTGGCCCAAGGATTCCAATTAACACCAACTGGGAATTGTGTTCAGAGGCCTTTTCACACCTAAGGCAAATACAGATTTGAGCTCTCAGAATCCCAGCTACCCCTTACCCTCCTGATGGTGCATCAGAGATGATAGTCAGGTAAATGCAGTGATTTAGAAGGTGCACTTGGCCCCCAAAACAACCTAGCTTGGTTTAGGTTATACACCACCAACCCCCCCCC